>NC_021164.2:60834203-60892921 GCF_000331145.2 Cicer arietinum | reverse complement strand
CCCTACACTATTCATTTTGAATTCTACCATGCGCGATCGGTATCATGGATCTCGGACCCTTGGTTCTCTTGTAGGTTTCTACAATGATGTTACTGGTAAGTTATGGACATTTTTCGCACCTTATATCCTTACATTAAGATTTGTGTTCTATTATCTTTGTTTTTTCTTCCTATAATCAACTTCAATTGCAACTTTTACTCGACAGCCTCTTAAGTTTTATTCAATTATTATAGAATTTAAATTTAATCAGGGAGCCTTATCCATTTATAAAGGTTGCAAAATATAAGCACAGGCACAATTACATACATTACATAGTTTTTCATTGGGGAGAAATGGAGGGGATAGATTGTTTTAACTCTTTGGTTTAATATTTTGGAGGGGAGGGGAATGAAAGAAATATAGGGGTTGGAGTGATAAGGAGGTCATCGGTTCAACTCCTCCCCACTAGCAAAATAACAACTAACATTTGTCATCTCAGAAAAAAATCCCTCCTCCCTATTAGTAAATGCATGGAATTATTTAGCACAAAAGGAAATATATTGATTTAGTTGTTTGATTCATTTGAAGGATTTCTTGCAGTTATTTTCATAGGAACCATTTTCTTCTCAACCGTCGTAGTTAGTATTGTATGATTCGTATTCTGAGTTAAACGAAATGGAATCAATAAAGATCACAACCTCAATTGGTGTTGTACCTGAATTGTAGGGTGAATTGTGACTATCTCTACTGAATTGCGATTAACATGTGAATCGGTCTATTTGATTGCCGGCACAAGTGAATTGCCGTTACAACTTTACAAATGAAGTCCAGAATCAGCCAGGTCACGTAGCTGGTTCTGGAAAGGCCTTCTAAGTTGAATTTTTTGCAATTTTTTCTCAAATGGAACAAAAACAGCTGAAGCTAAGCCCTCCCAAAGCATAGTTCAGCACAGTTCATGTTTTTGTCCCCACTCCCTCCTACACCTTGTTTTTTTTGTTCTGCCTGCTACCTTATGCTTTGTGCCCCTCCCTCTATTCTTCTATGAGTTTTTGTTGCCATTGTCTTGTTTGAAGACAGTAGTCAAACAAGGAAAGGCAGTTGCATAAGATTATTTAGAGTGGAGGGGGCGATTTATGGGATAAAGGGAGGCTTGAACTTTTTGTTTCTAAGGGTGAGAGACAGAGAGGGTGTTGGTCCATTTGGCCGCCATACTCTTTCTTTTTCTGATTGATGTGATATTTTTTGTAAAAAATAAGGGAGTGGTATTGGTCTCTTTTATTCTTCTGCTTTTTTTTTTAGTTTGTTGGGCTAAATGGTAATTTTTGTTTTTAAAGTTTTTTCACATGAAAATTATTTTATATTAATATTAGATTCACGATTTGGAAATTACGTCTTCTGATTCCCGATTCAAATTTTGATTTTATAACCTTGTTCTCCGAAGCTGGTTGATTATTTGTGATTGAATTTGAACTTTTCATCACTGACATGCTGTGGTTGCACCTTAGTTGTCCTGTGTTGCAATCAAGTGATTACTGTATCTTTTACGTGGCAAAGGAGAAACAGTTGGGATGATAAAAATAATTTTGTAACCTTCATGTTAAGCAGTATCACATTATTGTATCCTTGTTTCTTGTATTTAGTTCATTACTTGATTGTCATTGTAGGAATTAGGATTGATTCACTTGATCAACTATCCCTTGAGAAGATTGGACGCCCATCTGCTAATGAGAATCACTGTAAGACTGAACCTGAAAGCTGTCCATTCTCATGGGCTAGATCTCCAGAAAATTTATTGCGTCAGGAAACTTATTTGGCTTTGGCCACTGCATTTGTGGTTTTGAGATTACTCTACTTATTTTTTCCTACACTGCTTATATGTATTCAATATGCTTGGAGAAGAGTCAACCAAAATGTTAGATTATGGTGCTTATTGGAACATCCTTTGGTTTACTTAAAGCGTATAATACAGTCATTTCACCGTTTGAAAGAGCCATGCAAGAGAAGTAATCTACAAGAAGGAGCAATGAATGCTAAGGCATGGGCTTCCAAGTCCCTTGCCACAGTTTCAATTGGAGAAGAAAGCACCAGCCGTGCAATGCACCAGTAAGTTGACTGTACCTAACCGTTTTCCCTCTGAAATTGAAGATTTGGTATACCCTATGAAAGGCTTGGCTGCAAATTATGCCATGTACTTTTGTGTCATCATCTTCACACCCTTGAGCCTCATGCTTAATGAAGTCAATTGTGTTACTGAATGATGTAATCATCCCTTTTTTGTCTATATGATCAAGAAATACTTCATTCAGCATTTTAGAAAATTGACTTCAATGTGTATAGTTTGAACGGAAAATCTCAGACCTGAAATCTGTAATTCTTTGACTTGTAGGTTTACCTGAAGGTCAAATCTTTTGATCATCAGCTCATAAATTTATTTTTGTTGGGAATGAAATGATTGTAAATCCTGTCCCGAACTGATTGGCTGCCATGTTCATATACTCAAATGTGGTTATTTGTTAAACTTAAAAAGTAATAAATCTGATCAAAATATCGAATAAGTGTACTACTTTGTATAAGAGTATTCTATTCAGGAGATTGCTGACTCTGCTCAAGAAATCCAGGTTTGGGAGTTTCTTGATATTATATAAAATTGTTTTGCTTAATCCCCTGTGCTGCTCACATGAGAACAGGAGTGTAAACCACTTCGATCTATTTGATTATTTTTACTTAGATTAAATAGTATAGTTAAGTGTTTTTTTTGTTAGATAGAGAAAATCTAGAACAATAGAAACCAAAGAAAAAACTATTCTTGGATGGAGTGTATTCATGTGGTCTTATACCAAAAAGAAAACTACATTGAACCCTAATTTTTTTTATAAGCAACATTGTACCCTAATTAATCTTAATCTTAAGTAAATTCGTGTTGGCTCTCTTAAAATGAAAAAAGATTCTTAGTATTTTTTTAATTTAATTCATGACTCAAATCTACGATCTTAAAAAAAACACATCTCTTTATCGCTGGGACATGATAGAAACTACTTATTTACAGTCCTAAAGTTGTATAATTGTAAATAGAAGAAATAAATTAATACAAGAAATAGGAAAAAGATGATGATACTATCTATATATAACAATATTGAGGATACCATTAGATATTTATTGCAATATTTATATTGATTGTAATAATTATGCTAATAGATCAACAACACAATCCTCTCCTGATAAATACTTAAAATACAAAAAAAAAAAAAAACTTTTGTTTCAAAAGCCACACTCCCATGAATTTGTTTTTAAAAAAAGCTTGATGTTCCCAACTAATTCATAGCATAAACATGTTGGGTGGCACTTTGAATCAAAAGTTGGAACTATTAATTCAAATTGACAAGCGATGCAGTCAATAGCGTGTAGGGTTGGGTCTATTTCAGGGGATTAAGACCTTGATTGGATTGAATTGGACCGTTAACACTTAACATTAATTATGTTTATATTTGTCTACGGTAACAAATCTTGCACGGTCAAGAAAGAGACAATTGTTCTACCTATAATAAAAAAATCGATTTTACTTTCTGTGAATGTTTAAAAAAAAGTATATTTTTTGTGTGTATATAGTTAAACACTATACATTTAGTGTTGTGATCATATAGTTGTCGTTCAAATATAGATTGTGATTTTACGCTCCTTGATCGGCTACCTCGCCCCTCATACGGTTAATAGTATGTTTAAAACTGCGTTCAAAGCATGGTAAATGTACGGCCATAAAACTCTACACGTCATTGTGGAAAGTTTGTTTTCCAAACATATACTAAAGATTTAGCGGTTCCTAATTTGTTGGAGTTTCTACTTCTCATTTTATTCTTTGTAATTATTCTTTTGGGATTTTTAGCCCTTTTTATTCTCAGAAAACAAAAAAAATTAAATTCCAATTTCTTGAGAAATCATTGTATGCCAGCTTCTCCAGAATAATTCTTCAGTCAAGATTTTCAATGCCTTCAGCAATTAGTTTTAACTCATTATCAGCTTAGTAATTTTGATTTTTTTTTTTTTTATCGAATTCGAGACTTTAGCAGATGAAATGATTTGAATGAAGTTTCAAAGCTGCTAATAGGTGAAAAACTTTTTTGTTTTTTTACTAAAGGTGAATAAAACTGAATTCTATCTTTTACAACAACAAGATTGATAGTTAAGTTTTCAAAACGAAATAATCATAAAACTATCAGTTGTGCGTATTAAATTGGACCACAGTATAACAAATTTTATCTCTTGTAATTAACAAAAACAATAATTATGCTACTGTCTTAATCTGCAGTCAGAGTCATAGATGCTTCTGTTCATTCCATGAAATGATTTGTGTAAAATGCATTTGTACCAAAAGCTTGTTTGACTGAATCATGGAAAAACTTTAGAATGCCAACTTGTGCACCTCCTTCCATTTGGCAAAATGGAACAGAGAAAAGAGAGTACATGCCAATCAAATAATGTTGTATACAACCTAGGATAATAGGACCAATCTCCGTCCAAACACTTGCTATAAATGGAATCAATAACTAGAAGCATATTTGCCTTTTACACAGAATAATAAGACAATATACACAAGATTCGGAGTAGCCACACTTTATGGAATGAAATCAAACATTCTCAAACAATAAAATCTAATCAAAAAAAGCAATTTCAAAGCTTGACAAATCCCTTTTTTTTCTTTTTCATTTTTGGCAAATTACCTATGCAGTCAGAATTAACCCAAACAAGTATGCAATATATGTTGTTTGGTCCAAACTATATGTTGGCATGTTGATATAGCTATACCATTATTTTTGCTATAAACTGCACTTCCACATGACACGTGGTGTGAAAAGATACCATCACCTGAATTTAACCACAACACAAGATATATCATCTTTACTGTCTCTTTTTATTGCTTCAGCTGTTAGTTGCTTTGCTGCTTTCTGTGGATCTTTCATTCTTTGAGCAATGTCCACTGCCTCTTGATTAGCCATTACCTAGTTTTTACCACATGAAATGATTTTGTTTTATTGAACATTAAAAGCGAAGAGCGATGAAATCAACAATAACTATTTCACCTTCCAAAGTCCATCACTTGCAAGGATTAGAATTTCAGTATCAACGTCAATATCAGTAGTTAGTACATCAGGGTCCGATCGCAAGTGCAACTTGAGACTCTTGTCGCCAAAAGCGCGAGAAACAGCCAGCTGCCCGTTTACTCTTGGCACGTCACCTTGCATCAGTAACATTAATGTTAATGTCAAATATCTTTTGACATAAAAATAATATTAACTCATACCACACAAGCATGAATTGAGATGTGTAAATTTTTTCATCATTAGGAACATAATCGTGGTTTACTGGCTTTTCCCTCAAGGAAAATCAACTTAAGCGCATCCTTGTCATAGCAACTATTGGAATTAGCATATGAATACAGTCATATGGAATATTATCAATTCAAGTGATACTAATGATCATTTTACAACTGTTACTAAGGGATTTGAATCACGTCCCTTGAAATTACAAAGTCAAACTTTTACCACTAAACTGACACCTCATGGACAATCATATGCTAATTCCAAATAACCAAGCTTTTGGATTAGCGACAGATCTGTACTCAACCACTTATTTATTTGGATACTTCAAGAACTACTTTCATACAAAAAGATGGAATATAAGAAGCTTTGAAGTACCAGGAAAGTTGGAGACAAAACCACCACTAGTCTCAATGCTACCTCGTTCCGTGTTGGGTTCATGATCTATAGTCATTTGTGCGGCTTGCCCTTTTCTCGATAGAACAGCTCGCGAGTCTCCAACATTAGCTATCCATAGCTTTCTTCCATCAATCAATATCGCAGTTACGGCCGTTGATCCACCATGCCCCAAATCAGAA
Organism: Cicer arietinum; assembly: GCF_000331145.2. Classification (NCBI taxonomy): domain Eukaryota; kingdom Viridiplantae; phylum Streptophyta; class Magnoliopsida; order Fabales; family Fabaceae; genus Cicer; species Cicer arietinum. Next base: position 60,887,052 of record NC_021164.2, on the reverse strand, counting down.
CTATGTGATAAACAATTTCTCTAAGTACAAACTCCGTAGCATAGGTTAATTGTTCTCTAAGTACTGATTCAAACAATTTCTTACCTAGACCCTCTTGTGAGACACATTTCTAGTTGCATGTTCAGATTGACATTGAGTTTTTCAAAATCACAATAGCACCGTGATTTTGTTGAAGCTTAAAAGTGTAGTTTTGCTAAAAAGTCAGACTCACCGTCAATTCAAACATGCATTAAATCTCGGTAAACATGATGATCCAGACAAAATTAGCATTCTTTAACAAATCAAATTAGCTAAATTACTAGCCCTTTGTAATACTAATAAATAATAATACCTTAAAATTCTAGATTGAGACATGGTATAGTCACAGACTCACATGAAGAAGAAACTGAAGTACTAAACCCCCTTCTAAAGATACAAAAATAATGGAGACCAAGATAAATTATAAGGTAATATTGATGATTTAGTTCCACTCAAATTTAGTAATTAATAAAAGTATGAATTCTAGAAATAAAATTGGAATTTTCCCCCAAAGTCATTGACAATTCCTATTCCAATAACAAAAGAGATTATACACAAATAAATTTTATCAAACTCAATAGAAAGTACATAATGATTAATGTTTATGAATCAAATAAAAGATATAGCTAAAGGAAAAAAATGAATTCTTACCTGAGAGTATGAAGACTTAAAACAACATAATTTATCCATTGACGATTCCAACTAATTCCCAGCATAAACCACTTGAATTGAATTCAAATTTAGATGAATCACAAATTCTGCGATCAAAAATAGAAAGGTAATAATAATAGTCAAAAGAAGAATTTTCAAAAATAACCGCAGAAAGTCATCAAAGGCAGTGACACAATAAATAAACTAAACTCATTGGGTCCAATAAAAATTCAGAAAGGATTAAACTTTGTTGAATAATTCATTTGATTACTGTGTATGATGTTCCCTTGTTCTGTTTGTAGAAGTTGAATAGAAGAAGAGAATAACGATGGTAAAGAAAAATGAGATAATTATAAAATATAGTGTGAGACAGAAAGGAATCGTAGGATGCTAAGATTATTTGTGTTACGATATTAATTATTTATTTACTGTGTAACCGTTTCGGGAACCTTAAGCTTCACAAAGACAAAATAAAAATGTTGAAGATTGTCTCATAAGTCGTACCCTTTGGGAGACAGAAACAGAAGAAATATACTAAGACATAAAGTTTGGGATTTTTTTTTTAGTGAAGAAAATATAATTTAAAAGTTAAATTATCCATTATAGATATGAGTTTGAAAAGTTAACAAAGGGAGTAATTTTGAGGTTGTTTTTAAAATTTATACGAAAAACTCAAAAAATAATTATAGAGAGATAAGATGAATTATTAGTTAAAATATATTTATTATCATCATTTTTATTGTTTCTTGAAATATTGATAGATTATTTATTTTTAAAATCTTTTATCTTCTTATTAACGAATAAAATTAATATAATTTTTTAAAAATTAAAATATTTTCACAAAACAAAAGACTTAAAATCGATATTATAATCACTTAATTTTTTTATACATAAATGTTAGTATATATATATATATATATATATATATATATTTATCGTGTGTGTGAAATATAAAAATATTAGTAGCCACCGATTACTTATGATATATTTATATATGCTTATAATATCAGTCACTTAGTCATAAACCTATTTGCTCCAAACTATAGAAAGAAAAATAATATATTACATATCAAGGTAATATATAATATTTAAAGTGATTTTTTTAAGAAATTTAATGTCGAAATTCATTCACATTAAATGCAGAGAAGTGGTATCTCATAAGTTAGAATCTATATCTCAAGTGATTTGACTCAAATAATTAATAAACTTTAGTTAAATATGAATCGCTCAAAAGAATCAAAGTTCGAATTCTTACTAAAATAATTATTAATTATATATTACTTAACTCTCAACTGAAATGTAAATTATTAAAATATGTTCTCTTGATAATTGGAGGTTTAAAATACAAAATTAAGATTATGACAAATGCTTATATTAATAGATTAATTCAAATAAATTGTTTACAAACTTTCCAAACACAACCTTAATCTTCACACACTTAAAATTACACCCCTACATCAATAATTTATACAAACTACCAATTTATTATTTATTTAGTTTTGAAAATTTTAAAATTTAAGTATTCTAGAATGCATTTTGAATTTGTGAGAGTAAGAGTTTTTATTTATTTATTTATTGTCAGAGGTAAATTGGGAATTTTAGAAAATTTATAGGAATAGGGGTATAATTGTAGGGACAGGGTATAATGGTAGAGTATGGGGGTATAATTTTTTCTAGTCTCAAGGCTTAAGAATTCGAGGCTATGTTTATCATTGGACCGGACTTGTTTTGAGCACCTACATTTTTAGGCTTAGCTAGAGCTGGACTCCAAAGGATCTCCTAACTTTAAGATGTTTGGAAGGCCTCATACAATATTTAGGTACACAATAATGTTTCTACATATTCCCAAATCAAATTCTTATGGGTTAATTGTAATTTTATCATTTACGTGTATATTTAAATGTTATTGATTTGAAGTTGTGTCCAAATAATTTTTCCTTGGGAATTTGGAATGTCCAACATTTTTATGCTAATTGCAATAAGGATCAACAAAAATAAAATTTATTTTTGGAGTTATTATACACACCCTATAAAAAGATATTCAATGACATCCTCACATTTTTTTATTGACTAAATACCGTTTTTTATTTTTATTGTTGTTTTTTTATATTTCTCTCACTAAAAATCAATTTTATTTAAGATATTATTAATTATTAAATATTAAATATGTGAACAATTTTTATTGTCGAGATTCGAACTGAATTTTACTACGCGAAAGTATTTCTTTCTATCTAAGTGTATACACATTTAGAAGAGGGCGGAGAAAATAAAAAAGGTAAGAAATGATATGTACAAAATATACGATACTTGACACCTTATGTACTGTTCACAAATTTTTTTGACGCATACAAATTTATAACATAAATTAATTTTAATTATTTATTAACTATTAAATTATAAATCATTAAAAAAATTATTTAACATATATCTCATTAACCATTAAAATGTAAGATATTAACTACTTATATTACGATTTATTGATTAAAAAAGTTCTATAAAGTGATTAATATTATATATTTTAGTAATTTATGCAATATATATTTAAAAAGTGGTATTATGATAATGATATGTGTTGAAGTGGTTAATAGTATAAATTTATATTTTGTGTTACAAAAGTGTTTTTGTTTTTATTTTGTAAAAGAAAAAATAAATGGATACATGTGTCAATTTATTTATACCATGACCTAATTCTCAAACCCATAATGAACCAAAATATATAAGATTCCTGTTTCCCATAATGCGCTCAATTTATTTTCTTTAATAAATATACTTTAGATTAAAAAATAGGGTTTAAGTCCAAAAGAAGTAAGTAACTACAAAATAACACGTGGAGAAAAAGGAAATTAAATCTCAACAAATCAAAAAGCAAAATAATTAATTAAATTGAATTAAATATGTCACTAGATGCATTTCGATGTATAAAATTTATCCTTCCTCTTGTTGGAGTAAGAAACCATTCATAGATCTCCTCACCGTTCAAAATGTGTTTCAAATTTAGACCATTTATTTAAGTGTTTATTTTAAAAAAGTGAGTCATGCTAATATGAAATGTACATTTTTGACAAAGATTCCATAGATATTAAAAAAAAAAGAGTAAAATGTACAATTTTTGATAAAAATAAATACATAATTTTTAATATAAAATTTATATTTTTAATACATTAATAAATATCCTAGAAACACATGAAATGTAGCACATTGCAACTTTGAAATGAAGGTGTATATAATATGAGATATTAATCAACTATTTTCAAGAAATTGACTACTTTTTTAAGGTACACGATAGATTAAATATAATTTTTTTTTTGGTTATATACAATACAAGAGGGAGTATACAATTACTACTATAGAATGATTGAAGTTATGAATATGATTGTTCTAACTACCTTCATTTACATCATTTTCTTCACCGGTGTTGCCACTTGCAGGACACACATTGCTTCCAAGGCGTTACTACTACTAATAATAATTGATTATGTTTTTAAATACCATTAATATTAATCCATCAATCAAACAGCAGCATATAGATCTAACAAGCTTAGTTTAAACGTGAAAAAAAAAATTTAACTTAACATAATTGCAATGACATAAGAATCTTTAAGTGGTACACAATGAATAGGGTAGGATTAGGTGGTGAAAAATTTCACTACACATTTTAAATTAGGAGACTATGGAAGGAGAACAAACCTAACCACATCATGATTTTCTTTGCTACTTTGACCTCAACCAATGGAAATATTTATAATTAAGTACCTTTGACAAGGATTAATCCAAAAAGGTAGCTAGCTATATTCAATTAATCAATTGCAAGTCCACTTGTGCATGTACATCTGTAACACAGTTGCGATGACTTTATTAAATATGTTTTCTAGTCCTACAAAATTACAACATTTCATGTTTAATCTATAAAAATAAATTATTCACTTTTAGTTCATATTTTTCATTTTATAAAGACTTTTTTGAAAAAGTAAAAAATCAATTTATATATATTTTTTGAAAATAAAGACTAAAAAATATAAAAAAAATATTTATAAATTAAAAATAAAATTTTAAAATCTTACATAAACTCTTACTCTAACACTTTAATTTTTGTTTTACTCAAAAAAGATTAGCAGTCAACTTTTTGATGGAAAATAGTATATGAAATCTAACTGCTCACAGTGGAAAAGGTGGACTTTTTTTTGGCCTTAAGCAGCCTTTTGCCTTAAAAAATATATCATTTTCCTATGGTTTTGGATTTCCTGCATATTAATTTCAAATCTTTGTATGGATCATTAAATTTAAAAAGATTTAGAAAAGATATTTATGTAAATCTAACCGTCTTTACAATTATCTTATAATATAACTCTTTTAAGAGATGAAAGTTCTTCAAACTTTGATAACCATAATTGTTTTCTCTAACTATCTTAGAAACTAATCGGAGGTTATAGTTTTAAAATTATGGTATGTAAATGTAATTAATTATACCGTGAAAGTTTTAGAAGTATTTACAATTACAACACAGTTTATAAGTGCAACCGCACATGAACTGCATTTTGTTCGTATTATGCCGTAACATTAAACTTTACAACGCAATTAATTGCACTAATTCCTTCTCACATTTTTCGGAATAATAATTTTTAATATAGTGAAATAAAAATAATATTTTGAGTATATTGCAAATAGAAGTAATATATTTGAAAATTTATCGAAAACCCTCTCTCAATGCATTTTTTAAGTTCTCTCATATAAAAGGATTTTAGTTCCGCGTAGAAAAATAAAATTTAATGCAAGGTATTGAGACTACTCAATACCATTCTCTTTTTCTAAAGTCTTTTGATCTTTTTTCTTCGTACTTCCTCCGTTTTCATTTATAAATAAAAACGAGTTAATCAAAATTGATGTATTTGATATAAATTTTGAATTAAATACATCAATTTTTTATGAATGAAAATAAAGGGAGAATTTTCTTATTTTTCTCCAAGTGTTTTGTTATGTATGCTCTGCAATTAATTCTTGGCTGGAGAAACAATTCTTAACATTTGGTTTTAATTTTGTAGACCTTCATTGTCCTTATGCAGTTAAATATATAGACCAAATTATATTCCAAATAAAAAATACACAAACCAAATACTTGACAATTGACATAATATACATCAACATCAACTAGAAACAGACAATTACATTTAAAACAATCAAAGCCAAATTTGTTTGAACAAAGAACATTTATATATTATATATGCAATAACTGTTGCGAAAGTGATAGTACATATGAAACTGTCACTTAAGTTATGTACAAAACATGTACTAGTAATATAAGGAATACTTATATATGTATCTATAACAGGACCTATATCTATATGCTTTAATTAAATTTAAAGAAACAAACAAATAAGGTGACAGAGGCATAACAAACAGTCACACACACCATAATTCAACATCAAAACAAATTAAACATATATATATATATATCAAGATAAATCATGCATAATGGGGTCCTCAAAAAAAAGTTCAGACCAATAAGAACAAGGTCCTCCAACTCCATAGCTAGTAGTGGAAGTGCTGCTACTTGCATCTCCTGGATTATTAGCATTTGGAGGAATAATAGATATTGGAGCAGAAGAAGAAGAAGATGGAATATTTATATTAATCCATAATGTTTCATCATCAACTGTTGCAAAGTTATTATTATTTGTAGTGATAATAGTACCTTGACCCTGCTCATTATTATTCAAACATGATTGTGAATTGAAAGAGACTTGGTCTAAAAAATGAGGTAGTAGAATATTTTGGTGGTGGAGTGGTTGAGAGTTATCATTATCAATATTCATATCAGAAAATGAGGTTGCAGCATTATCAATAATTTGGTTCTGTTTCACATTAGAAATTGTGTTTAACAAACTTAAAGATTGTTGTTGTTGGTCCATGTTTGTGATGAGGGTATTTTGGTCATAAGAGTTATTATTACTGTTTATAATGTTTAAGGGGTTTGAAGATTGTTGGAGTAAATATTGAAGGCATTGAAGTTTTGCTAGATGAACTGTCTCTGCTTGTAATAAACTCATTGAAGCTTGTTGATCATCCCATGATTGATGATGTTCCATCATTTCTGTCATGTTTGCTAAAGCTAGTAGATATGGTAAGGTTGAAATAATATCTGTTCTTGGTTGGTGAGTCATTGGATCAAAACCCATTTGAATTAGTTTTTTCTTCAAATGAGTGTTCCAAAAATTTTTGATTTCGTTGTCCGTTCTTCCTGGTAGATGTGTAGCAATTGCTGACCATCTGTTTAATAAGAATTTATGTAACATAACATACATTAAAAATGCTTCGAAAAAATTATGGTAATCTTTTAAAAGAAGTTGAATTATCAACGAACATTTGAGATAAAATAAAATTTATTTTGTCTTTTAAGTGTTACGTACGTAAAAATAGATATTTTAAAATAGGATTTTATAACATAACAAACATCTTCAGATGAGATAGTTTAGATGTGATATTTGGTTATATTTGTTAGGAAAATTGATGAAATTAATTATCTATAAACACTTTTTGATCAACTAAAAAAGAAAAAGAAGATAAATATGGTATGAAAATGAAGTACTTGTTTCCAAGGATGGAATGAAGATGCAGAATTGTTTGCTCTTCTTCTTGAGAAAATTTTCCTCTCTTAATGTCAGGCCTTAGATAATTTGTCCACCTTAACCTACAACTCTTTCCACATCTATTTAGACCTGCAAAATTGCAAGAAAAAAAAATGAATAATCAATGAAAAGAAAGACTTATATATATATTAGTAATATATTGTTGCAACATATTAAATATAGAAATTACCAGCTAGCTTAGGAAGGGCTCTCCAACTTCCATGGCCATGTTTGTGAATGTGATGAACTAGCTTTTGATCTTCTTCAGGAGTCCAAGGTCCTTTCTTAAGGCCATTTTCATCACAGCATGGGGATCTTCCCATTGTGTTAATTACTTACTTTAGTATAGCTAGATCCAAATTTATAAAGTTATTATTATACTTTACTCTGTTACCTCTCCTAATTCAAATGGGGGCTGGTGCATGCTATTTATATATCTATTCTTTTTGGTTGCTTCTTGTCATTAATTATCTTAATTAAATATTACATTCCGCAATCCTTATTAGATTTTAGAAGATTTTTACACACTTCCATCTTAAAGCATCAACGACTACAAGAATACCCTTCACATTTTATATATATTTTTATGAGAAAATTTTTAGACGAGTCGGAAAAGTTTATTTTAGGTTTGCTTTAAAACTCCAATTTTGTTCAGTTGTCACATCATTTTTTATTGTGTTAAAAGAGAGAGATGAAAATAGGATAGATTGAACTAAACTTTAGTTCGATCTACGATAAAAATATTAAGTTCAAATTTGATCTATTACCTGTCAAATTGAGGTTCAATTTTGAGGTCTAGCCGACATTTTTCAAAGTCTAACTAAGTTTTTTAAAATAACTAACATTATATTATATTTTAGACTAAATTACATTCGTGGTCCCTTAACTTAATTTCAGGTAATGTTTTAGTCCCTTATCTTTTTTTTTCTCGATTTAGTCCTTTATTCCTAATAATATCAAATAAAGTATGAAAATATGAGTTTATTTGAAGATTTGTGTTACGGATTTGATGAAATTTGTATTATATTGAAGAATATAATTAATTTTATGAGTTTTGATTGAATTTTTTTTTTTTTGAATTTTTGTTTAAAAAAGGATAACGTTGTTGAAATTTTAAAACATAAAATATCAAATTGTCATTTAAAATTAAAATAAAGGACTAAGTCGGGAAAAAAAGAAGATAAAAGACTAAAACGTTACCTGAAATTAAGTTAAGGGATCACGAATGTAATTTAGCCTATATTATATTTTAATTCTGTTTTAGAATAATACATTTAAATATTTTAAATATTAACGCATAGCAATATGTTTAAATTAAAAAGATATTGACAAATTAATGATTTAATAAAAAAAACAAAATTGTTTAATAGTAATAAAATATTTATTTATATATAATTAAGTAGACTTAAAAGGTTTTTTTAATCACTTTATATTTTTAATTAAATAAAATTTTGATCTAATTTATATAAAAAGTTTGGTCTAACATCAACCTCTTATAAGCCAAAGCCAAACCACATGACAATGTCCTTCGTATAGTTACGAGTAATATTAAACTAATATGTTTTCTCCCCAAGGTTTCCCTCGGTAAAATTTGAAAAATGAGACATTAAAGTTTGATATAAAAATAATGAGGACAAATCGGTAATTGTGAACTGGACATATATTATAGTTTGAAATAGGAGGGGTCTAAAGTAATAATAATGGAATACAAAATAGATTACGTAAGACATGGTTGATTGATTATGGAAAGGTATCCCTCCCATGCACGCAAGGAGGAGGCTGTTTCCTTCCTTCCATCGATCGTCATTGTTTGCATGGCATCTAAACACACTCACGTCCTCTCTTCTTGGATTTCATGTCCCCTTAATTAATCATTCATTATACACATTTATTATTTATATTCATTCATTATTGTGGCTGCCACCTTCTTATACCATTGTCAACTCAAATATATGTGGTCTACGATGGACCACATATTTTCACCCTTAGATTCACTCATCCAATCACTACTTAAATACACACCAATGACCAATATGCTAGATAATAGTCTATTGATAATAATTTAGTCTTTTATGTTTTGTTTTTTTCTGAAACCTTTATTTCATAATTTTTTGTCATTTTGATTGGAAATGTAGACTTTATTTGCAAGTTTGGAGGGGAGAAGGAAGAGCTTTAAAAAAAAAAAGGAATAAAGAAATGGAAGGATTGAAGAGCTTTGGAAGGAGAGGGTTGAGGGGTTTATTTTTATTCATTATACAAAATTCTCATTTTTGGAGAAATCAAAAATTACATTGGAGGAGAATTTTAGAGGATTTTATTTATTTTTATTCATTATATAAATTAAAAAAATATAAATAATTTCGTTCTATTTTCTCTATTTTTTCCCCTCCAAAACTCTCCTTTCACTTTCCCTCTAAACTTCCGAAGTCTTAGCACCATTCATTGTATGCAAGTATATGTCTAGGTCAAGTTGGCACGTAAAATATTGGCACATGCTACATAACTTTATCTCAATATATCTAAAACAGGTAAACGAAAAAATCTTTGTAAGTTGTTGAAAATAGCTAGATATAGGTATATATAGATAATAAACTACATTGGTGAGTGAAAAAGCCTAAGAGATTAAAAAGTCAGAACAAACCCAAGGTAGTGTTAGAGATAGCTAATTGTCTGAAAATGACATTAAGGATGTGACTTATTTGACTCGGAGGGTGGTGCAGTTGGAGGTGTGAAGGAGAATTTGGTGTATCAAATGCCCAAATATGTATATTTATGCACCAATTTATTTTTAACCTTTAAGACATTAATTCTTTGCACGGTTGAGAAACCTTCAATAGCGTTTGTTGAACATTTGTCCTTGTGCACCTTGTTCTGTAGCATATTTTCTTATTCATAGTATATATACTCCTTAAAACGTACTCATTACAAATTAGTTCTCAAGTAAAAGGTTATTGCTTAGTACACATTAAGTAGATTATTGTTTAAATTACTTGATTAAAATGTGCAATTCCTTGTAATTATATTCACTAAATCTCACTATGTTTCTTAAATGTTGCTAGTAGAATTGTCATATAGACCGAATACAATGAATTAATTTAAATTCAAAAACAACAATATCTTTTAGCTAAATTCAAACAAAAAATTAGTTTGGTCCATTAAGTCTTGGACCGGTCCAATTCCAACGTCTCCATTCATATAAATTTTGAAAAATAATATTAGTAAAGTTTTAATAATTATTATCAGTTTAAAAGTTATTAATAAAAGTATATATTAAATATAAAACTTAATTGATCAAATACATTTAGCTAAATAAACCAAAAAAAATGAAAGATTTAAATACATGTATAAATATGTCTACTATATATATATACAAATGGTTCTTCATGTTGCTTCAAACATAAGCTACACATTTTCAAACCTAAGATCATTATTCAATTTCTTTTTTGATAACAAAAATTATTCAATTTAATTATCAAGTGTCAACATCTATAATAATTATTGAACAACAAAGTTGTTTATGAGAGAGACCATTTACAATTTTCTTCTTTAACACGTATTATTCCTTTCTCAATTTCTTGTACATGTCTTTTACCACGTCGTAATTGCATTTGTTAGTAAACGGTTCATACACACAATTGAAAGAGTTGGATCTTTTAGTGAAAGGATACTGTCGGGAACTAGATTGTGTGTTGAAATGAAAATTGAAGGGACCATTGTGACGTTAGATTAACTTTATATAGTTTCAATATTTATAATATTATGTTTGGTTTTAATTAGTGTCAGATAAACAACTGATTTGCTTGTTGCAATGGGTTTCTAACCAATACATCCATAATAAAAAGTTAAAAATGAACTTCAAGGTGTCACCTACTTAATTAGCTTGTTCTTCTACCACAATTACCACGAATATGCATGCGTCTAATTTATTTGTCTCCTATAAAGGGTATTTTCACACCCCTTTTAAGGACATTGGCGACTTCCCCTATATATATATATTGATAGATTATCAAAATAATATTAATAAATTATTAAAATATTATCGATATAGTTTTGAGAAATGACACCCCAGCCTCTCCCCTCTCTGCACTTCTCTTATTTTGTTCAATTTGTTCTCTCTCACTTAAAATTTACTGAATATTTACTGAATATACATCATTCTTTATTAATTGAGAAAGAAAATACAATATGAGTATTTATAATGGCCTATCAACAAAATAGTTATAACAACCAAAAAAGTAAAGGCATGATAAAACTAACTAATATAAAACTAACTAATATAAAACTAACATCCCCCCTTAAGATGGAGAATGTAGGTTAAGAATTCCCAGCTTGTTAAGAATTGAATTGAATGCTGTAGGTTCAAGAGGCTTAGTAAAGAAATCTGCCAGCATATTTGATGAAGATATGGGCAAGAGTTTGAACAATCCAGCTTGCAGTTTGTCCCGAACAATGTGACAATCAATTTCTATATGTTTTGTTCTCTCATGGAATGTTGGATTTGCCGCAATGTTCCTGGCTGATTGATTATCGCAATAAAGAGTCGTAGGGGCAGAACAATCCATGTTTAATTCTTGCAAAAGAAATGTTATCCATTGAATTTCACAAGTTGTTGATGCTAATGCTCTATATTCTGCTTCTGAAGATGAACGAGATACAGTGCTTTGTTTCTTAGACCTCCACGAAATCAATGATGAACCAAGAAATATACAAAACCCAGTAACAGACCTTCTTGTTTCTGGGCAGGTTGCCCAATCAGAGTCGCTAAATGCTCGCAGTTGAAGCCGGGACGCCGATGAGTAAAACAATCCTTGAGCTGGTGCAGTTTTTATGTATTTGAGGATCCTCATGGCTGCCATGTAATGGTCTTCAGTCGGTGATTGCATAAATTGACTAAGTTGTTGCACGGCGAAGGTGATATCAGGTCGTGTGTTGGTCAAGTAGATAAGACGTCCAATAATTCTTCTAAAAGAGGTTGAGTCATGAGGTTGTGCCTTTGAGTTGTATAGAAATTTGTTGTCCTTGATCATAGGTGTATTGCAAGGTTTAGCGCCTAATAATCCAGCGTCTGACAAGATATCGAGAGCATATTTACGTTGACATATGTGAATACCCTCCCTTGAACGAGAGATCTCCAATCCAAGAAAGAACTTTAAGTCCCCAAGGTCTCTAATCTGAAAAGAAGAATTTAAAAAGGTTTTAATCATATTGATCTCTAATTCAGAATTACCTGCAATAATAATATCATCTACGTAAACCAACAAAATAGTAAAAGATTTTAATGTTTTGAAAATGAATAAGGAATGATCATGTTTTGAATGTTGAAAACCAAATGATATCAAAGCACAAGATAATTTGGCAAACCATTGTCGACTCGCTTGTTTTAAACCATACAATGATTTTTTTAAACGACAAACTTTATTATTATTATGACTCAAATAACCAGGAGGAAGTTTCATATAAACTTCCTCATGAAGGTCACCATGAAGAAAAGCGTTACTAACATCTAACTGTTTTAAAAACCAATTATTAGTGGCAGCCAAAGCAAGAAGCAATCTAACAGTAGTTAATTTGGCCACAGGAGAAAAAGTGTCTAGAAAATCAACACCTTCTAATTGAGTGAAACCTTTAGCAACAAGTCTAGCCTTGTGCCTTTCAATAGTACCATCAGCCCTATGCTTAATCTTATAAACCCACCTACATCCTATGACATGTTTATCTTTAGGCAAGTCAACTAATTCCCAAGTGTTATTAGATTCTAAAGCTGTAATTTCATGTTGCATAGCAATGACCCAATCCTTAGATTTAATGGCTTCATGATAAGTTTGGGGTTCAACAGCACTAGTCATGGCATGAATGTATTTTAAATGAGTAGAAGAAAAAGATTTATAAGACAAAACAGAAGATAAAGGATATAAAACAGCATCAGTTGTAGAGTTAGTAGCAGTACCTGAAGAGTTTAAAATATTACAATGAAAGTCCTGAAGGTAAACAGGAAGATTTTTTGGCCTTGTTGATTTGCGAATACTAGGTGGTTTAAAAGGCTCTTCATGTGCAAAATTATTTTCATCACAAGTAGGCATGACATTAATATCATTCAAATTAGAATTACTCAATTTACTATGGACAAAATCTAGTTTTATAGGTTCAAGAAGGAAATTAAAAGTGCCAAAATCACCGCAAGAGGATAAATCACTGTTAGAAGAATCATTACTAGAGAAGTATGGAAAAATATTTTCATGAAAAATAACATGTCTAGAAACTAGAATTTCCCTAGTATGTAAATCATAACAAATAAAGCCTTTAGTGCCAAATTTATATCCAAGAAATAGACATTTTCTAGATCTAGGATCTAATTTAGTCCTATGTTGATGCAAAGTAGAAACAAAGCAAAGAGATCCAAAAACTTTCAATTCATTAAGAACAGGGAGGTGTTTATATAGCAACTCATAAGGGCTATAATTATCAATGGATGCTGATGGTAATCTATTAATGAGATAAATGGCATGTTTGACAGCAAAAGACCAAAATATTTTTGGAAGATTAGCATGAAAAAGCAAACATCTAGTAACATTTAAAATATGTCTATGTTTTCTTTCCACGATAGAGTTTTGTTGTGGAGTTTCAACACATGATGTTTGATGTAGAATTCCAAATTTTGCATAAAATTCAGGATATAAGAACTCAACACCATTATCAGTCCTAATAACTTTGATAACTTTGTCAAACTGATTTTTAATTAAAACAACAAAATCATGCATTAACTTTCGAGTTTCAAATTTAGCTTTCATAAGATAAATCCAAGTGTGTCTAGTACAATCATCAACTATAGTTAGAAAATATTTATGACCATGAATAGAAGAATGAGACAAGGGTCCCCAAATATCCATATGAATCAAATCAAAAGCGTTATCAGAAATAGTATTACTAGCATAAAAAGGTAATCTAGATTGTTTGGCAAGATAACAAGAATCACAAATTTTATTAGAGTTGAAACTCACATATGGAAAATGTTTACAAATATGAGTAAGAACATTATTAGAAGGGTGTCCTAATCTAAGATGCCATAGATCAAAAGTAGCATGTGACGATTTAGAATTTAAAGAATACAACACAGAATGTTTGACATTATTAATAGGTTGTTGTAGATGGTATAAACCATTCAAAAGCTTAGCATGCCCAATCATCTTGGATGTAGGGTCCTGAATATCACATTTAGAGTCAACAAAAGTTAATTTACAATTCAAAGAAGTAATTAATTGCTGCACAGAAATAATGTTTAAGGTAAAATCAGGAATGTATAAAACATTGAAAAGTTTAAATTCATTTGTGAAATGTACAGTTCCTGAATGTGTAGCTTTAACAGTATTTCCATTTGGCAATGTAACATGAATTGGTTTAATTTCATGATAAGTAATAAAATTTTTGGAATTACAAGTAACATGGTCAGTAGCGCCAGTGTCAAGAATCCAATAGTTTGGAGAAATATTACCTAAAGCAGAATTCTGTTGATTAGAGGAAACTCCAGCAATTTGAGAAATTTGATTTGTAGGTTGACATTGATTTTCAGAAAAGGAAGCAGATTGTTGAAGTAAAAGTTTGAGTTGATTAATTTGGTCAGCAGTAAATTGAGAGACATTACCATCAGATGGATTGGATTTCGGAGAACTATGATCATTAGGAGCAGACCCAGAATCATCATCAGTAATTGAAGAATTAATATATTTGGTGTTCTTAACAATGATCAACAATGTGTCCTAGCCTGTTGCAAAAAGTACATTGTCGTTGAGGAGCTCCACCTCTGCCCCGACCAGATCCGCGACCTTTACCACGACCTAAACCATTTCTCGGATTAGCATTAGAAGTACCATGGATGGAAGAGTTCATTAAAACCTTAGCATCAACACAAGGACCAGAAATTTGTCGTTCTTGCTGTAAAATTAAAGAAAATGCTGTGGTTATATCAGGTAGGGGATCCATCATCAAAATTTGGGTTTTTACCGTATTATAATTGTCACTGAGGCCTTTTAAAAAACAGGTGAGGGCTTCAGAGGATCGATAACCTAACATTAATTTTTGTAAACTACACTCAGATGAAGAAGAGCAAGAACAATCTGTGATGGGTCGTAAAACCTCTAACTCCTCCCAAAGAATACTCCAAGCAGTAAAGAAATCAGAGACCGATTTATCACCTTGTTTAATAGAGTGTAAATCTTGAAGCAGATCAGAAAAACGAAAATGGTCTCCTTTAGAAAAACGATTCTTTAGATGATCCCATAAACTTTTTGAATTCTCAATGTGTATTGTACTTTGAGCAATAGAAGGAGAAAGAGTGCGAGTAATCCAAGAAATTACCATCATATTGCAGCGCTCCCAAGCATCAAATAACACATCATTTTCTGCCGGCATCGGTAACTTGCCGTTGATGAATTTCGCTTTGTTCTTGGAAACCAACGCACGTTTCATCAAACGGCTCCAATTGTAATAATTTGGCCCTTGTAAAGTTTGATTTATAAGAAAAGCGCCCGGATTTTCGCCAGGATGAAGGTAATATGGCGATGATGGATTTTGCGATTCATCTTGAGAAATAGTTGCAGAGGTGGTAGATGAATCATCATCATCATGAGAACCTGCCATTGAAGCGTTCGGCGAAGGAAATGAGAGGAAAAGAAGCGCAAAACCAAGAAGAGAAAGAAGAGGAAGAAGGTGCGATTTGGGCGATTTGGAATTTTAGGGTTTAGAGTGTGCTGCGTTGTTCTGTTTGGAATGTGGAGATTTTTATTTTTTATTTTGAAAATTTAAGATTTTGACAAATTGGGTTTAAAAGTAATAAAAAGAAAACTTCTGATACCATAATGAATATTTACTGAATATACATCATTCTTTATTAATTGAGAAAGAAAATACAATATGAGTATTTATAATGGCCTATCAACAAAATAGTTATAACAACCAAAAAAGTAAAGGCATGATAAAACTAACTAATATAAAACTAACTAATATAAAACTAACTAATATAAAACTAACAAGAAATGACACCCCAGCCTCTCCCCTCTCTGCACTTCTCTTATTTTGTTCAATTTGTTCTCTCTCACTTAAAATTTATACTAATAAAATTAATACAAAATATATATATAATAAACTATTTAATATTAAATGATAAACTAACTAATCTCGAACATACAAACTCTAACACTCTATTTATCAGCTCAACTATTAACTATTATCAAACTTTTACATGTTAACCATTGATATATGATATAGTGTCATACTATTTTTTAATTATAAATTGTTTTAATTAATATGTATATTTTTTTAGGAGTGACACGATGTTTAAACATAAGAAAATTTGATATATTTTTCAAGAAGAAAGTTTTTGACAAAGATAAAAATCGTAAAATGGATATATTTTATTTGATTGAATTGTTTGAAGTTTTAAAAACTTGTGTGAATTATGTGACTTGTGAAAATTGTAAAACTTATGAGAATTGAAATTTTAACTTTTGCAACTTGTCTACTATGTATCAATTGTGTGAAACTTAAAAAAAAAACTATATGATTTTTAAGAATTTCAATTATAATATTTTAGATAATAATTATCGCTCTCCATCTTCTCTCAAAATTTTGTACAAGATTTGTCACTGTTTAAAGACACACTTTTAACATATGAATCTGTCGCTGATTAATGAGACACTTTTAACATATGGATCCGTATCTCTTTCCTTCTAATACTTTACAAAACCTACAATAGGTTCGTATGGTCAAATTAAATTGGCTAAAAAATCATTCAAGTGTAATCAGAATCGACTAAAGCAAGAGCTTAGTCTGAACAATATTTTAGTTTAATATACTTGTTTAGTATTATAACTAATAGTTCACGTTAGAAAAAAAATTGAACTAATTAATGGTTAAAATCGCTAATTTTAACTAAAGGTTGGTGGTTCAAATTATAGAGATTTCGTATGTATTTATTTGATGTTTTTCTTGTAAAATTAAACTGTATGGAGTTTTATTTATGGCCTCACACTAACATTAATATTAGGCATTCAAACTTGTACTTACATTAACTTTAGACATTCAAATTTGTTGAGACGGTCCAACACAATGCCACTCAAAATCATTCAAAAAATCTAAATAAATTTAAAATTTTAGAATAGTAGGAGTGTCAAAAAATGGACACATTTTTTTGGATTTGTCATTAAATGAATCAAACAAATCTATTTACTATCCACCAAAAACTCAAAAATAAAATTCAATTAATCTAAAATGAGCAAAATTTGATTCAATTCAATCCATCCATTAACAATTTTTAATACATAGATATCTAATCCACTCATAAAATTATTTAATTTTTATAGTATAAAAAACTAAATATAATAAATCATGTAATTATTATACCATTTAAAATATTATAATTAATTATAAAGAATCGCAACGACCACAATGAAGGACGATGGCTGCCACGATTGAGGACGGTGGCAATCGCATTGTTTGACGACGCTGAATTATAATATTTTTTTGTTATTTTATAAAATAATCATTTTTATTTTTATGGAATCATAATAACAAGTACTCCATTCACAACAACAAAAAAATGATAAACAATTAAATTCCTAAAGAAAATAGAAAGTAATCGTTGAGATTACTTTAAAAAATAAAAAGTGATCGGTTGGTTTTTTTAAAAATAACCAATGTTAATGATCGGTTAAATTATTAGCCATATTAAATTTATGAATTGGATCTAATTCATTAACTAATTTATTTTATGGTGAATAGATTCGTGAATTTATAATTAGATAGACTTAATGAATGATGAATAATTGGATTAAATTGTCACCTTAAAAAATAGAGATAATTTTGTCTCTAAAAATATCGTAATTTTTTGTTGTCCAGCATTAATTGATTTTGCCACTTAATTGATTATTTGGTTTTGGTAATTTGGATTGTGGGTGGGGATGCTTATGATAATGTATCGGTATTTCTTATGAAAGAAATTGAAAACGCGGGAGTAATTTGTATAGTTAATTGAGTATAAGGGAAAGTAATGAAGAAATTAAAAGGAGTGGAGTTTGACAAATATTAATAACTTGTGTGATGCTTCATTGATAACCTACTCATCACCAAAACAAAACTTCTCTGACCTTCCTTTGCCTCTATAGGGAAAATCCACTTCACCAAGGTCTTACCAAATTCATGCAATCTAACTCATTTTCTTATTCATTGGGAATCGTTTTCCACTAAATCATTCTCTATGGATTTTTAACTCTTTAAAAAAATTTGTTTTTATTTTTATTTTTGATTTTATATCAACTACTATGTATTTTTTGAATTTTTATATAAGTTTTTGCAATGATATTTAGAACATATTTAACAACTTTCGTATCAAAATTTAGACGTTTTCATCAAATAATGAATTAAATATGAATATTTAAATTTTTTATACTTAAAAATTCATAGTTAACTTATTACTTATTAAACAATTCTAAATTTTTATATAAAAAAAAAAACTTATTACAATGTCTCAAATATTATTGCAAAAATTCAAAAATACAAAGTAGTTGGTATAAAATCAGAAATCAAGTATCAAAACAAAATAATTTAGTAGTGAAACTTACACAAATCAGTTTAGTGTAGTCGTGTAAAGAATTGGTGCATATTGCTAGTTCAACTTAGCACCTCCAACATATTAAACGCCACTACAATCTTTTACCATATAAGAATTGGTCGAGTTTAGTAGGGACCGAAAAGAATTTGTAGATTGTCTGAAGTGTCTAAGTGATGTTTTGAGCAAAAATTATGTTGGTAATTTGATATTTGAAGGTGATTATTTTTGTCACTTATATTGTTTTTTTACAAAATATAAATTAAAGTATCTAAATGCATATAAATATATTTTTATATTAATACATTTTTAATTTATTTTGACTCTCCCATAAAATCTTATAAAACTTTGTCACTCCATATTATATGAGTTGTACTTATTGAACAAATTTTACTAGTACCTTATTATCATTAGAATTTAATGATCATGCATTGTTATTGGAGATACTTTTACTCTGACATGTAACATAACTCATTAATTTTATAGTTATTAATTAATGAAAATTACACTCACGGCATAAGATGATTAGATCAATAGATGGTATATTAGTTGTCATTGTAAATTTAATTTACATTGACAATGTACACTCTTTTTTCTTTTACCATTATTTTCGATTTTTTAAATCATTTACAAGAAAATGTCATGTTCTTGTTAAAGAAGCCTCAATTATTTTTCATTCACAAGCATAATTAATAAAGATTTAGATGTTATAGAGTAAGTGGTTGCTAAAGTGAGTGTTTTGGGATGATATATCACAAGTCTCTTCCGAAGATGTGTTGTGCTTAAGGTGAGAGTGTTTTAGAGTTTATGGGTCAACGAGCGACTTTGGATTTTTTTCATTAGTTCCTTCTCCTTTTATAATGTTCAATTGGCGTAGTAGGTGAGTTGGTCGAGTATCTTTGAGAGGCTATTATACGGCAAAGTTAGACTTCATAATTAAGCCCCTTAAGCATAATTTCTGGTGTAGCAAATACTCTATAATGGTCTAGTGAAAAAATTAAGAGTGGATATTTTAATTAAGTGAGTTGTTGAATTTAAAATAGAAGTGTAGAGGTAGTTCACTAATATTATGATTCAATTTAATCATTTAATTTGTCACATTTTATTGTATAATATTTAACTGGACAATAGTGTAAAATAATTCTATAGAGTCATTACACTATCTTTTATTCTATTAAAAATAATTCGATTGACAAAGAACTCAATTTAAACTCTTAAATGTGACACCTAAAACTTCAAAATAATATATGTAATAATTTATATCATATTTTTATATAAATTTGTAACAGATAAATAAAAATTATTTAAGAGAAAAAAAAACTTTTACAAATTATTTTAAATATTATATTTCTCAAAATACAAAAGAAATACTTTAAACTTTTTTTCTCCTATAAAACAGGGCAAACTCCGTAAACTTGATTTAACTAGAATTTCTTAATTTAATTCCATAAACTTACTAGTAATTATAAGGTTTACATAAAAAAAATTTGTTTCT
The DNA here is from genome assembly GCF_000331145.2 of Cicer arietinum. Classification (NCBI taxonomy): domain Eukaryota; kingdom Viridiplantae; phylum Streptophyta; class Magnoliopsida; order Fabales; family Fabaceae; genus Cicer; species Cicer arietinum. The sequence continues at coordinate 60,866,666 of NC_021164.2, read as the reverse complement.
AATTAAATAAACAAAACACAAATTACAATTCTTATTTATGGTATCACATATCAGAGTAGCACTTCTCCCAAACTTAAACTTCAAGACTTATTGATCTATAATAACTGCAATTTTGCAAATGTAGGATCAAACCAGTTAAACACAAACGATGAAGGAGGTGAGTTTCAAAATCATATTGATAGTATAATATAAGTAAGAAGAACACACAATTAATCATAATAAAACTATATCATTACACAAACATTCTTCAAGGAAAAAATATCACATTATAAAGTCAAAATCACATTATAACATCAAATCATCTAAGAGAAATTATTGTCGCATACAATGCATATTAATTACAACAAAGTAATCACAAGAAAATGCAATGTATCTTAGACTCTACTTCACAATTTGGTACAATTTTAACTCTAAAGTACTTGATTAGAAGGTTTATGTCACCACTCAAGTGGATGGACAATTCAAATTGACTTTGCCCTCATAGATCCCATCAACTCAATCTGAGACGTGTATATGCGACAATCGAGATAAATGTGTGTTGTATGGTAGCTCCCGAAATTTGGAAAGCTACCTCCAAGTCACCAAGAAATTATCCACCTGTATACCTCAAAGATCTAACTATCTTGCCTTAAGGCTCAACAGTAGACCACTACAATTAATCCCATTCAATTGTACTTCTCCAAAATCACTAAGCTTGTCAAGTCCTAAAATAATCTCCACTTCAAAATTTATCAACATCTATATTCTCCCCTCGTGGGCCTAGAGTACTTCATTAAGAGCATTTTATCTTTAGCACAAGTTAGAATCGTCATTATTTCATCAACTTTGGAGTTACTTCAAAATTATCATCACAAATTTATAACATCAATATCATCATCTTCATCACATAAACTTATCACAAACATCACTATCGTCATCATCAAATAAATTTATATGCATCCATATTTTATTATCACCTCACATAAACTCGTCTAATCAAACATATGTACCAAATTCATTCGACATATAATATCACAGTAATATTAAATATCACACACTCAGCAAAATTAAATCAATCAACATCTTATAATGTTTCTATTCCACATTTTAATCTCACAACTTTTACATTTGCACATTAATTAATTTATCACTCAAACGGTCATTGTCGTATGTAGTGAGCCCCAAATGAATAGCTGAGAAATACGATTTTCTCGTTCATGTCGCAATATATTATACTCATGAATTCAAACGCTCTCTCACCCCTTACCTTAGTTGGACACTTTCGCACGATATAAGAATCAAAATAATTTTCAACAACCATGACATGTCAACAACATGCAACGAACAAGTCCAAAAATATTAATGAATTTGAAAAGTCAATGAAACATGGCTGATAATTTACGCGGAGCATAAAAATCAGTTTACATGATTAATAAAAATATTAGGAGCAGAAATATATTCAAAATGGCGTGAAACAGGTTATCAGAACATACCTCACTGACACGTTGGAGTTGATACGGTCCAACATCGACTTCACTGAAACAGGGAAATGAGTAGTGCTTTTTGAAGGCTTCAACGAGAGGAATCTAAAAATGATGTCAGTTTTCTCAAATGACGAATGTGGTAACCGATAAAGACCCAAAACACTCTGGCCCAAGAGATGAAAAGTGATTGAAAATGACTTATATGTACCATAATAGTTTTGAATATGATGTACTATTAAGGAAATTCAATTAATCATCAATTAAGAGGTATGAGAAATTGTGAGTATCATGGACCAATTTATGTCACACAAAAAAAAAAAAATGTAATTAAGGCATTACTAGTTATCCACACCAACGGAGAGTGACTTGATGGGGTAACAAGTTCAAATGTGGAGAGAAAAGAAGTGGTCTTGTAGTTGCAAGGAAAAAGAGCTCAATTATAATGACCTACGAGATGGACCGAAAATAATTAATGGAGTAAATGATAAAATAATTAATAATTTATTTTATTCATTTAAAATTTAAATTTTATCGCCTAAAATACTCATAATAAATACTAATACTCTTAAAAAAAAGTTAAATATAATAATATATTTTATATTAATCATTAAATTAAATATTTATAAAATTATCACATATAAAATAAATTAATCATAGTATTAGTAACATATATTAAGATGAAATTGGGAGTGTTACACTAAATAATATGTCCTTTTTTTGTGATGCTCATTTTATCTTTCATGTTTGCTTATTTTTATTAGATCTTAATTTTCAATAGTATAAAATATATTATCAAATATTAATAATCGATAATATATTCAAATGGATGGACAAAATCAAGAGGACGATAAACATTTCTTCAATTTTTTTTTTCAACAAACCAATATATCTATAGTGTGGATTTTTCTAACTACGGCCCACAACTATAAAGGCCCAAAATACCGAAAAAGGAAAAGTCCATGCAGAATTGTTCCTCGCTCCCGTAAAGTCCATGCAGAATTGGCCCAAAATACCGTAGTTTCAGAATCTAGAATGGGTTAACAATAACATCGACGCATAATAAACTTATCCGATATACGCTAATAAATAAATGTATGTCTTTTTTTATATATATAAATAGCTTTTTATATTAAGAAAATTGTTAATTTAAATAATGTGTTTATTATGTATTGTATATTTTTTATTATTTAAAAAAATTGATCGTGAAAATGTTTATTTTATGTATTAATTTTTGTAAAAATAATTTTTGTATTTCAATATATTAAATTTGATTTTTCATAAATTTTTAATATTAATAGGGAATATATATAAAGAAAAAATGTTAAATACAATTAATAAATTAAAATGATGTTTATATTTAGATATTTATTAAAAATAAAGGATAAAGATAGTGTTTCTCTTATAAGAACCAATTTGTCCACATTGTCAAAGCAAAGACATGTGAAAGCCACGTTAACATTGTCATAATTAAAAAAAATATTGTGTTTCTCTTATAAAGACTATCATGTCTGATTTATTTTTATTAGTACATTTTAAATTAACTTTTTTGGTTACTAACTTTTTATACTTGTCGAAAAATACTTTTTGTAAATTACTTTTTTTTTAATTTATATATTTGGATATTTAACTTATATTTATTTTTTTATTTTTATGAATTTAATCTATATTTAATAAAATTTAATTTATATACACAATTAATGTAAAAATATTTATATTGTCAATCAATTACGATCATTAAATCATTAATAATATTTAAATTTTTTTTTTATGACTATTTATAAAGTCATCTATATAATTAATTATGATTTTTCGAATGTGTAAATTCTTTTACATATCAATATGTTGAAATTAAACTCATTTAATAATTTGTTAAAATATTTTTTTTTCCAAAAAATGCACGTTGTTTTAACAACAAAAATAATATCTCAAAATAACTTTCATTTTTACTTTATAATATTTTCTTTTTTCAATTATCATCTAATTAATATTCTTCTTTCTCATACATATAAAAATCATTAAAATAAAAAAGATAAATTTTTAAATAAACTTATTGTATCTAAATTAACAGAAGAAAATAATAAAATATTTATAGATATAACAAATGATTTGAATACTTATATATTTATATTTGTAATATTAAGAAGTGCAAATTATTAATCACAATGAATCAAAATTAATCTAAAACGAGACAAATTATATAGCATGGGATAAGCCCCCACCCGCTACCCCGGTGACTTTTCTCCCATTCTTGTTCTATAGCAGTATCAGCGAAACTGAAATGAAAGTCTATAACATGTGTATGCTATTTTTTTCTAATCATGGGTACTATGTTTAAATAATATGTTATATTATAAATAATTTCCAATCAAAATTAAATTTTTCATCCTTCTTGAATTAATGTAATAAAAACTTGATCAAATTAAGAATTGGACAAAACCGGATAAACCGTTGAATCGGACGCAGTTTTTGCAAAGCGCACTATTTTTTAAATATATTTAAAAATTAGGGCCAGTTTGAAACACTTCTCATTTTTTATTTTTAAAAATTATTTTATAAATTAGTTTTAAAAATAAACTTTTAAAAAGATTATAAAAATAAAAATCCGTTTGACTATTCAATTTTTAAAAATTATTTTAGAGAAGAGAAAAAGAAAAAAGAAAGCACTGCCGCATGACTGAAGATGAAAATGGCACTAGCACATTTTTATATCCATTTTCTTGAAAGAGACTTCTATAATATATTTAAAAATTAATTTGTTTTGATATTATCGTATTAAATTGCTAATAGTTCAATTACATATTATCCATAAATAAAAGTTGATTATATTTAAGATCTAATATTATTAAATTTTAATTTTTTTCTTTTTAATTTATTTTAAAATGATGTTATTTATTATAATTTTAATTAAAATAAATATTTTTATTTTTATTATAAAAATAATTTATTTAATCATCAGAACCAAATTAAATAAATATATTAAAATTATTAATTTAATTAACTTTAATAGATATTATAGTAACATTCACATAAATAATTTAAAAAAATTATTGCACAAATATTTATTGTACGAATGCCTACTATTTCCTCTAAATGTTTCAGTATGGGACATTATCAGTACTGCCCATTCAATGTGTTTGTGTACGTAGCACTATAGCGCATGTTAGTAAATGGATCAAATTGGAAAACTTCTGTTCTATTGGAAAGGAATTCTTAGATTAAAAAGTTACTTTAGTTGAACTCTCAAGACAATACATTGGAAGATTTATTATATTTACTATTTAATATAAAAGAATACGAGCAATATTAAATTAACAAGACCATTTGCCAAACATACTGACTATTATAGAACTACCTGAGAGTAAAAAAAAAAAACTACATAGATTGTTTCTTTCAAACTAGTTAATTGTTTGAAGTAATTCATCAAATTGAATTAGACATATATCGACATAGAAAAAGAAATTAAAACTTGCATAAATTATTTATGAATTGTAATATTGTATTTATTTATATTTAATGTATTAATTATTCGATTAAACTAATTAATTTAATTATACTTAGACAACACACCGGTTCAATTTTCGATTTGATTTTTAATTCATTAATTTGAACAACTCAGATAGATAATTTTCTTTTTCAATTTTCTTTTAAAAACAATAGATCGGTAAATCAAATTTTTTTGTAGTATTTAATTTTAAATTAACTTCTAATTTGTATATATGTATTTGTGCTAAGCTTTTCAATTTTTTTTTCATAATATTATTATTATTATTATTATTATTATTATTATTATTATTATTATTATTATTATAGCGCACATTATGGAAAAGAAAAATATTTGATATACATCTATATTATGAGATTAAGATATAAAAAAAATAATGTGGTAAATGTAATTTACTTATGATGTGATAGAAAAAAAAATAGAAAATAAGTGTTGAATAATAAATATATACAAATTTGAGGTGTACAAAAATCATGATTATTATTGATGAATTTTATGACAAGAAGAAGCGACGTGCATGACCTTGTTTTTACGCAACAATGTGCACAATTTAGATAAACATTACGTGTTTAACTATTTTTTATTAAATGTATTTAACTATTATAATTTAATTTTTATTTAATATTAGTATTATGTTTTTTTGATTCTCATTTAATTAATTTCTAGATATGTCTCTGATCAAAACCAAAATAATAAAATAAGAAATCAAACACACAATATCAAGATGGGTAGACGATAAACAAAATATCATCGTAGCATTTAGATGATAAATTACAAATAAAATATAGAAAGTAAAATTAAATCTAAATATAAATCATTTATTTAAATCAAAAGATAAAAAAAAAATCAAATTAAAAATTTCTAGAAGAAAACTGACTTAGAAAAAAAAAGTAAATATGTGAAAAAAGTTACAGTTTTTGCACATATTAAAGGTGTCTGATAAGGTGGGAACAAGAAGCAAATAGCAGTGGGCAAGAGGAACGAGAAGTCGGCAACTATGATGCAATAACATTAATGATTTAATTAAATTTACTAACATTTAGAGGGACAGTTGAGTTAGCATTTATAGCTCATACGTCTAACTATATGCCTTACCATCATTACCGTAATTGATATTGATATCATATGATATGACCCCTTATTCATTTCATCATTATTATCATAACAATAACATATCAACGATTGAATTAAAAGTCTCTTAATATTGTTATTCACCAATCAAATAATCACCACCATGGCAAATGATGCAACTCTAAGAACCTCTCTACTTTGGCTAGCAGCAATTATATTAGCAATTGGCATATGCACCCACTCTTTCAAAAAAATGATGGCTACCTATGTGTTGGGTCTTGTTGGAATTTCTGGTGTTCTTCTACCTGATTGGGATTATTTCAACCGTCATTTTTCTCGTTGGCCTTACCCTGTTACTGTTGAAGAAAGATCAGCAGCATCTCTTTCCCATGGATCTGGATTTCTAAGGTGCTACTACTCTTTATATACTCTTCTAACTATATTTCGTTGAATCAATACTAATTATTACAACCTCTTTTATTTATGAATCATATCTATCAATTAGAAGGTCAAAAATAAAGTAGTAATACTAATTCAAAGCAGTGGTATTACTTTTGAGAAGATCTATTCTATGAGTTCAATTAGTTCACTTTTTTTGTATTACTAAATTATATTTATTTATGGTTATGAAATGGGATATCAAAAGAGCATAGGATGGAACTGGTGCATGGATGAATTATGGATGTTAATTCAACAATTTGTTAATAGATTTTTCTTCTTCTTTGAAACAGGTTTGCATGTTCTCCTGTGAGGGTGATTGCTTATAGCGTTGTTTATGGATATGGTATTTACAAATGGTGGGAGTATGTAGCTAGCTAATTGTTAAACAACTTTTGTGCTAGTCATGGCATATTCTTTTCAATCCCAATTTTACTCGTTTCCTTATACTTTTCTTGATTTAATTTGGAGGAATTCATATTACCCTAATAGTGATTGTCAAAAGGTACTTTACTTGGTAGATATGTTAGAAGTTATAGATAGTTCAAAGATAGCCAATTAATTGAGATTTGTTGCTTATGATTGTTATATACACTATATCCGCAACACTCCAGCCATTACCGTTAACGGCGATGCTACCTTACGACCTTCTCGCTCCCCTAACCACTCCGTTGGAAATAGCGAGTTTTTGCCAGCAGCTCAATTGGTAGTGGGACTGTGTGGAGGCGGTACTTATCCCCCAGGGCTCGAATCCCAAGGCAAAAATTCGCTATTTCCAACAGGAGTGGTTAGGGAAACGGTAATGGCTGGGGTGTTACACTATCATTTATAAAGTGTATCATATATTCATTGGGTATAAATATTTGATTTGTTTCTAGAAGTTTGCGTTTTGATGATATCCATTAATATAAGTTTTTATTTTTTTAATTTAAATTATGTAAATTTAATTTAGTTTTAAAATCATTCTATTATTGGTTGTTAAGAAAAAATTTATGTGACAAACAGAAGAGTTACGTGATATTCTTTGACATAACAATAGTTTGATGATATTTTAAATATTTGGCAATTAAATATATTTATGAGGACTAAATAAAAAATCCTCAAATTTGTAAAATTTAAAATAAAAAATTCCATTTCTTCTTCTTCTTCTTTTTCTCCTTCAACAACATAAAATTCCTTTAGAGCAGATATTTTTTCATAAAACAGGCAGGTTCTCAATCTCATCTAGTTCACAAGTTTGAAGCAAATGTCAAACAAAATGAGGGTAAAGATGCATGCCATAACAAACATGAAACTTGGCCATTTTTGTTGTTGGAATTAGATAGAATAAAGAAACAATGAATTACCTTTAGGGATGACAACATAACCCGCACTCGCGAGTACCTATCTAAAATTGTTTTGATTTAGATGGGGAAAATTCGATTTGATTGGATACGGGAGCGGATTTTCTCCGAAATTAAAATTCAGGTGTGGGGACGGATGCAGGTGTGTTGATATCCATCCGGTGTGCACATATTGAATATACTTAATATTTATTTAAATATTAAAAACTAAAATTTCATCTCTATAAAAAGTATTTTTTTTAATGTTATTATTGTCTAATAATAATAATTTTATTATACTAATTATAATAGATATGATTTTTAATTTTATAATTTTATATATATGAATGGGTGCGGGTGGTGGGCGGAGAAACCTGAAATCCGTTGTGGACAGAGATGAGAATCTAAATTTCAGACCCGCTAAAAACGGGGGCTGGTGCGAGTTTTCTCCGATTAGTCGGGTGCGAAAGTGGGAAAGGCAAAATCACTACAAGTAATTTTTCATTTTTACGACACTTAGCATGCGACGGTTATGAAATAACCACCCTCACCACAAAATTGCGACGGTTCTTGGCGCGGTTTTTGTTAATTGCCGCCGCCGTTTAAAATACTCAAATCACTCCCGAGTTTCATTTTCCAGCTTTTGTTGTCTTCATTTCTTAGTCTCGGGTGTTGTATTCCTTTTTCAGTTTCGCCAAACCCTAAAATTTCTGAAAACCCCCAAATCTCTCAATCTCTGTCAACACTAAAGGAAACGAAATATAACTTTGAAGAAAAACGGAATCACCTCTGTCAAAGAGAGTGATTTATCATCTTGCAAACAAGATCAGCTCTTGCAAAGGTAATCTCTCAATTTATCAATTTCTCAAATCGCTAAAAAAGAAAAATGAAAAGTAATAACTTCGACCGTGACACCGTTTCTCACTTGATCTTTGACAAAAACTAATAACTCTTTCTTTGTTTTATAATGACTTGGATTGTAATAATCATGTGTGCTTGTTACTTATTTAGATGTTATGAATGAACTTTCTAGAGGATGATGAAATGCATCCTAGAGGTTCTATTAATTTGGAGGAAAGTCACTCTAATTTTTGGTATATTAAGTGCATAAACTAAAGAAAATTCGTATTCAATTTTGTATAGAGAGTGGATCTTTTTATAGACATCGTGTTTTTGGGTGCATGCCTTTTAGTGAATGAAGAAAAACAACACTTCAGAGTATTTAAATAAAGGATGTAACATTTCATTAATATCATGAAGAATTGATACATATATTAATGTACAAAAGAGTTTCATCTTCTTCATTGAGTGTCTTGAAGTTATTTCTGTCCTTACAAGTGCAATTCTCAAATATGGAAGGTTGCACTCAAGTTTACTCAACATGATCTAACATTTTCAAACATGCGGCTCCAAAAATAACCGCATTAGTATTTTCTTTGGTTTCACTAGATTCCTTATCATTGTTTTCCTTTTTCAATAATCGACATTCATTTTTGAAATTTTCCATAATAGAAACAGCAACGTTTTTTTTAATCTTTTTCACGTTATCATTTAAAAAATAAACAACATTTTCACATGAAATGGAGGGGAACACAACAACCTCAGGCAAGAAAGTATGAAATTTGTATCTGACTCCTAAACCCTTTCCCAAACATAACTGGTCATTTTGATGGCTGCCAACAAACTAAAAACAAACCACTACCTAGCTCTTTCGAACTTTCTTGATTGTGATATATTGCGGCATGATTTTGGCATCAACCATACATGTGAATAAGTTTCTCAATAGCACACAAAGAACAGTAAGGTGAGAATTCTATTTACCTGATTTGAGTAAACCTTCTCTCTCTCCGTGAAACCACAAAATTACATGCATTTACAAGTAGAATATCCAGTAAGGTGCAAGAAATGCCCAAGAATAATTGATAAGCTACTTTAAGAGTTACTACCTAAAGCAAAGGGACGTGCTTGCTTGGACAGACCGTGCTAATGGTCAAGACCAACTGCCAGATGGAATATAAAAAAGTTAACAAAAATGTGTAGAAGGAATAAGCATAAAATCAGGATCTTGCAGCTGCTGCTAAATTTATCTGCAGACTTGAAGCCCGGGTATATTGACTGCAAAACCTATCCAGAAACTTTCTGCTGGTAATATGTGTGTTGTCCATACGTGATGTTGTTCTCAGTAGTATGGAATGGTAAACCAGAACTATGTTTTCACCCTCAAAGCCAAGTATCAAATATAGGCAATTGAAGTTGAAAATTGTCATTCCACAAAAATATCAGATGCTCGCTTATAAATTATGTTACTGCTTCTTATCCGTATAAAACTGAAGATCAATTCATTGCTTACTCCACTTTGAGAACAATCTTCATGAACTCATACACAAAGTAACTAATTGATGCTGAAGGAAGTACCTGAGAAAGGGACATCAAAACAAAATTTATTGAACTTATATGATTAAGAACAAAGCAACTTAAGAAGCATGAAATCAGAAATAATAAAATAAATGAAAGTATACTTCTATTTAAGATCTAAATTTAGAACAGAGGAAGACGTTCATAAAGCAACATAGTTTTTTCGTTATTGGTCCATAATATATAGAAACATCCCCATGATAAAAAGATAAAATAGTTTGTTTTGGTATATACAATCAACATAACGAAATTTTACAGGGAAAATTATCCTAAAAAAAATAATCAAAACATTTCATAAACAAGACATTGCTATGTTGAGAGAATTAGAGAAGGATCATGTACAGCCAGCCTCTGACCACCACATAGTACACAATGTAAATGGAATTCAGATTTTTTTAAGTAAATAGAAACGTCACCCTGCATGAACCTTAATCTACATTTAAAAATTAATATAGTGAATAATCAATAATCAATATGAACAGATCAATGAATACTGCATAAAATAACTAGAGCGCGACAAGAAGTTAAGAACTTAGTACCTGCAATAAACTGGGAATAAGTCCTGCATAAAGGGCTGGAACCCCTCCTTGTTCCACTATTTTGACAAAAGTTCCTAGAGAACTTAATTTAGTAGACTGGACTTGCAATTGAAGCTGCCTCCTCACAACTTCAAATGGGTATGTAGCAGCTTCTGCACACGCACCAGCAATAGCCCCATACAACAGTGTTCTTAGCGGCCCCAACTCAAGCTGATCAAAGGCACTCAGTTCCTGCCCATGTTTATGCATATTTTGGATTCTTTTCATTCCTTCGGGTGAATGCAGATAAGCTGATTTTAGCATATCGTATACACCATAAAAAACTGCACTAGAGGGAGCCATGCTTATAAGTGATGGTACTAAACCCTTGTATAGAGAAAAGAAGCCTTCAGTTCGAATCATGTATTGGAAAGCACCAATTACACCACCCAAAGCTTCTCCACCAGGTGCCACTATCTTTGTCCGAATCTGAAAGGCACACAGTAAGCTTTCCAAGTAATTGTGCTTCAAATAGCTAAAAAACTAACCTTTATACATATGATTCAAGTTCTTGCACTAATTGGAGGAAACATACATATACCACGTAACTGCAGTTACAACTATTTTCTTACAAGAACACATGCCATTATGAAACTACTACAAAGGGGATATGAAACATTTGAATCTGCTCATTTCAGCTTCTAACACGACCCTGGCATTTCCTAGACAGGGACACACTGTTGTGTCCGTGTGAAACATCTTATGCCTATTATTTAACTTTTTATGCACCGCAGAGAAACATATTTGGATACAAGGGGGCTCGGCAAGATAGTCAGGGAGAAAGAAACAACCATGTTTTATGGATAGACACGTGTTAAACACGACACTAAAATTACCAACAAGAATTCAAATCCAAACTTTTCCTTAACTAAAGAAAGTTAAGAACTTAAATGTTCAGTTGATTTTTCATTTACTCAGTTTCACACCAAGACCTGGAGATGACTAAACAGATGTTGGACACAAACAACTAGAAGGTCACTATTTGGTTCCTGAATCCGAAAGCAACAAATACTACAATATTAGTAGTAGTTGAAAGCTTACTTGTTGAGCCCATAGTCAACATTGAATTCATAGTCTGCTTAGTACCAATGTATAATTGTCATGTTTGTATTCCATTGCGTGACTGCTTTACTTTTGACATGCAAGTTTATGCTAAGAGACGCAAATTTATACAGTTGGGCAGTTAAAGATAACATAAAATAAACAAAAAATCATGATTCAGATTATCACCACATACAGTGTCGAGTGGCAGGCAAATAATAGTAGCAGTAACCCCAGCGGCAGCACCAGCAATAAACCTCTCAAAATTGGTAGTTTCCTCGTTTCCAGAGAATTTAAGTAGTTGCTTTCTATACGTATCGTAAGCACTAAAGTTAACAGCTTTGAATGGAGCCGTCCGCAGAATATTTACAAGGTTCCCTTTCCAAAAACCTCTCAACCCTTGAGACGTAGCAATTGTTTTAATAAGCTCAATGATATTCCTCTTCTCACCACGAACCATATATTCCAGCTTAAGTCTTTCAAGTGGTGCAACACAAGTTCTGATCAAAACCATATAGCAATAGTTCAGATAGTACTTCAAAATAAAATCATAAAAAATGGAGGAGCATTAACCGGTACAGAAGTGTCACATGTGGTCTACATTGGACTGATATTTATATATCAGTCAACACATCAACAATGGACAATGTCGCCACATTTAAGAAGTTCAAGGTCCTCCCAGTTCTTACTGCTACGACAATGATCACTTCGGTGTTGATTAGACAAAAACAAGAGAAAACGAATATAAGTTGAGTTTTGAGACAATAATATTAGTTTCCAAATTTTATAGTCAAACCAGCATCGATTCGGTCATTGTCTTAGTGGTGAGGACAAACAATATCATAACCTTCTATTTTTGGAGAGTGAAATTGGTTTTGTTAGAATCTCGAAATTTTTTTAAGCATTGATATACCCTATACTATATTTGACACTTCTCCACATAAAATTAAATCAAATATAATTAAACAAAAGTAACTTCAATTGCAACATCCAAAAATAGGTATTGTGAAATTAAACAACATATACCTAGAAACCATTGCAGAAATAGCACCAGACCATAAATGCTTAGTGGTATTGACGGCATGACGTTCTCTTGACCTAACCTTTTTATTCCGAACGACAGCGTCTGAGGTAGTTGTCTCCTTGTCGGAAACGTGTTCGCCATTTTGCAGTATGTATGGTTTGGGATCGACGGGAAGTGTAGAACTACTACTTGGCAAACTAACCGACAAAAAACACCCAACCGGAACCCTTCTCCGTCGCCGGTGAAGATTGGATTCAGAAGAAGCAGTTACGGGAATCGTTGAAGAAATGAAACGAACAAATGAATCCGGAATTGTGGGTTCGAGAAACAATCCACCGCCGGTTCCGGTGAATGAAAAAGAATAGGAAGTGGGATTAAAGAAAATAGGAAGAGAATGGGGATTTAGTTGTTGGTTGCAAATTTCCCCTTCTAGCATTGGCATTTTGTGAGGTATTGCTTACAGTAGTTATGGGAATGCGAACACAAAGCACTCCAATTTTGTGAGGTATTGGAAACGCAGATTGAATAGCCGGTTGTAGCTTCTCTTCGTCTGAGAAGTGAAAAATTCCGTCGATGAATAATAAAATGTTGCTGTCACCTTCTCTTTCAACAACCTGCTATTTACGACAGCTCAAGAAAATAAAAATTAGCATTATCCCCTATACTATAACCCTCTATTGCTTCCATAGTCTACATTTACTCTATAATAATTACTTTTTATTTTTATGTAAATTAAAGTTTAGACATTACAACGATAATTACTTATTTTAGTGGAAACATCCAAGTATCTAAATTATAGAAATAGCAATATAGTATTAACTATTAAGTACTACCACTCATATATATATATAACAATTATCACTTCTTCAAATATCAAAAATTAATATACTCTAGATTATATTAAAGGGTTAAATAAATTTTTAATTACTATAAAATTTAAAGTTTTATTTGTAATCTTGTAAAAAAACCACATTGTTTTAGTCTGTACAAATTTTTTATCCAATTAATTGTAGTCTATCTTGATATTAACATATATTTTGAATATCTTTATAGAAATATTTAATTATAAAAAAATTCCACAACAATAATTTTTTAATTTAAAATAAATTAAATGAGTTTTTTAAACACTATAAATTTAAGATAAAAGTAAAAGTAATGAAAATGTTAAATTAGACAATAAATTTTGAGCATTTTTTTATGAAGAATTTTTTAAAAATATATCTAAATATGCATACTATAAAATTATTTAAAAAAAATTAGTGACATTCTAGTAGGAACTAAAACTAATTACTTGACAAATTAACAATTTAGCATAGACTAAAATATATAATTTTTTACAAGATTAAAAACAAATTTTAAAATTTTATGAAAACTTATTTAACTTTTTACTAAATTAGTCCATTTGCTATTACCAAAAATAAATAAATAAATTATTAAAAAAAGAGAATAAGAGAGGAGATAATATTTTAAATTTAGTTAGTTTAGTTATTTTTTAAAGTAGATAAGAGGTGATGGGTGTAAAATTTCTCATAGGCATCTTTCTGTCTTTTATATATTTTGAAAACATTTGAAAGAGAGAAAAATAGAGGAAACAAAATTAGCTTATAAAATCATTTAAAATTTCTCTTAATTCTTTTGAATCAAATATAAATTTAATTAAATTGTTACCGTTCATTCAAATTAAACATATTTATATTTTAATTCACTCTCATTCATTAAATTTTCTTCTATTTTCTCATTAGAATCAAATAAATTCTTACGATACATAATCGTCATCTATAAATATATATCGATGCACATTCATAAATTAATGAAAATATGTTACAAAATCAAGATTAAGTTCAAATTATCACATTCTTTGGGATCATTTTTGTGACAACAATACATCGGTGGTGAATGCTACAAATTACCACTTTCATAGATGATTTAGTATAGATTGGTATTTAAAAATCAATTAAATTTATACTTTATAGATGAGATAGTGACAAAATTAATATAAAAAACAAAATTAATACTCAACTCATCAAAGAGACATGTTGAATAAGATACATATAGATAGAATTGATAACTACTACTTTTAAAAAATACTATTAATTGTGGTTAGTATTTTGAATAAATATTAATCTTCAATAAACTTAAATCACTTTAAAATTTGCTTTGATTTATAATCAAGAATAAATTTATAAAAATTTCAGATATTTTTTAATTATATTTAATTTTATACGGAATAACAAATTCAGAGCATCTTGACAATTTTAGTGGTTTACAAGTCATTCTTTTTTTTCAACAAAAAATTATAAAATAGATTCATTCAATTCAAACTGCAAAAGTTGAAACGAAACAGAGTTATTATGGAAGTGTTAAAATAGAAATTACAGAATTTTTTTTGAGATTATCATTGAATAGATTGAGCACTGCTCAAGGGTTTGGAATTGATCTGCTATTCCTGTTTCCTCACTCTAATTTCGGTCTCCCCAGGTTAGGACTCAAACACAATCCACAGCTTCATTCATTTTCTTACTCTCTCCATCACCAACCTCATTTATGGAATGATGATTTTATAATTCTTGGAATAACATAGATACATTAATTTTTTATCATTTGCGATTCCTGAAATCTTAATTTGAAGTCGATTGTTAGGGTTTGTTATTGTCTCTGTACAATACCAAACTTCCAATTTCAGTATCTTAATTTGGCTCTACTCTCTTAATTTTTCATTATATGTATAGAATCAACATAAGCTACGTTCATTGTAATGTATAGTAGTATCTGCAAGTTAAAAAGATATAGAATCTGAATTTCTAAATTTCAAAGGGAGATACTTTGATAGTATTTGGTAATTGTGTCTACCTACTATCTTCAATTTTATTGGTACAAGTTAAAACACAAAGTTATGATCCTTATATTTGTGGGTCCAAAGTTTACTCTATCTTGACAGATTCAACTAGTTGCTCTATGTAGCACCGGCACCTCTAATCGAAGGTGTCCTGGTGTCGGACACGTTTCTGTGTCGTCGGAGACCGACACGACAGTAGCACATTGATTACATTCAAGTAATTCATTTTCGTAAAGGTTTACTAGTGTCAATGTGTCAGTTTAGAATATAAATTGATTTAAGGGATGTGATATAACCGACACATGAATTTCCAAGTACTACTAGTAATGATTGCTTTATCTGCAAGCTTCTCTGCTACATTTGTGTCGAATTACCCTTAGGCTGAAGCTGAAGGAAATGCTAATTACAGCAAAATCTCATCTCTTCTTCACAAAGATAGATTCACGAGATGAAACATTTCTTAAATGCAGCTGACATGGTGGTTCCAGCATTCCGAGATTTTGAATTATACCCCATATGTAGATATGGTTTTTCAAGTGGATCAAGTAAGGATTATGGATTGTGTATCCCTGTTACCTTTTCTGATATAGATATGCATTCAATGTGGATGTAAATGTACAAAGATACTCATAGATTTAAGCAAAGCCATTATTAGAGTGGTCAATGGTTGGGTAGCTGGAAATTGTGGTAACTGTGTCAAACCATTGGAAACATTTTACAATTATTTTTACAAAGTTTGTTTAAATATTAATGTGATGTTTCATGATTAAGAGCACTGGTGACTACTTATATGTCTAAAGTTAATAATAAAACTAACTTCTGACTGTAACATTCTTCTGTTTCAAACCTAGTGGTCCATTTGCCATATTGTAATAATTTGATGTTATTTAGTCTCTGTTGGGCCTTTGGATTGGTGTGATGATCTTGGTTAATTTCTGAAGCTTAAATCTTGTGTTATATACTGGTATTATGTTAAATTGTTATTCATTCAGGTATTGCCACAACAGATGGTTTAGTATACAGAAGCACATTTTCTTATTATTTCTCTGGAATTATTTTTCTTGCAGGAGTTTGCAAGTGAAGTTAGTGTGTGTTCGGATGCACCATGGGGATGTGAAAAATCATTTTCATCTAGACAAAATAATTTTGGTATGTTTTGATAGTACTTAGTTTCAGAATTTATTTTGCACCCAAATTTCGGTTTGACTAAATGTGATAAGATTAATTAGATTTTATAGTATGTTGAAAAATGATCCTAAAATGAATGAATTCATTCAAAACTTAACTTATGTTGAAAAGTCATTCAAAAATAAATTATTCACTTCAAACTTTAATTTAATCAGATCAATTTGACAAATGTTCATCCAAACATATAGTTGGCAGTTATTACCTCATGGATTTTTTTTGCTTTTGGAGGGCATAATGAAGGAGAATAGAATTACATCTTAGCAAAAAAGAAAATTTTATTTACAAAATCTTATAAGACGGAAGATATCAAAGGTGGAAAAATTCCATTTTGCTAGAAAATATACATGAAGACCATAACAATACGTAACCGAGACTACTTGTTTCAATTGTTTGAAGACTCATCACCAAGCATAATTTATAAATGTTCCTCTTTTGGCGAAATTGTTCTAATAATATCACAACACTCAGTTCTCTCTCACACTACCTGTTTCAAACGTGACATTTTTTCTTTTCTTTTATTTGTTGTTTTGAATTTTAAGGAGATTAGCATATCAACTACACATGTAGCAAAAATATTTTCCTAAACAAAGTGATTGTTTTTAGGTTAAAAAATCACATTAGTCAAATTGAACATTTGTTGCAATGTTGATAAATATGGATGATCAAGACCAGTATCTACATAATATGATTA
Source organism: Cicer arietinum (assembly GCF_000331145.2). Taxonomy (NCBI): domain Eukaryota; kingdom Viridiplantae; phylum Streptophyta; class Magnoliopsida; order Fabales; family Fabaceae; genus Cicer; species Cicer arietinum. The sequence goes on along the minus strand of NC_021164.2, from coordinate 60,849,097 downwards.
TGAACTAGGCTAGTCTCTACAGCAGTCACTTATCAGAACTCAATCTAGCGCTCAAAGTATCAGTACATGAAGCTAGCTAGATTAACCATCAATCCACTATTTTCAACTTGTAGCTAAAGATATATAAACAAACTTGGGCTATTTAGCAGAGAATAAGGAAAAAATAACAAGATAGATAACGTAGGATTGGTCCATGCCAGGCTGTATATAAAGCTGAAAATTTCATTATGAGTACTATCTGCATGTTCCTAACTTGAGCAGAAAAAGCTGCACATGCTCTTCAAGAATTTTGAAGGGTTCTGATCAAGTGAGTGCATGAATTTGCAGTTAGGACAAGTTGGTGATGATTTGCATAGCATTACCAACATGTGGCACTGCATGCAAACTGTTGCAACCATCTCTTTATAATCTCCCTCAGACGACAACCACGACGGAGAACCAGTTAAACCACCTGAACCTTTCTTACACCTGTTTGATTCAATACTAAGATCACCATGTTCAATCAAACTCTTAGGGGAACTAGAATTCTGCTTCATGTCATCACAAGTACTGTTTGCTTTTTTCCTTTGTGATTCACATGTCAAGTTTAGCTCAAGGTCTAAGCTCATGTGATCAGAAGGAGGTGATTGGTGGCTTCTTTTTGAGTTTTCTTTCGTTGTCCAATCCAGTCTTGTGTTACACAACTGTATCTGCCCTGACTGCACATAAAATACGCTATCAAATTAACTACTAATATTTGTCTATAAAAAAAGTACGAGATATAGAAAGAAAATAAAGTGTTGAATGGGTGTATATGTATCACTATTGATAAAAAAAATGTCTTCGTGAGGTTTTCTAAAATGTTTGACAGTATACAACACATACCTGAATACTAAGGTATTGACACCATTTATTTGAAGGAAACTGTGTTTCGAGACGAGGCTCTATATCAAAGGGGGATTGCCTTTTCTCTAAATTTATTTGGTCCTTGAAGAATTGTTCGGTAAATGGTTCTTCCCATTTTCTTTTCTTTGAGGATGCTTCAAATTCTTCGTGAACTTCAGTTCTTGGACTCTCAGTCAGTGCTTTGTAAAAGGATACCATAGCTTCAAATGGTGGTGTTTTCCACAAACCTTGTGGTTGTGTGAGTGTATATCTCTTGGTGTGATAAAATGTAGTACAAGACTTAGGTGTTTATATAGGATGTTTCCCTTGGAGTAGTACTATAACTTCAAAGGAGAATTTAATGTGCACAAAAGTAGAAGGTCCAAATAGAAGGCCTTTGCTTACATATAACGTGAGTTTCCATGTTGGCTTTGGATTAATTACAGAGCTTCTAGCTAGTGTAAGTCTTAAATGTGATTTTTTTTAATAGTAAAAACAAATACTGAATAAAAAATCGGAAGTTCATAATTTCATCCACATATCTGAGCTCTCTTCCTAATACTAATATATAAGCATCCTTTTAAATTATTGTGTAATTTATTATTTTTAAAACGGAAAGTCAAATTGAATACATTCATGTCTAGGAACATCTACATATAAATTTGACACATTATATTAATTATCTATTTTTCTTAATATATGTGAAAAAGAAAATAAATATGTGATTTTTTTTAATAGTAAAAACAAATACTGAATAAAAAATCGGAAGTTCATAATTTCATCCACATATCTGAGCTCTCTTCCTAATACTAATATATAAGCATCCTTTTAAATTATTGTGTAATTTATTATTTTTAAAACGGAAAGTCAAATTGAATACATTCATGTCTAGGAACATCTACATATAAATTTGACACATTATATTAATTATCTATTTTTCTTAATATATGTGAAAAAGAAAATAAATGATTTTAATTAGGGACAGATAGTACTAGTGTAATTACATTTACCTTCGTCCCTGAATATATATATATATATATATATATATATATATATGAATAATGAGAATTTGAAAGTTGATAGCTCCATTTAATTTGTTAGCAATTGATTTTTTTCATGTTTACTTTTAAGAGAGAGAATTAATTTATCTATCTCATCATAATATTTATTGCTTACTACAAAAAACAAAAGATAAAATAATTTGGGATATTTTGATGAAAAAATATTTAAAGTAGCTAAAATTTGAAGACAATTTTATAAAAAGAGACAAGAAAACTCAAGTATAGAGTTTTATACATAGAGACGGATGTACTATTTGAAAACCTAGGATTATCCTTAGTCTTATATTCATGGAAGACTATTAAATATTTTTAAAATTTTAGCCTAAATTGTTTAAATACGAACATAGACTAAGCATTAAATTTAATTAAATCCCTCCTCTATAACCACGACATTGGACATAGGCGGTTAACGTGTTATATGATTTTGTGATCTCTCTGCAATTATTTACAGAAGGTGGGTACAGTTTTGGTCACTATGATGTTGGGTTTGAACCTTTATTAATAGTAAAATTTTATTTATAAAAAAAAAAAATCTAAAAAAACAAACTGAGATCGTAACTATATTTGATTTATATGGTGAACCAACAATTCATGATCAGATTTTAGTTGTTATCTGATTAAGCATGAATTAATTTAAGAGTCTACTCTTGTTAATATGATTTGTTTTTACTTGTACTAGCCACGAAGCAGAAAGGGCAAGGTTTGGCAGTTATGAAAGGCGGTGAGAAGTGAAGAAGGATGACATAGTCATTAATGATGTGGGTGTGTAAGCAGATGAATGAAGGTAAAGTTTTGAATGCCAATGGTTCTTTAATGCATATATAATAACTCCAACTTCCCCAATTGGATCGCTCAGAAAACTAAAATCTTTAAAGCTCTCAACACCCTCTTTCAGCCATATTAAAACGAAACACACCCATAGATGACCTATGCTATTAACCACACCCCCATCAAGCTTTAAAGGCTTTCAACACCCCCTTTCCCGCATTAAACCAACCAAGTCCGTATGAGTTACCAAAAATATTGAACTCAAATTTATTGTTCCTCTTCTTTCTCCCAAATAATAAATCTTCCAAACAACCACTGCCCATTTGTCCTCCCTCCTCGACATCACCTTCATCATGCCCATAATTATTTCCTCATTTCTTCTCAAGAACTACACAACTTTGCTTTAATATGAAAATTCCCTAATTGTAACATAAAAAATATGTCATTTTATGCTATTCAACTGAACCCGGTAACAAGTATTTCAATGTACTGTCTGTTTGAATGCAAAGCATGCCCTTTCATGCAAATGTTAACATTTTCCTTTAACTTATGTAATAGAGAAGGGATATAAAGTTGATTTGGTGATTGAATTGGAGAAGTTAAAAAATAGAGTGACAAATAGGTGTAGAGTTTGATCTCCACCTAACAAGATTAATTAATGTAACATAGTTATACATGTCAATTTTTATTATATTATCAATATTACTAAAATTATGACAAACAACTCCGATTCTCTTCGTAATTAAATTAAATTTGGCCATGAATGAACTGTAATCAAATCCTTACCAACATTTTTTGAATTTTCTGTTCAGGTAGTTTTATAATAATCTTTAAAAAAACGACGAGGGGAATAATATGGACCGCATTGCCGATTGAAATGTGCTTATGTGTTAAAGTTTTCTGGTGAATTGGAAAAATGTTAATTGAAGGTAGAGATTACAATCAATAGTCTCGTAAATCCAACTTATACGGTAAAAGACCATGATCATTTGTGTCAATTAATTTTCATAATTCATGGAAAGCTTTCTTTAAGAAATTATTTATGGAATGTTTAATGTAAAGAATGATAAAAACGTTAGCATCAATATTGGTCCTTAATATCCAAATATAGTTTTTGATCATTTAAGATTAAATTGAAAGGGTTATTCATTTTTTTTACGGTGGGTTATTCATATATATTCATTTTATCATTTTGACAGTAATTTTTTGTCCTTAATATCCAAATATAACTATATAAAATGAATAATTAATTGTATATAATCAAATTTCATTATTATATAATGAATCACTAATTATATATACTTATTCATTTTATTTGATATTTTAAATTTTGATCTCTTCTTATAGAAAATTCTATTTTTAAATCATTTTATTTTTATTATTATATTCATAATTATATAAATGATTTTTCAATTTAATTTATTTATTATTATTATTATTATTATATATATATATATATAGGTGTGTGAACAAGGATGGGACAAGGAAACCAAATTGATTCTTATCAGAGGTGGTGGGGGTATAGGTATCTATTTTTTTACATCGATAATGATCGAAGTGATGCTGATATTTTTTCAACAAGTCTAGGCGGTGGAGAACCGCCTACAATCCATTTTGTTGTCATACATAACCCATAAGAAAATGTTTGATATTTCCTATGTTTTAATTATAATAAAAAACAATCATAAATTTGTATTTATTGTTTTGATCTACCGTTTGATCTTCTATTTTAATATAATATTCGTTTAATTTAAGTTGATATATTAATTTTGATTCGTTATAAATTCAATTAATGATATTGATATTATCAACCTTATAAATAAGTGAAACTTTTTATAAAAATTTACAACCTAAATCTTTTGGTAATTTAAAAAAAATCATAATATGTTGAATTTTAAGTTGTAAATAATTATAAAGACAAATGACATAAATGTAGGAAAAAAAAATAGAAATTTAAGTATTAAATCTTTATAAAGATAAATGACATATACGAGAAAAAAATTAAAAGATAAATTTATTACAACTAAATAAAATAAATGATTTTGAATTTAATTTTGTGTAGATTATATAAACTATTTTAACAAAGACCTTAAAAACATTTGTTAAAGAAATCAAAAATAGAAATTTTGTATTGAAAAAACCAAATTTTAAATTTTAAAAAGTTAAATGTACAAATTCTGGTATATTTTCTATATTTGACATTTTCCTATGCGTATATATACACACTTCTATAATGATTGCATAATATTCAATAAGGCGGCCGTAAGAATCTCAATTGGGAGAAATGTCACCTTAAGTTTTCTATGGTGTGTTAAATAAAATTATACCTTGAGTGAATATAGTTTGTTAGTGCGATCCTTTAAAATACATGAAAATAATAAATTAATATTTTTTCTAATATTAAATTAGTTTTTTATTTTTTATTTTGTGTCATGTTAGTCTTTTATATTAATAAATATTTACGTCGTAAATTTTAATTTCAAATCAATTAAATTAAAATTTAAAATTCTCTTTATTTTTAAATAATTTTTTGGAGGTTGTGATTTCAATAATAATAAGAATATAAATTTTCAATCAACTTTTAAAAAAATAAATAAATAAAAAAAATTTAAAAAAGAGACATTTTACAATTTTTAAAGTTAAATATGAAATTATTTTAATTTAGTTCATAAAATCACATAAAAAATTATTATATTATTTTAATATGATCAATAACAAAATTTGCAATAAAAATTTAATTTTTTTAATTAAAAATAAAAGTATAATTAAAAATAATTCAACTATATAACATTAATAAATATATAAGACTAATTTTTTTAAAATATGATATTTTCGCAGAGTACTTGAAATATTTTGTCAATAGTTGTCAATTAATTGTTGGGATAGTAGGATGAAAGAGAAGAAAAAAAAAAGTTTTGTTAAAAACAAAGGAAAACAAGTTTTCATCGCTTTCCTCGTATACTGATGGAGACTAATTACTGAGGTGTAATTTTGTTTATTTGGTCTATATTACTGAGGTGTATTTGATGGAATAGTAGGATGTAAATTCCACTATGCAAGATTAATTAACAAACATTATTTGTGCACATTTATAGAAATTGAAGTACTAGTACTAGTAGGAAAAATAAAATAAAAGATGGATCCAACTACCAAGTCATTAAAGGCATTAAGAGAGAGATGGGGCTTGAGTTTCAGGTAAGGCTACCTGTTTTCATTAAACCACCTTAAATTCAATTAAATGCAGAATTCAATTGAGACCAAATTAAAACAAATTTGTTTTCTTGGTCATCATTTTTTATTTATTTTTCCTTCTTCATTCTCATAGGCAGCTTTCTTTTGTTAAATGCCTCCAACCCACTTTGCCTTCCCATCATTTATGTTCCCCCTCTTCCTTCCGGTTTTAATCACTTCTAAGAAGTACTAGAAAAATGTCAGAATCTACTCAGCTATACCTTTGTTCAAATCCACACTTATTTCTCCTCCACCCATATCTACCACTACTATGCAATTATGAAGCACTATGGTATGGAGAAGTGCTTGACTGGTAAAAATAAATAATTAATGTGCACTAGTTCTTAGTTAACTTCCACAGGTTTTTCCATTTTATACAATAGCTAATTTATTTGACCATTTCGGACCGGTTAAAAAATATATAAATTGAAGATAATATTTTATTTGTCTTTAAATATTGAACTCTATTAAAAAAAATTAGTCCCTTTTTACGAGATATACATAATTTATGAATTATTTATTTATCAACGTATTTCTAATTATGTTAATTATAATAAATAGTGATTCTATCATAAAAACATATACTAATTCACTCTTTCAAAGGATAAATTTATAAAACAATAGAGAATGCTAATAAAACTAATATTCTTATTAATTTTTTTTTAATTTTTGTTATTTAGTCAATAAAGTCATTTATTTAAGGGTGGAAGTAATAGTGTTTTTTACTAAATTATCTTTATTAAGTATTTGTGTAATTACTATCACCATAAATTTATGTTTTGTTTGTCAAAAATAGCAAATATTGAGGAAGTTAGTTGATAACGGATAACTGATAAATTAGTTGATTTAATTTGAAGTGGTTGGTAAAATTAATATTAAATTAGCTAAATGTATTAAATTACGTAAAAAAAAAAATATATTTTTAATTAATATTTAAAAAATTTAATTAAGACAATGAGGGTAAAACCAAAAGGGAAAAATTAAATACTATAAATTATAAACTCAAACACTAGTTTAAGTAGTTTATAAAAAAAGTTATAAGTTTTAAAAAAATATTATGAACTTATAAGAAAAAATAGTTACCAAGCAGAGTTATTAGCTTAAACGCTATAAACTTGGATTTTTTATCTTGCCAAATAGCCATTTAAAGTAAAAGACATATTGACTTGAGAATTATGCATGTAGTATTAATTTTGATTACACAACTAAAAAATTTAATTAATATCACCTAAATTTGACATTGTTAATTATTTTGAGAGTACTTTTATTTTGGAAAGGGTCAATCTTTGTGGAACGAACAAAGTGAATATATTTTTCAAATTAGATTTTTGTTTTTTGAATAAAATTTAAAATGAAGGAATGATGTCCCAGTCTAAGAAAAAAAAAATTTATGATTCATTAAACACTTAGAAAAAATTTACATTTGTTTCTCTTTAATAACATTAGTAGAGATTGAATCCACAACTTGCCAAATCAAACATCTAATTTTTTTGCCACTAGATCAATAGACTTTTTCATCATATAAATTTTTATGAAAACTTATTTTCGGAGAACATTTATTGAATGTGTTTTAAAAATATAACATTAGTTAGATTTTTCATATATTTTGAATAATCAAATATTAGTTTTTTTCTCCTAAAAAAGAAAGCATTGCAATAAATTAAGAATACAAGAAACAAGATTTTTGTGTCTGTATCAATTGCCATATAAATATTTGATTTACACATGTTACTTTTTTTTTCTTCAAAATAATTGATCAATTCATTAAAGGAATTTGTCTTAAAATAAATGATCCATTCAATTTTTAAATACTTTTTATCAATTATATCATTTTATTAATAGTATTTGCATCAATTGTAAAAACATTATATCTCATTGTACATTTATTATTTATGACATTAATAATGTATCAATATTTAATAAAAAAAATTTTTATTTATTTATACATTTTTTAATATTTACGAAATAAATAAATAATTTTTTTTGGGACCGATGGAATATTTAATACGACCATGTAAATATTTATTTCTCAAAGGGTGGTAATTTTCTAGATTATTTTAGTGGCAGCGGATAGCAATTTATGTGATATGAGATTTTTGATCATGATCATGTGAGTTTGGGATCCAAATTGGAGGCGTCATTTATTTGTATAGGAGTGGGTAGAAAACTTCGAAAATTATCAGAATTCCAACTTCAGTTATTCGGATCAATCCATCGTTAATTAAAATTGATTATTAGCTCTTTGAGCCCAATTAATGTTCGTTTAAGGTGAAGATTCCTAATAGTACTTTAATGATTTTTATTTATGGATAAAATAATATAATAATTATTAGTCACACATATTATAAAGTTTTAAGTACTTTAAATTTAATATATGATATTTAATTTATTAATATTAATATTTGTAGTTGAACTAAGACTTAAAAATTATTAAAGACTTGATTAATAAACATAATAAAATTTAATAGTGAAAATAATTAATTGTTGGATATAAATTCAAATACGGCATGATGTTATTGATGAATCATTTGATAACAACAAAAATCCTAATTGGCCATAACACTAGGCTATATGGTCTCTAATATATTGAACATAACTTATAATAGCTTCTAAGATATAATGATACAATTGAAGAACAGCCACAAGGTAGCGAATATTTGTTACCTTTCTCTATGTATATTCCAGGATTTTCTCCAAAATATTAATGTGAATGATTCTGTATATTCTTAATATCATTGATAAATGATTGTGTCATATATTAATTTGAAAGTTACTTATATGTTTATTTGACTTCAACACTAAAATTTGACTATTGTTATAATAATAATATATTGAGTATGTATTATATATAATTATTTTAAAAAAATAACATACAAAAAATTAATAAATACTATCATAAATTCACAAATAATGATAATATTTTAAATAAAATAAAACGTGTAATTTAGTACAAATATTTATTAATTAAATTAAAATTTAAAAATATATAATTATTTAGTGAAGTTTCAACCGACACTAATTAACTAGACCTTTTTTACTTTGTCACAAAAAAAAATTATAGACTTTTTCTAGAGTATTTCACACTTTGGAAGTGCCATTAAAATTCAGACTTTTAGTAGGAGACTCTTCCCGAACTGATTACCAACTAGATAATTCGATCTTTGCACGACCATTTTTTTTTTTCCACATGTAAGCTATCATATGGTCTATGGATCACTTTTATTTTTACATGGTTTGAGTTTTGAAGGTGCTACGCATAACGACGGTATTAACCATCTTGTACACAATGGAGGAGGTATGGTTTGTGTGAAAATAAAAAACGTGAGGTGAGGTTGATTTTAAAGATTATAGGTAAAATCAACACATAAGTGTTTTCAATTAATTATGCCAAATACATAAATATATTTAATTAATTATGTTAAATTTAGTTTTATCGTTATTTTCAAAAAATTAATAAAATATATGTAATTGATTTTAATTTGCTGCAGATACTTTTTTCTTTTCAATTTTCCAAAAGTAATCCAATAAAAATTGGTTATTTGACGATCCCTTATTTGGTTGGTAGTGGTAAGATTGTGTGGTTGTTGATCTTAAAACACTTTCTTGCAAATGGTTGAAATGTAAAAAGGCTAGCCATACATTTTTTGTCTTATATTTTTTAGTTTTTGAATCGTTGTGTTGTCTCTATAAATATTTATTGTTATTAATAAATAGTATATTAATTAAAACGAAAATTGAAAATAATAATTTATAGTATCATATATTAGAAATTAATCTAATAAAAATAAAGATGGTTACACTATTTAAACAAAAAAATGAGCATTGGGATCAAATTTAACTAGAAATAAACACTTTATTTACCTCTCTTAGAAATAATCTTTTTAAGGAAGATAAACAACAAAGTAAATTGAGTGTAATGTTTCTAGATATTTGAGAGGAGGGTCAGAGAATCAAATTTAAAAATAATGTTACAAATACTTTTATCATGAGCTAATAAAATACTAATATGAAAATATCACATTTCAGAAAATAAGGAGCTATATTGGATGCCACTTTTCAGTAGAAATCTCATATGAATTCGTCATTATGGTCGCGAAGGATTCTCCACAAGCCAATGAGGCATCAGTGTCAATGTTCATCTTCATAACCCCCATAGAGGGTTTAATCATGTGTTTTTTATTAGGATTAATCAAGTTCTGCTTTAGAACTTTACCATTGATCAAAGAGTAAAGAATAAAGTCAACTTGGTTACAAATGTAATGCAAAAAATCATTCTCCAGAATAAAATCAAAGAGTTTGGATCTTTTAAAAATTTATTAACCGTCACACCAAAAATCATATTCCACCCCCAAGGGATGTTTACAATGTTGTTGTGAGTAAGATTTCATTCAAGCCAAGCATAAGTACCCAAGCAAAAGAATTTACTCCAAAGTTCAGGGTTAATAACTCTATTCCAAAGTAGTTGGACATCCTCACAATCCTTCGCAACATGTATAACGATCTCATGCGTACAGAAGCAACACTTGCAGAGGTCGTCGAATGTCATGCCTCTATGACATCTCTCGGCATTTGTTAGAAGTTTTCTATGTGCCATCTTCAAAAGCGTTGTCCTAACTCTGGTTGGGTCTTGCCAATTCCAAACCTCCTTGAAGAATATTATTGAATTATCATTGGTATCATGGTTTGTGAGGTTATTATAGACTAAAAAAAAAAGTAAATTGGTCTTTAGTGGCTTGCGAACATGTGGGGAAATTAGGAGAAATATCGGTTGGAGGCTTCAAGGATCAAATTTTATCACATACTAACTCAAGCATAATTTGTTGTAGTTTACTTTAATTTTAGTTTGTACAATTGGTGTAGCTCGATATAGAAAACTCATACTCTCTAGGTGTAATGTCTTGAGGTATTGAGTCATCAAGCTTTCCACAACCTTATATCCAATGATTCTTCCAAAATTGTGTAGAATGACTATCACAAATACCCCATCGCACATTACTTTCGATATCATTTGTATTACGTTGTTGGATAAGAGGGGGTGTTCATAATACTACAATTATACTTAAATTTGTCTTTGTCTGACCCCAGTTACCATACATGTTTGGTCATATATGTTTGATTAAGGACTTTGAGATTTTGAAGCCAGGTCCACCTTGCTTCTTTTGCATGCAAAATGTTTCCCAATAGATCAAATGACATGCTCTCTATTCAGTTGTACTACCCTAGATGAAGTTGTGATATAATATCTTAGCTTTGTCACAAATAGAACTAGGAATTGACATGGTTTCCATCACATAAGTAAGAATGCTAAATAGAGACGATTGTGCAAAAGGGACTCTACTTACAAATAAAATAGAGTTAACTTTCCAATTTGTGAGTTTAGATCTTAGTCTATCCAAAATAAAAAGAGATTGAATCTTTTGAGACTCGATGAAGAATTAAAAGAACACCAAGGTGTGTTCCAAGGTTTGTAGTTAGGTCAATCTCTAGACTTTGACTTAAAGAAGTCGCTTTTAAAGTTGACATCTTTTTATAGAAAAATACCTTGGATTTATGCATGTTGATCTTTTGGCCAGAAGTACGGTAGAAGTCTTCCAAAATAGATTTAGTGAGCTGAATTTGTTCTATACCAACCTCAACAACCAAAAAAAATATCATCAACAAAAAATATGTGTGAGATGATGATGTTGCCATTTTCCATTTGTAATAGAATCTTTCAATATGTGGCTCATTATCTCTAGAGCCAACACAAAGAAATAACGAGATATCATGTTGTCTTGTCTAAGCCTTCTAGAAGTTCCAAAGGAATTAGTTTGAACATCATTCCAATTGATAGTCATAGGTTCAGAGACAAGAAAATGTGGAATAATCACTAAAAAAAATTGAAATAGTGTCACATGCAACGTTTTTAGAAAACTACCTGCGTTGTATAGTGCAACTGTAACTGCACCGTTTTTCGCATAACTATTTTGATATTCTGCTAGTTCTTTCCCCCCTGAAATCTTTCTCTCAGGTCTCATAACTAAAAACCCTTTTACCCTAAAATTTCAGAACTAAAATTTTGTGCCATACCAGTCGTTCCTCCCTCCACATTGTTCACTTTCCACTTCTTGCTAGAGTTTTACGGCCTTCTTTCTGCTCACGTTTTATAGCCTCGGTTCTGCTCGCGTTATCTGAGCTTCGTTCTAGTCGCGTTTTCCGACCTCCGTTCTGCTTGCATTTTTCGGCCTTCATTTTGCTTGCATTTTTCGGCGACGATATTGCTTCATTTCCTAGCCGGTGTTCCACACGCGTTTTCTGGTGCCTCAGGTTAATTTCTCTTTTCTGGCAAATGTTTTTCGTGCTCACGTTTTTTATTTTTCACCGTTACGATTTCCACTTTCTACTTGTTCCTTTTTTTTTTAGCCCTTTTACTTGTTTTGTACAATGATTGAGTTGAATGTTTTGAACTGTTTTTAATTTTAATTTCATGATTGTTACACACAGTTTCAAATCTCTCGTTGAGAGTTTCAGGTTGAAACTTGTACTATAATCTTAGTACTCAAACTCTTTTCCATAAAATTTCAGAACTCAAAAACCTAAAATTTATTATCCCATAGAATCTATTGTGCTCAGGTTAGTTCGAAGCTTGTTGTTGCGCACAAGTTGAAAGTCGTTGCGACACAAACATTGAAGGTTGTTGTTGCGCACAAGTTGTTGCTCGTTGTGAACTCAAATATCTCTTGGTTCTCAGGTAACAACTCGTTGTTGCATCTTTAGTTCCAACAGTTTATGTTCAACAAAGTTATTAATTATTATTGTTATTCATAGTTTGGTTCACTAGCTTGCAGGAAAATCGTAGAGATTGAACAATAGATATTAATAAGTAGAATCCATATTCTTACTCTAATAGGAACATTTTCAACTTTTTATCCTTTCAAATAACGACTTGATGGGTGAAGAATTGAAATTTTCAAAATTAAAGTAAACATGTTAGGTATGAAATTTATTTAAATTTGTTGATTGTGATGTCAAGTTATGAAGCATACCACATTTGTTAATTTATTTCGAATATTTTTCTGCATTTAGATGTGTACATTCAAATTATAGAGTTGTGTAAAAACTAATTGGTAGACGGTGAATTTTCTAGAGGAATAATAATATACTAAATATCTCACCAATTTCTTTGATTAGAAAGCATAAATTTGTTTAAATTTTTTTATTTTTCATTATTTGCTAATTCTTTATTTCTTTGTTTGTAGGTTCTGGATATTCAAATGATTACACTCAATGTTATTTGGGTTTGTTTCTAATGTTCTGCTTCTTCATCTGGAGAAGTATATTATTCTTTACTATTTATTGCTTATGTGTGAGTAATAAGAACATTTTCACTAAATAAATGCAATATTCATCTCAGCAACTCAGAAATTCAATTTGGATATCCTTTCTTGCTGACATGCTATTAGCCTAGACTTAAAATATCATTGTGATGTTGCTACTATAATAATCAAAAACTTAATAATAACATGTCAAATAAATTTGTACATTGCTTGTATGTTGTCAAATTTAAAAATTGTTTGATTCTACTGACATGTTCACTCACAATTTTGTAGAATCTTATTACTCTCATCCTTGTCTTTGTTTAGCAATGTATTGTGGAACTAAACTCTAATAATGTTTTTATTTTTTTTACTTTTATTGTTGATACATGCATTTTTATTTGTTTAGCAATGACTATAGGCTTTTGATTTCCATTTTTTTTGGTCTGATTTGGTTGGGACTCATAGATAGAACATTTTATTTTTGTACTCATAACTTTTGAATTCATGTGCCTATTAGTTTCCTTCTATACATATTTAAAAAGTTCCAGCTTGAAGTTCTCATTCTTTATGTTTGTTCTTATAATTTGTAATCCATTAAATTATTATTGTTTAATACTATCCACTTGTCCTTATTTTGATTTTAGTTTAAACCTTATTTTGTTTTTCTTGCAGTTGAAATGGTGAAAAAGAATTTCAATTGTGGTTCTCATAAGACGTTCTAATCAATCAAACTCTTTTGCTTCTCTATGCATTTGACTGTCTAAATATCAAGTTTGGTACATTTTCTATGCATTTCTTGTTTCATTTTTCTGCATTTTTTATGTTTATTCAATACACCTTTCAAATAGGAAAACCAAACTATTAAAAGAATAAATATGCTGCAACCTATGAAAATGATTAAAAAGTATTGGTCAATTTCCTTCAATTACCTATTTCCTTAGACATTTGATGTTGTTGTTGTAAGATTGTTGATGTAATTCAAATTTTTAGGCAATATGCAATTTGTTTTCATTGCTTCAAGAATCACTAGGCCATATCACTCCACATGTAAATTAATGTTGTTTTTCTAGCTTTGGAGTGATATAGCATAGTCCAATGACTAATATATATACTTTTGATAAATCGAATGATGTGTTTGTATCAATTTGGCTTAATTGCACTTTTGGTCCCCCTATTATAGGTGAAAATTGAAAGTAGTCCCCCCATTTTGTTTCTCCCCAGTTTTAGTCCCCCAAACAGAATTTGAGTCCAAATCATGATGAGTTGTCATTTTTTAATGACGTGTCAATAAAAAGCTGACGTGGCAGACGCATACGTGGAATAAACTTATTATTATATTATTTCTAATTAAAAAATATAATTTATATTTTTAAAAATCATTATTATAATTGTTAAAAATTATTATTACAAATAAAATTTATTTGTTATAATTAAATTAAAAGAAAATGAACCCTAAATTGAACCAGAAGCATATCGTTCAACAAACAGCCCCAATTCAAAAGCTCCCAAATCGATTCCGATTTCGATTTCTTCATCTTAAACAGATTCCGATTCCGATTTCGATTTCGATTTCGTCTTCATTGTTGGTCACCGTCTTCGTGTTCCGATTTCATCAAAATAAAACCAGAATAAAACCAGCAGAACCAGCACAGAACCAGCAGAATAAAACCAG
>NC_021164.2:60816239-60833097 GCF_000331145.2 Cicer arietinum | reverse complement strand
AAAATAATCGTTCCATAACTTAAGTCCAACAAAATGTCATACTAATGCATTACAAAATAAAATTGTTCCTTCACAAGTAACCAAAATAAAAGTACATATTCATAGTCACCAAATTATATAGGTCCAAGTATGATTACATATTCATAATAACCAAAATAAAAATCACAAGTTTCGTGTCTTCAATTGATTTGTGAATCTTGAATTTGTGGAGCTTGTGAATCTTGAGATAAAATTGTTGGTGTTTCTCCCTCATCACCTCCAACCCTTGTTGTCTTTGCTCTCTTTGTTCTGTTGATGTTATTTCCACCTTTTGGTATCTCTCTATCTGCTGCACTTTTACCCTTGCATGTCCTCGTGTTGTGGCCAAGCTTCCCACAGTTCTTACATTTCACAGTTGCAAACTGTCTTGGTAGTTTGTTAGAACCTTTTGACTCGTCATTGGACTTGTTCCTTTTTTTCTTTGGTCTACCCGGTGCTCTTCTCATGATTGGGGGATT
This sequence comes from Cicer arietinum, assembly GCF_000331145.2. NCBI lineage: Eukaryota > Viridiplantae > Streptophyta > Magnoliopsida > Fabales > Fabaceae > Cicer > Cicer arietinum. The sequence goes on along the minus strand of NC_021164.2, from coordinate 60,832,600 downwards.
TATAGGATCTCCATTTGATGCATGCCAAAGTTTTGGTCCATTTGATGGCATTATAATGTAAGAGTAACATGTCAAGAAGTTTGTTTTCCTATTTAAAGAACCAAAAACATGTCAAAAAAACTAAACCACAACAAAACCAGCAGAACCAGCACAGAACCATCAGAATAATCTAAACTGAACCATCAGAACCAACACAGAACCATCAGAATAATGCACATAATAATGCAGAACCAGAACAAGCAGAACCAGAACAAGCAGCACAGAATAATGCAGAACCAGAACAAGCAGCACAGAATAATGCAGAACCCGAACAAGCAGAACCAGAACAAGCATCACAGAATAATGCAGAACCAGAACAAGCAACACAGAATAATGCAGAACCAGCAGAACCAGAATAAAACCACAACATCAATAATTGCAGAACAAGCATAAAACCAGAACCAGAACAAGCACAAGAATAAAACCAGAACCAGAACAAGCACAAGAATAATTGCAGAACCAGAACAGAACTATCAGAACCAACAGAACCAAAACATAATAATGCAGAACCAGCAGAACCAGAACAAGCAGAACTCTAAACTGAATCAGAACTATAAACTGAACTAGAACAAGCAGAACCAGAACATCAATAATTGCAGAACCAGAACATCAATAATGCAGAATACCAAGCACAACTAGAAGAATTTAAACTAGAACCAGAATTGAACTAGCAGAATAAAACCAGAACAAGCACAAGAATAAAACCACAACCAGAACAAGCACAAGAATAAAACCAGAACCAGAACAAAATTGAACAGAACTAGAACTGAACATCAATAATGCAGAATACCAATAATGCAGTTAAAATCAAGTTTTATACCTATAATAAGGTGAAACGTACGATTCTGGATCAGCTTTGTTATGCCATATGCAAACAAGAGCATGGCAACACGGAATACCGGTCAAATCCCACTTACTACAAGCACAAGTTTTTGTGTGTAGATTTACCGTATAAGTATCTACACCATTTGTGACACTAAACAAGTTAAAATCATCATCTCCATGCCAAGTTGCGAACCAACACCCAGCTGCTCTTTTTGCCTTTTCCAATATTTGTTGAATATTAGGACATATATTGCCTCTATATCGTAGCATGAGCTAGGACATATATTGCCTCTATATCGTAGCATGAGTTCTTTTTGTTTCACAATCCTTACTGTAATGTAATGTTTCAAACCTTCAAGTAATGTTATGATAGGCTTATCTCTATACTCCAATACAGCCATGTTGAAAGCCTCACACATGTTGTTTACTTGAAGGTCACATTGTGTATCAGTGCGAAATGCTGACCTAGTCCACATAGATGGTGGAAGTTGCATTATGTCTTTCCATGCATCTTCATTGATTGCCTTAATTTTTTGCATTGCTTTCTCTCAATCCTAGACCACAGTAGCTCTTGCTGCCAACCAAAGAAGCTCTTTCATATGTCCTCCAGGATACTTTTTTTTCCAATTCCCATACAAGTGTTTAACACATAATCGGTGTTCCACATGGGCCCCAATGTTGGCAATGGCCGGTACCAATCCCTGAAACATATTATTTACAAACAAATTCATTAAAAACAGATTGCTTAAAAACAGATTATTCAGCATAGACTTCAGCACACATACCTTTTGTTGATCTGAAATGAATGCATATTGCTTTTGCTGAACATTGTTGAGGTCCTCCAGTAAAAGATCCAGAAACCATTGCCATGAGTCTTTTGTTTCTGCTTCAACAACTGCATATGCAATGGGAATCATTTGATTATTCCCATCTTTACCTACTGCGGCTATTAATTGACCGCCATATTCTCCCTTCAAGAAACAAGCATCCAACCCAATTAAAGGCCTGCATGTATTAGCAAATGCAGCCTTACAAGCCTCCAAACATACATATATTCTCTCAAATACTGGTCCAATGTCAGACATACCACACTTAATAATAACCGTAGAGTTTGGATTTGATCTCCTAAGTTCATCAGCATATTCTCTCAAATGTGCATATTGCTCCCTTTGAGCACCTTGAATCATTTCTATGGCTCTTACTTTGGCTCTATATGCTTGGTATTTAGACAACTTCACACCCCATTTATCAAGCGCCTCAACAATCAATCCATTGGGTTTCATTTCAGGTGTATGTCTCAACATAGGAACGAATTTCTTGGCAAGCCATTCAGTCTTAGCTTGTTTATTTTTTGCCCTCCTATTACATGTATGATCCTCTGTGAAACTCACTAATTGCCAATATTCATTTGAAGTCCTCTTACTGATCCTCATGTAAAATGGACATTCTGGCTCACACCTAACAATAATTCTCTTTCCATCATTCTTTTTGAAATACAAGTTTTTCTTAGTCTCCATTGCAAAATCTTTAACAGCATTCTTAACCTGCTCTTTTGTATTGAACTTAGGCCCAACTCAAACCTTACTTCATCACCATTTTCAGGTTGGTTAAATTTAGGAAATTTCCTAACATTCTCTTCATCAACTTCACTTCCTGGTGGAGTATCCAAATCATCAGAATTCACATCATTTTCTTCAAAATCAGTTGCAAAACTAGGCCCTGGATTTCCTCTTGGGTTTTCATGTCTTTCAAATGAATTTTCATCACCAACATTAACAAAGATCTCAGTTGGTATTTCAGAAATCCAGTCCCAATCCTCATCGTCATATAACTCACCCATATCATCATCGTCATCATCTGAGTTAGCAACATAATCTTCATCTTCTTCACTCAGATAATCTTCACCATGGACTGCTTCAGATTCAGGTTCAACAGGTTCAGATTGTGGTTGATCTGGTTCAGTTTGAACTGGTTCAGATTCTGATTTATCTTCTTCAGTTTGAACTGCTTCAGATTCAGGTTGAACAGCTTCAGATTCAAGTTGAACAGCTTCAGGTTCAGGTTGATCTGGTTGAAGTGGTTCAGAATCTGGTTGATCTGGTTCAGTTTCAGGATTATCTATACAGTGTTCCACAAAGACGTCAATTACGTTGAACCCTTTGACATCTTCAGCAAACTTTAATACATCCTCGTCATTGTTGAGAGGTCTAAGTCCACGTGTAAATGAGTACTTCGGATGCTGGTACCACAAGTGTTTAAAACTCATATATCCTAAACTTTTGACCATTTTAGTAATTTGCATGTGAGACATTAAGTCTACATCCCAAGACCAATTCATCTCATCCACTTGGGCACAAACGTACATCTTCACTGGGTGGTTTACAAAACTACCCCCATGGTTAATTCTTAACCTAACTCTGTGGACTGAAGTTGGCCTACACAAAACAAATCATTGAATAAATCAGTCATAAAGGCATGGACCACATTATTAAAAACACATGGACCACATTATTAAAAACGCATAAAGGCATTGAGTTCTGTTAACAGTGTAGAGAAAAACTTTTGGCCCTAAAATCAAAGTTCAAATACATAGTTTAATAATGTTAATAATAAAACAAAGCGAAAACCCTAAAATAACATACCTAGCACAAAACTTTGTATCTTCTTTCCTATTTGAAGATGGAGAGAACTCGAAATGACCTCCACTCGCCATTTTATCACTGATGAAAACGACAGATGAACAAACGATCCAGAAAGCGACTCAGTGATGAAAACGATCCAGAAAACGAACACGAACACAACGATTGAAAACGCACACGAACGCGAACGATCCAGTGCGAACACGAACGATCCAGTGCGAACGCGAACGATCCAGCGCGAACGCGAACGAATCAGTGATGAACGCGAACGAATCAGTGATGAACGCGAACGAATTAGTGATGAAAAATCAGTGATGAATTCAGAATGGTTTTAGGGTTCTTGATTTTAGGGTTCAGAATGGTTTTAGGGTTCTTGAGTGAATCCTTTTGATTTTGATTTGTTTAGGATTTTGGATTTTAGGTGTTTTTTCTTTTAATTTAATTATAACAAATAAATTTTATTTGTAATAATAATTTTTAACAATTATAATAATGATTTTTAAAAATATAAATTATATTTTTTAATTAGAAATAATATAATAATAAGTTTATTCCACGTATGTGTCTGCCACGTCAGCTTTTTATTGACACGTCATTAAAAAAATGACAACTCATCATGATTTGGACTCAAATTCTGTTTGGGGGACTAAAACTGGGGAGAAACAAAATGGGGGGACTACTTTCAATTTTCACCTATAATAGGGGGACCAAAAGTGCAATTAAGCCTATCAATTTTAATGATGTGTTTGTATCCATTTTAATGATGTGTTTGTATCTAATGATGGAGAAAATGCAAGCTGAAATCAATAGGCTTAAGAAAAGGGATTCTAAAGTTTATATGTTGAAGGAGCAAATTGCTTTCTTGTTGCAAATGCAAAATTCTAGAGAAAAAAAGGTAAAATTGTTTTCATAGCAAACCTATTTAAAAAATCATGTGTAATGATTGTTTAATGCTATATGAGAAATATCAATTGTCCTTGGTTAAAAATATCAATTGTGTAATGATTGTTTTCAGCTATATGAGAAATTTAGTTAATTAGTATTTGACAATATTTATCAAGACTTATTAAGATTAATATATATATTTTTTCGTTAGACAACAGACATAGAATCGCCAATAGATGATAAACGTTCATCATAGTCTAGCTACCAATCTAATGATCGTGGAACAACATCATTAGAGATTAATTAGATATTTTGATATGGTTGATGGTGTCGTTTTGTATGTTTAACCACTCCACTAATGTTTTAAATATTTAAACTACTTTATTTATTATTTTAGTTAATTTAAATGTATGAATTGGTGATATTTCTTTTATAAATTGGATTTAGGTACATTAGTTATATAATTATGTATTTAAATTATGTGGATAATATTTATGATTTTTTTTTATATTTTAATTAATAAAAAATAGGAAAAAATTGTATCATATATATATATATATATATATATATATATATATATATTTAAATTATTAGATTTGCAACGGTTTAAACTGCCTCAAAATAAATATAACGATGGTTGATAATCGTCGCAAATTTTAAAAACAAATAATTTGAGTGTGTTTAGTGACGGTTCTAACTGTCGCAAAATGTATGTCGATGCGGTTAAGAACCGTCGCAAACATTGCCGACTGTTTTTTGAACCATCGCAAAATGGTCTCGCGATGCACGAATTTTGAACCAACTTAAGAATGGGTTGGCCAAGCATAACTTAGTAGGGTCAGACGACTTATAATTTTCCATGTTGAAAAAGGTTTCTTTAGTATCCTCCAAAGATACGTCTCAACCTAGTCTTTGCATATAACTATCTTCAATAAATAGAATTGTAGACGTGGTTTCAAAAAGGATGACAGAGCCTCTAGATGAAAAGTAAAGGTTGTGAAATAATTGGATAACAAGATTCCTAACATCATTATCTTCAAAAATCCACGAGTTATCATTCATTTGGACAACATACATTCTATTAAATCTTTGTATCTTTAGAGTTCACAAGTGTAAGAATCTAGTATTAAGATATCCTTGTTGGATCCATTTGCATCTAGATTGTTGGAACCAATAGTTTTCCTTAGCCTTAACTAATAATTTATACTCCTTCAAGAACTCTTGTCTTAACTCAACCATGTGCTGGTTGGTACTACTTGCAAGAGCTTGGGTAGTACATCCTATTCTTTTAAGAACATGTTTTTTACGTAAAAAGATGTTACCAAATGTATAATGATTCCAAAAGCACATATTAGATGTTAGATTTGTGATATTAGATGACCAATCGTTAGTTATTCTAGTGATGTTTAACTTGATTATCAAAGTCGGGATGTTCAAGCCATGCACAAATTTTTTTTGAAGTAGTTTCGTTGGGGATGAAGTTGACCATTACACAACTGAAGCCAAAGGCCATAGTGATTAAAGGAAGGGATAAAGAGATGAGTAAGCAAACTATTCGGGAATAGCTTTTGCCACAAAGAACCCTGCCAAGTCTCTCTTGTAGTTGACCACACATCATAGTGAAAGGATCGTCAAAGAAGTCAAAATTAATAAGATTGCAGTACTCAATACAGTTAGCAAAGGCAATATCAAAGGTCTGATTCATGGGAGTACCAAGGACAAAAGGATCGTCATAGAGGGTTCCAACATTAACCTTAATATATATATATACAATATTTTTATGAGTAGATAATTTATATGTTTGGACAAGGAATTGCCATAGACGCCAAATCCCATTAGAGAAGCCATTAGCATCAAACTTAAAGCTATTGGGGAACTCAATTTTACGAATGTCAACATCATCCTTGGTTCCACTAATACGAGGTTTCAGAAGCATAATAAAGTCAAAATTGTGCATCTTCACATAATATTTAATAAGTCTACGAAAATTGTGACCACTAGCACCACGACAATTCCACGTTAGGAAATTCATGTGGAATCAGTTGGATGATGGACCTTAGCAGGCCTTTTAGATTCTTGATGCAACTCTGCATTATTAGTACTTTCAACCTCTATAGTTTCAATTGGAATATGTTGGAGATTTACATAAATTGCTTCTTGCTTTGCTCGATATTTCTCCGATAATACTATAGATTATACGTTGGACATTTAATGGGTAACACTACAATCACATAAGAATTTACACCATGTATTTAATGGGTAATGTTAAGAGCACTTGTTAAGAAATTAAAAAAAGAAATAAAATAAAATTTTGTCTGAAAAATAATAAATTCTAAAATTTCAAAGACTTGAATACATCACTTTCACAATAAAATTTTTATTTTTAGTATCTTGACAAATGCTTCTAAAGTTAGCATTTTCCATATTTAATTTATGCACTAGAAACATCGCCAATACATTTTTGTTAATACACTATTTAATAATTTTTTATCATTGATTAATTTTTATAAAGTCAATGCACAATTTTACCAACAAATGATATATGCGTATTGACTTTTTTTTAAAAATAAATCAATAATATAGTGTTTAAAAAAATCCTTCTTATACTTGTACTAAAAACCAATAATTTTCATTATTTATGTACAAAACTTCATGGAAGAGTATGTTGGTCATCTGTTTTTTTAACAAATCGGTGCCAAAACCAATGTTTGGCCCATACGGTATACATCGACTCTAAAGCAATTCCTTTGGTCTTACGGCAAGAAAAATATAATGAAAAGAGTCATCACCACAACCGAAGCCGCATTGAACAAGAATGCACCAAACTTAAAGTGGCATAGTAGAAACATAGTAACACCAATACCAATACTGCGCCTCGCCATTTTGAAGGAGCGATTTCAGATAGATACAACGGTGCAGCCTTTTTTAACAACAACAATAATATAGGTGATGATGATTGAAAGTGTTATCTTGCCACCATTGAAGCTAGTGACTGGAGGTGTATGAGGGTATCCATCGGAAATACCCCACCGTGCATTTTGGAACCTTTTGTGTCCATATTGTATTTGTGTGTATCTCATTTTTTTCTTCTTTTAATAATAGAATTGTCATTCTATTAATTTAGTATACACTTGCTTTGTTCTTTATGCTACATTCTTTAAACTAGAATTGATTGTAATTATACATTACTGCAGCACATCAATCTTCTTAGGTAATTGATGTGCCGACTTTCTAATTGATTGCCATATTTTTTAGTTTTGGAGTGGTTGTGTCATGACAATCACATAAGAATTGCTATTATTTAATTTATGCACTATAAACAATACATTCATTTTGAGACACTATTTAATACATTTTCTTTTATAATTGATTAAAATATATTAAATAGTATCTAAGAAAACAACTCTTAAAGAGGTTGACAAAACATTAGAGGTAGGAAGCGGGCGAAAAGTCAACAATTTTGATGATTTATGTACAAAGTTTATGGAAGAGTAGTGTCTTGGTGATCTGTTCCTTTAACAAATCGATGCCAATACCAATGTTTTCCCCATATGGTGTACATGGACTCCAAAGCAATTCCTTTGGTTTCAGGCAAGAAGAAGATAACAAAAAGAGTCATGACAACAACCCAAGCAGCATAGAACAAGAAGGCCGCAAACTTAAAGTGACATAGCATTGTCAAAAATGTTTGCGATAGAATAAATATTATTATGAATTGCACACCAACAGCTATGCTCTGTCCAGTTGTTCTTATATTTACTGGAAATATCTCACTTGGAATTAGCCACGTGAGTGGGCCCCACGACCAACCGAAACCTGCAGCGTAGAAACACAATAACACCAACACCAATATTGCGTTTCCCTTTGACATGTCGCTTGTACCATCCACACCCGTTACCACTGCCAACACAATCGACACGGCAATCTACACAATTAAAAAAATATTATATTAATAAAAAAGACAGACAGTACTAACGTTTTAAATGAATGAAGTGACTTACCAAGCACACAAACATGACAATACCCCCAGTTATAAACAATAATCTTCTACCAAATCGATCAACAATACCAGTGGAGATAAGAATAGAAGCAAGATTAACAACTCCAAGTATAATGGCAGAAAGTAAAGCAGCATCGTGTCCTAAACCGACAGATTGAAAGAGGTTAGGTGAATAGAAAGCGACAATGTTAATCCCAGTAAGTTGTTGGAAAAAAGGAATAATGAATGCCATAACCAAGTGAGGTCGATACTCCCTTTTGAGTATGGTCTTAAAGGGTTCTTGTTTAACTGATTTAGAAATTTGTGTCCACTTAATAACTTCTTCTAACTCGGGTTCAATATCAACGGAGGAACCTCTGACTTTGCGTAAGGCTTGTTTGGCTTGTTCAATATGACCGCGTTCTACCAAGCTGCTTGGTGTGTCGGTTATGAGGAAGGCACCGATTGTCATTACAGCTGCAGGTACAACTGCAAGTCCAAGAGAGAGTCTCCATCCCCATGTATGTTTCGCAGTTGCATAGTTTATGCACCCTGCTGCTACAACACCAATTCCCAAGAAGAATTGAAATCCTGTGCTAAATGCTCCACGCCATTTTGGAGGTGCTACTTCTGATAGGTACAATGGCGCAGCCTTTTCCAATTACAACTTGTCAGCGTCATACAAATTATAATTATATTAACAACTTAATCTCCACATGAACTACACTTAAAAAATGAAATTTTAATTTTTAAAAATAATTATTTTTTTTCCTTTTAATTTTTAACACTCAAACAATTATTGTCTATATAGATATATCTCTTGTAATTATAAACTAAAAGTAACATGTATTTTATTTTTCTTTTACATTGTTGATACTACTACCGTCCTTTTTTATATAAATATTTACTATTATTTTCACATATATATTATGAAAAATAGATAATAAATTTTTTTTTTTGTGTTAATATTTTAAAAATGGTTGAATGTCATTTTCTTTTCTTTTATTAAGAGGTATCAATTATTTCAGCAAAAAAAGATATACCAACTTCAAAGAATGTAGATCAACTAATATTTTTAAAAGATAACTAATTTAGTGGTAAGCAACACTAAATTTTTTGTGGGACAAAAAATATATTATTAAATAATTAGTGTTAATTAGATTGAATTGGACTTTGTAGGATTTGACCTTAATTAATTAAAAATATTATATTTAAATTTGACTTATTATTATATGTCATATGTATTTTTAAAATTTGATTTAACATTTTAAAAAATTTCACAAATTTGAAAACTTATTCAAAAGACTATATATTTCTCAATATTGCTATGCTTATTTAGTATTCATTACAAATAAATTCTATGACTTATGAGTGTAGGAACTTCTATCATCCCAACTCAACATATTTTTTTTTCTTAAAAATTTTAACGGCAAAACACATAAATATTAATTATAATGAAATGAGAATTTTAAGTTCAAATTTGTATCGTAACATATCAAATGTCTTTTTATATTATTATTTTTATTAATTATTATTATTATTATAATTATATAAATTAATTTTATATTTTTATACTCTAGTAATCTCAAGCTATCGAATTCAAATATTCTCAAAAGACAGTCGTACAAATTTCTCTTCCCTAATTTAAAAAATAATAATTTTACATTTTAAATAATTTATTATCTATAAAACTATCTTTACAAAATAATTTATTTATATTTAATTGAATTTTTAGTATTTTTTTAAGATTAAAAATGGATAAAAAATTTCATCAAAATCACCAAATTAAAGACTACGTCTCAATGAACAAATTATTTTATACAATTTTTTTGTTTTTGTTTTAATTATGTGGTTCTTAAGTGAATGAAACTCTAGTATTTTATAGTTTGATCAAAAGAGAAGTAAAATCTGATTAAAAATTATTTTAGTCAAGAATTAAATTCAAGTTCTTCCAAATAATTTATTTTATATTAAATTCATTAACTACTTGAACTCAATTGTTTTATTACTAATTTGTTTTCATGACCTCTCCGAGATTGAAGCTATTATTAAGGGCTTGCACTATTGTTGGTTGTTTCTCATATTAAGATGATGTTTCTATATTTTTTCATTATAAACTTTCTACTATAAAAAAAAAAATTAAAAAAAAAAAAAATCTTACTTGATTAGTGAAACCAACCCCAAACCCGAGAAGAATACGACCCAAAATAAGCATAGCAATATTTTCTGAACCAGCATTAACGGCACCACCGGCAAGGAAGACAATACCACCCAATATGATAATGTTTCTCCGGCCGTACGCGGCGGTGATTTTGCTAGCTGCAAGGGAAGACAGTAATCCAGCTAGATATAAAGAAGATGTGAATAATGTCAACACTTGACTATCATATACACAATACATGTTTACTTCACTCTCCGCCGCCTTTCTTAGAATTTCAGGAAAGAATTTTTTAAGAAACGGCACCATTGTTGTCACACCACCTGAAATTTCATTCATTACATCATGTAAATTAACGCGGAATCAGCCACGGATTTTTTTTTATTTTTTCAATTTTCTTTGCTATTTTTTTTACATAAATAAATTAACGGAATAGTGGAAAAATAAATAAAAACCTGAAATTCCAAGGTCATATCCAAAAAGAAGGCCACCGGAAGCAGCAACTATGCAGGTGATGATGATTGAGAGTGTTATCTTGCCACCATTGATACCGGTGGCTGGGGGTGTATTCATCGGAAATACCCCACCGGCCATATTTTATTTTTGTTTTTTAGTTTATGGATCTTCTTCTTAGATTCTAATATTGCAGCAAACTTTATGTGTGTATCTCAGCTAATTAGTTTGTTGGCTAGTACGCTCATAAATAGGAGTGGGGCAACTTATTTATTTATAGACTATGGGATTGCATGCACGTTTGTATATTGCAAAATTTGCCTATGTGGATGAAACGGACAAGGATGATTTTAAAGAAAAAAATAGAGTTGTCATTCTATATGCGATAATATTGTTAATCATACACACCAACCAACTGGATTAGTTAACTTTAATTTTAGTACAAGTTAGTAACATCCTCATAATATTTTGGGTTTATAGTGTAATAAATTAAAAAAATATTTGAAAGTGTACTCCATTTATCAATGCACTCCTAGAATATAAAGAAAAAGACCAAAATATCTTCATTTATATTAAAAATATCATTTTTTTCATTTCTTCATTTTCAACATTTCTGAAATATATAAGTAAGTATCAAAAAAATTTTGTCGAATTTTTTTTTCTTCAAATTTTCAGGTACACAATTTCAACTCTGATAAATTTATAAAAAAAATATCCGGTAGAGAACATCACTTATGGAAATCATTTTTTGAAGTTCTCTGAAACTACTGGAAACTTATTTCAAGTTTTCCGAAAAAAATACACTACCGGCAAATATTTCTGGAAGCTACCAGAAAACTTCATCCACAAGTTTTCCGGTAGTTGTTTGATTTTTTTATTTTTTTTTTATTTTGAGACGGCAAAGTTGTAGTACGTGACTTTGAATCTTTATCGTGTTGTTCCGAAAAGGGTTCGTTCGACAGCATCGCGTAGAAGATGACGATTTATAATGGAAGATGATGACCTGAGGGAGGAGACTCATATATCTATTGCCAAGGAGGATGAGGCGGTATATGATGAGAATGTACAAGTAGGAAACAACACGAGAGTGAGGGTATTTTAGAGGTATTAATTATTATTTATGATTTATTAATTATTAATTATTATAGTGTATTAATTATTTATGGTGTATTAATTATTTATAATTTATTAATTATTTAATGGTGTATTAATTATTAGGCTTAATTGCATTTTGGTCCCCTATTATAGGTGAAAATTGAAATTAGTTCCCCCATTTTGTTTCTCCCCAGTTTTAGTCCCCAAACAGAATTTGAGTCCAAATCATGATGAGTTGTCATTTTTTAATGACGTGTCAATAAAAAAGCTGACGTGGCAGACGCTTACGTGGAATAAACTTATTATTATATTATTTCTGATAAAAAATATAATTTATATTTTTAAAAATCCTTATTATAATTGTTAAAAATCATTATTATAAATAAAATTTAATTGTTAAAATTAAATTAAAAAAAAAAACAGCCCCAATTTAACAAAACCATTGCTGACTGTATGGTTTCTAACGGTTACGCAAAAGAATGCGTAAAAGTTTACATCACAGTGAGAAAATCGATCGTTAATGAAGGAATTTATGGACTCGGTTTCGAGGAGCAAAATTTTTCGAAGGTGAATAAAATCGACTGGGAAGTTCTAGAGATGAAAATTAAGAGTTGGTTGGAGGCGGTTAATATTTCAGTTAGGATTCTATCCAAAAAACCCTAACTTCAACGTGAATCAACTTTTTCACAAACTCGTAAAACACAGTGAGGTACTTGTACGGGTCGTTCCTTGTTTTCGCGGTGAAATCGACGAGGGCTTGAAGAATTACGAGCTCGTCATCTTCGCTAAAGAGTCTCTGAAAATACTTTTTAGAGTCTTCGCCGGTTTTCTTGACGTCGTCCTCCGGTTCTTTATCGTCTTCATCTGCGGCTGTTGTTTTCTTCTTTTTATTTAATTGTTTGGCGTCGTTATTGTTTGGACGTTTGGTTCCAGATTTAGTCGGTGGAGGGGAGGGGAGGCTTGGGGCTTTGATTTGATGGGCTTGGAGGGGGGGGGGTTGGGGTTGGTGGTTGGCTCTGGATCTGATTCGGATTCAGACGAATATGAGGATTTTGGATGGGAGTTTGAAGAAGGGGGAGGAGGGTTTTTTGAATTGGGGCTTTTTTTTTTAATTTAATTTTAACAATTAAATTTTATTTATAATAATGATTTTTAACAATTATAATAAGGATTTTTAAAAATATAAATTATATTTTTTATCTGAAATAATATAATAATAAGTTTATTCCACGTAAACTGTGAAGAAACAAAATGGGGGGACTAATTTCAATTTTCACCTATAATAGGGGGACCAAAAGTGCAATTAAGCCTAATTATTAAGTTATTAATAGTGTATTAATTATTTATGGTGTATTATTATTTAAAAATATTTATAGCGTATTAATTATTATTTAGTACCGGAAAATTTGTGGTTATCCGCAAACACATAAAACGAAGAAAATTTTCCGGTAATACACATTTTTCCATTTTGTACCGAAATTTTTTTCATTTTGTATCAGAAATATTTTATTTTAGTTTTTCGATAAATATCTTGTATCGAAAAATTTGTAAAAACTTTTTCGGTACCGAAATTCTTCTAATTTTTTTTTAAAAAAATTACCAGAAAACTATTACCTATCGAAAATCTTTTTTACTGACTCTGAAAATGATGAAATTGTAAAAAAAAAAAATGGTATTTTAGACATTTTTATAAATTTGTGGGGTATAAATATAAAAATGGAGTATAGAGTAAATTTTTCAAAATATTTGTATGTATTAATTCAACATTTAATCCTTCTTAATTTTCTTTTTTTTTTTTTTGCAAAATCAATATTGATTCGTTTATAATCAAAGCTTAAAAAGAAATAATTTTTTGATGAAAATTCAAGTAATACTATTTGATTTAACTTTTGATATATGTGAATGTTTATGTTTTAATCACAAACATATTTACGATGTGATTTTTTCAACGTGTTTGCGATAATAACATAATAGTTAAATATTTCACATCCTATTAAAATTTTGCAAAAATATGTGGAATGAGAGTTTAGAAACATAAAAATCTTTAATTTTAGTACAACAATTTTATAATGTTAGGAAAGTGTCAAGTTAAAAATATGAGACCTACAAGATGGTTTGGCTGCCTTCATAAAATATTTGGAGTTAGTATTTGAGTGACACTATTAGATTGCGAAAGTGATAGAAGGTTCAATGTTTTTAAGAAGTTTGAGTTGAAGTGGTCATGGAAAAGTGAGAGACCAAATTCGGAAGAAAAGTTAATTAATTATGTTGAACAGATCCATCTTATATTTTTTTTTAAGTCAAATTTTAATAATTAGATCTCTAATAAAAAAATATATAGTTTTAATAATTAAAAAAATTGTAAAGTAATTAAGTTTTTATTCCTTATAAAATTTTAAAATTTTGTTTTTAATTTCTATTAAAAAATTATCAACTTTTTAATTCATAATTTTTTTTATTCATTTTTAGTTTGTATTTTGAATTTTTTTTTATAAAAAATCAATTCTTTTAGTCCCCTAAAAAAAGTCCCTATAAAATAAAAATAGAGACTTAAAGTGAATAAAATTTTTTAGGTTAAATTGTATCTGCGGTTCCTTAATTTAATTTTAGTTAACGTTTTAGTCCTTTATCTTTTTTTTTCCGAGTTGGTTATTTATTTTAATTTTAAGGGACAATTTGATATTTTATGTTTTAAAACGTCAACAATGTTGTTCTCTTTTTTATAAAAATTTAAAAAATTCATCAAAATTTTCAAACAAAACCCATAAAATTCATTATTATCTTCAATAAAATACAAATTTAATCAAATTCATTATATCTTCAAATAAACTCATATTTTTATTCTCTACGATGATTTTTCACATAAGTGTTTAGAGTATTATAAACAATTACTCCTCAAATATTTAGAATTTATTAACTTCGAATAAGTTGTATTGAGAAAAATTAATTGTGTTGAAATTTTAAAATTTTATAGAGAATAAAAACTTTTTTAACCATTTAACGTAGAAAAAAAATTGAACACTTTAAATGTTAATATACACTTGTCTCTTTTTGTTTTGGACAAATATACACATTTTTTAATCATATTAATTTTTTTAACTAAGATAAAAATTATTAAGGCCTCTTAAAGAATCAGTTCTTATGCAATCTCACATCCTAAACTTAGTGTCATTGCTGCTTAATCTTTATGGTTCTTTCTTTAAGCTAAAATTGATCATAGTGCATTACACGCAAATCATGTGATGACTTTTTTTGGTGATGACATGTGATTGGAATTGCTCAATCTTTTATTAATAATTCATTTGTTTGGCAGTAACTAATTAACAGTTCATTACTTGCACATGTAATATATACTAATGTTACTATCAATATAATAATGTAGAATATTCATAAAAAATATGTTGTGTAGAAGTCATTTTGTTTGTACAATGTGAAGTCTTCTATTGCACTGTTTATTTTGTTTTTTGCTAAATACTTCTATTACACGGTTTAGTAATGTTTATATAATTATTAAACCATAAATTAGGTGTCAAATCAGGTTGATCATGTGCTATGAGTTGACTGTTAATAGGTTTAATTTAATACTACAATAGTAATTAAATTTTTAAACCAACTTGTCTTTACGCAGGTTGTAATTAATTTGTATGTTATTGGAATCCAATTATATTATATACAATTGAGGTTTCAACCATTAATAAGGTGAAATCAATTTTATTTTATTTTCTATTGAAAGCTAATAGGCACAAGTAATGCCAAATATGCAGAGCAAATTACTTGACCTCTTACACATCCTCCAATTACAGACATATATGGTTAGTGGATGCATCCGAAAGACAGAGTTAATTAACTCCTGCACTACTACAAAAACCAATGCTAAAAAACATGCTGTCCTGCTTAAAGATTTTGACATGAAATGTGTTATTTATATACATAAAAGTGAGATAATGTTTCCAACATCATATAAAATACAATTTGAATGTAATTAATATCGAAATGGTTGTTTTTTAAGTTTCGAAAAATTATTTTAAAATAAATGCATTAAACTTTTGTATATTTTTTAAAATAGTTTAACATTATTTAAATAGTGATGAAAGTAAATTTACATCTGTTAAATATCTAATGTGAGATTTTAATTTTTATAGAATTAAAAATTACTCAATATATAAAAAAATTTCAATATAAAACTTTTACAATTTTTACATTTACATATTAACATACTCTATATGTTACAAAAAAAAAAAAAAAAAAAAAATTGACGAGAGGGAAAAAAAAAAAATATAAAAAAAAT
>NC_021164.2:60778999-60816181 GCF_000331145.2 Cicer arietinum | reverse complement strand
TTTAAATTTAAAAATTAAAAAACCCTAAATGTTAAAAAAAAAAAAAAAAAAAAAGAATTGAAGAGAGTGAAAAAAATAAAATATAGATACAATGTTTGATGCTGGATTTGTGTAGTAAAACATTTTCATCGTAGTATTATTGATGTTGGATTTTGTGTAGAAACATTTCCATTTTTGATATATAGCGCGCACACGTATGTATCATGTTAAATGTCTCATTGTAAACATAACTAAAAAATTGAAAGGATCGTGTTAATAAATATTCTACGGATATTTTTACAAAATTAAAAAATTAAATACATAATTTTTAATATACACTTATTAGCATTAATCAAATTAAAAATGAATTTAATTCAAACTAAAATTAATTGGACCAATTCAAATTTGATTTTAAAATCAAATATATTAATTTTGTTTCAGTAGACAAACTAAAAAATATCTATATTTTTTTAACATTTCTAATAAATAATATTTAAATTATTATATATATTAAAATTACGTTTTTTATAATCCACCACAAACAATTGTGAATGTTTATAACAATTTCAGGCCAACATTTTTGCATTTGTTAATTATTTTCGCTTTAACAACCCACTCATACATTTAATTTTCAACACCCTTGCCGTATGAAATAGGAAAAACGTTTGAGTCATTTAATGAATTTAATCGATCTTTTGACATAATTTAATTTATTAAAATATCTTTGAGTAATTTAATGAATTTAATTGATTAAAATGGGGGTAATTTTTTACGGAAACGGGTCATTGTTGTTTGCTATATTATAAATTATTATTGTTGAATTTCAATATTTTAGAGTTTTCCTGATATCCAACTTTCAATTATTTAATATTATCTTATTTTTTAATATTTAATTATTTTAAGTTAAATTTAAATTTTGAAATGAAGTGTTTCGAATTTTAATATTTAACCATGGAAATGTTTTCTACGATAAAAAAAACATCGAAATGTTACATCATCAAAATTTCGATATAAATAAAGTGTTACATTTTTTAATGTTACGCCATTAAAAAATTCCACAAAAACATGAAAATGTTGCTTCATTAAAAATTCCACAAAAACATGCAAATGTTACTCTATTAAATATTATAATGCTATTTATCACAGAGTAATTTATCAGGAAAGCCTCAAAATTACGTTAATATAATGTAGAATTGAGTTTGTTTAAAAACAATCTAATGAGACGGTTGATGCACAAACAACGATAGACACATTCATAGTTAGTTTCAGTATTTTTATTTTTATTTTAAATTATATTTATGATATTATTATTAATGAAATATCATAATTATTTTTGAGTCAAAAATAATTAAAAAATAATAATTCATGTATGCAATTCTTTTGTGATTTAAAGTAAAAATAGGTAAAGTCTTCCGATATTTTTAAAAATTTAATTATTCAAATAGAATATGTTCAAATTCTCTAAAAATCTATTAAAATTAATACATTGATCCGTATATATGTAATTAAAATTATATATAAAATAAAAAACTTATCATATTTTAAAAAAAAAATTAATTAATTAATTTAAGAACAAACTCCCTATATGTCTATAATAAAACATTCTTTATTAGAAATTTAAGTTTAAATTTTTATTCGTCTATATTATTTATTTGAAATTAAATTTGAATCTAATTTTTTGTTCACATATTGGGATGTCCGTAAATATTCTCCTATATTTTATTACTTTTAATAATTATTTGGATTTAATTTTTGGTCTTCTTCTTCTTTTACACCAAAAGATGCAAAGTTATCTTTTCATATTCTCGCAAGTTCTCCTTTCACTATATTAATAAAAAAAACTATTTTCTCTAATTATAACAATATGGAATAAAAGTTGTGGATAAACAAGTATAAGACAAAAAATTGAAATAAAAACACCGTAGAAAATATGCTTGAAACCAAAACATCGAACTTGCAAGTGAGACAACAAAAGTCAAATCTCGCAATAAAGACGGTGGCGGCAACAAAAATGACATATCAAACATTAAGGCCATAGAGCTCGCAAAAGGCATAAAGATAATTATAAAAAATAAAAATAAAAAAAAAGCTACAAAATCTTGCTATAGAGACTAACAGACGGATTGTGGAGAGGGAGACAGTATAGCAGTTAAACGAAGCAGAAATGTCCTTTTTTTTTTTTTTTGTTAAAAGAAAAATAACAAGGTGTACACTCTCAACTTCTATTAGGTAAACAAATAACAAAATAACGTGATCACGTGGATGTATTTAAAACAGAGTGTTTGAAATTGACTTTATATATTTTTGAAAATATTTTTCGAATTTTGTTTTTAATTGTTGTTTTGGTAAATGTGTTTATTAATTAATTTAATTCTAACATTTTGTTTAATATATAAAAATTGGAAATTATTATTATTTTATTGTGGAATAAGTTTTTACTATACATGTTTTGTAATTTTTTACAAGCCACAATTAATCTTTATAAAAAAATTACGAGCTACGTTTAATGATCGCATTAATATCGTTTTTACAAGCTCTATTTTTTTCATTAGACTTCCATCTGTTTGTTTGTAGTATGTTTAAGATATCGATTGAATATATCTTAATGCATATATAAAATAATATGTGAAAATATTTTGACGTGGTATTTTTTATGTATTTTAAAATTAATTTCAATTTAATAAAAATTCCTTAAAATAATAATAAAATATATATAAATCTAATAGTTTTCTTTTTGTCAATCGCACGAGAATTCTATCTAATTCCTATTTATAGTGGTTAGTGAACACTAATTTTTTATCTAATATCTATAACTAATCTCTAAACAAGGGACAACTAACACTAATTGTTCTGAACTGGACTCATGTCAATGTAAGTTACGTCCAACACAAATCTAAACATACTCGACTCAATTAGATAATGTCACGTAATCTTTTCGAAGCTAGTGCAAACCTCCTACAGAGATGAAATCAGAAGTAGTAGTTCGTCGTAATTCATATGGACTTCCAATCACGGCTACAAGATGGATAGTGAAATAAATTGACGAAGACAAACACAATAGATGACCTATGTACTCATTTGAGCCACTCAATGGCGATCACACCATAAGCACAACCGCTCTATGTCGCTCACATTTCTTTGATTACAAGGACACACGTCCAATATTAGAGGGTGATAGGAAGATTACGAACTCCCTCGCTGATGATCACAATGGAAATCTTCTAAAGACCCTAAAAGGAGTCACTATAAAAGCAGAACCTATTAGGTAGACACAAATTATAACTTATAATATAGGGTCGGACCAATATTTATTGAGTCATAAAGTAAACTCTAAAATATTGTCTTGTAAATAAAAATAAAGGCCTTCTTAATACTCACAATAATATTTTTCTATAATTTTATTGAAATTCTACTTTATTGTTTTTTATGATGCAAAGTAATTTAATTAAATATGTCAATGATTCTATTTTTTTATATATATAATTGTGAGGTCTTTTACATATTGTATTGTTTAACTATTTTTTATATTTGTTTTAGGCCTAAATATAAATGGAAAAGTTATTATTTTTTTGGAGGTTTGTCTTTAATTGCTTGGTCTTTGGACCAGCTTTACCTTATCTTAAATACCTTTCATACTCAAACAAATTATTTTTTGATTGTTGAAATGTGTGCAAATATACTCCATACAACACGAAGCAGACGAAGAGAACCAACGACTTATAACATCCATTGTCCATTTACATATTTGAAGTCAAACTCCTATATTTATTATCTCCAATATTGAATAGTAACTATTCCAATAGTTGCTATTTGTGGTTAAATAGTTGTCCCCACATAAATTATAAAAACATGATGTATTTTGTTTGTTTCCCACCACAATTAGAACAGTGGTAGCCTTTTTTAACCATGGTTAGTGATTAACAATCATCCGTTGGCAATTCCCTCATTCTTAATTAAAAAGTAATATTTTATTGAAAATCATTGATAATTAACAAATAAATTGCTATCAAAATTTAAATATAAACAGAACAAATTTGTATTGATGTGCTGGATTTCTTTTTCCTAATTAGAAGAAGAAAAGGACAGCTAAATTAAGATGACAAGAATTAAGGGATTTGGGATCCGGGTGTGAGGTCATGATGTTTCCGAGGCTCATGTAAGACCATTTTGAGTTGACAAGTTCCCTATAATTAATTCTTTTGACTTTTTGTAGTAATAGAGGTTCACACAATCAAAATTCCAAATGCTTCCGCGCGGGTTTACCAACTTGGAGCCAACTTGCAAAACCAGCCTACACAATAAAAGACAAGTGTACCACTTATTTTAGATTTTTTTTCTAGGTTATATTGACGGTAGGTAATTTACTTATCAATGAAATTTAGTCCCATAACAAAATTTATATGCGGAGGAAATATAAGTTGTGGGTAACACTTGTAAATTGATTTATGTGGTCAATTTTTATTAATTGATTAGAAACATTATCTACAAATATTTAAAGGTTTTTTTTTTGGGTGTTTTTTGTTTTTATCATTTTTTTTATCTTTATCTTTTCCAGTCTGAAAATAATAACCATGAAAATGAGAATTAAATATTATTCTTTTCTTCTATTTTGTGTCTTTTATTGTTGCTAACAATTTATAATAATTGTCGCGTTCGATTTGTTCGCGAAAAATGAGTCGCTACTAATTTTATTTTATTAAAAAAAAAATTGAATAAAACCTAAAATAACGAGTCACTACCAATTACGTATAGAAAAAATATTATCACCGTACATCATTTTTTAAAACGGTTACCTTATAACTAATTGTATATAAACTATTATTTTACCTCAAAAATAATAATAAAAAAGAAAAATAAATTATTTATATTAATAAAAAAGAAAAAATATTATTTTATTAATTTAGTTTGACAAAGAAAATATCTAACTTCTATCTTCAGATACAATAGAGAAATCAAAACAAACGTAGTTCGTAGTAAAAAATATTTATAGAATGATTGATTTTATTATTTACCAATTTGATTCGTTTATCATTTTATTTTATGATGTAGTAATAATAATGGTAACGAAAATGTTTTATATTTTAATAATAAAAAAAAATGATAGTAACATATGAAACTCTAGCTTATTCATTTATCCCTTTCTTAATGCGTGACATTCATACATATGGGCTACAAAATAAAGAAAAACGCAAGCAATTCGGGCCTTTTGTGGCGACGGCGGTAGCGCGATAGAGATGAAAGTGGTCGTAGGCGATAATTTGAATTTTGAACGATACGAATTGCGGTCGAGTCAGTTTGTTACCGGTATGATGGCAACAACGACTGACTTGATTCAGAACGAATTTGACTGTGGATGCGTATATCTAATTTGTTTTTCCTTTTGTTATTATTATTTTTTATTTAATAAAATAAATAAATAATAATAAAATTGGTAATAATGATAATCCTAATGATAATGTAAGAGAATATTGTATAGGCTAAAAAGGAAAAGGTAAACAAGAACATGTTGGTTCAAGTGTGTTCATTTTTGACCGATGTCCTTTTCATGAATTAAGAAGAATGAACATTTAAATCAAAATACCAATTATTATAAAGAAACATCTACAAAAGTGATTGAAAATTCTACCAAAAAATCAAGAGAAAAATAAAATAAAATAAACAAATAGAAAAGACGTATCAAATAGTAATTTTTGCGTTGCTTTTTGCTTAAATGTTTTTTTTAAGACTTTTTCTCTTTTGCTTCCTATTTGTTGTTCTCTCTTATTTATAGTTATAGAAATTAGAAGTATTTTTAAAAAACAATAATTTCCATTAATACGTAAATTTTAATGTTTCCAAAACCTACCTTAATTAATTAAAATCTAATTTTTAAAAATAACAAATCAACTCAGTAATCCAATAATTGATTATTTATTGATTTTTGTTTATATTTTATATTTTTTAAGGAATGAAAAATTCCTCTGTGCTGCTTATTTTTTTGTAAATTATTTAAAAAGAACTAATAAAATTAAGTGTCAACATTCTAAAGGGAGATTATTTATTTTGAATATTAAAATAAAGTTCCCATTGACTTTAATTATCATTAGATCAACCAACTATTATAGAATACTTTAATTTTTACTGGTCAAATTATAATTCAATTATCTCTCTTAAAAAAACAAAAGAGAAGTAAATATATATGAAATTGTTTGGGAGAATGTGTGGAAATAAGTGACTACATATTCATATATTGTTTTCAGCAAATTTTCATAAACTTCAATGAAAAAATTATTAAAATAATTATAATTTATATGAAAATTATTTAACTTTATTTATATTTAATTTTAAAAATAGTTTATCATTATAAACATATATGTGATAATTGTTTATACCAATGTTTTAAAAATCGAACAAACTCAATTCACCTGAGAATCAAATCAATGACCAGTTTGGTAAGCCCCAAAAATCATTGGTTAGTAAAAACTAAGAAAAAATGGTTTGAACCTGGTTAGACTAATCGAGTTAGCCGATTTAGGAAAACCACCTGGTTTTTTAATTT
This sequence comes from Cicer arietinum, assembly GCF_000331145.2. Taxonomy (NCBI): domain Eukaryota; kingdom Viridiplantae; phylum Streptophyta; class Magnoliopsida; order Fabales; family Fabaceae; genus Cicer; species Cicer arietinum. Next base: position 60,809,664 of record NC_021164.2, on the reverse strand, counting down.
TGCAAAAAAAAAAAAAAAAATTGTTTCTAAAATTTTAGAAAAAATCAATTTTTTTAAGTTTAAGTTTAACAAAACAAAAAAAAAAAATTATTTCACTCAAACCTTTATTCCACTTAATCTGCAAGGCATCCGTAGTTGATCTATATGAAATTTGATATTTGAAGTTATATTATTAAGACTTGTCTTTGTTGTATATTTTAATGTATTTTTCATAAATATTGAGTATTTGTTATAAATTTTATGTATTTTTACTTTAAAAGTTATGAAGTTCTAGATATTTTTATATATTTCAATGTATTTTATTATTATTATTTTATTAAACGATTTATTGAATAATTTAACTGTTTTTCATTCGATTGAGCTATAATCCAGAGATTTAGTTGGTTGAACTTCTGATTCGATTTTTAAAATATTAATTTATACTATAAACACTATGTTAAGTTAAGTTGTTCATTTTTAAATCGAAATTTATAGTCAAGTAAGAATTATTTTATATGGGCAATTTATATTTTTGGAAAAATTCAACACACATTTCTTAAGTTATCTGTCTTGAATGAGAGCTTAAACACCCTAGCCTTTAAATAAACATTGACTTCAGCATGATTTCATATAAACCGGGTTGCTTGAATAATTAAAATACTCTACCTTTAAAAATGGTAACTTATATTTTGTTTTCAATGGAAAATGTTAACTTATATTTTCTTTGATTTATAATATAAATAAAAATAGTCAAAAAAATTGAATTTTAAAGTAAGAGTTTAATTATTATTCACTGATAAAGTAAAAGGTTTTACTCCGTCAACATATCACAACTATTTATATTACAAATTTTCATTGTGATTTTTGATGTAGTTACGATAAAAAGTTAATTTTCTTTTAATAATTCGACGACTAAAATTGACCGACAATATAAAAAATCTTTACACTGTTAATGTATATAAATTAAATTTTTAAACTAAATACATTAATTTTTTAACATATTTTTTATTTAAAAAATACTTATTATTACGAAATAAAATTGAGAAGAAATGCAAAAATACTAGATGGCAACATCTAAGTCTTTCAAATAATAACCACCCACTATCTTAAAATATAATTAGACAAAACTTGATTGGTTAAAAAATTTATTTTAATACATTTTTCTCTTTCTTTTCTTCATGCTACACAACAATTTTATTTTATTTACACTATGGGACGAATGAAGAATGAAGTATGTCACTACGAAAATAATTACATGCATTTTATATGGCAATTTGAATAGGTGGCTCTCTAAAACCGCCACTTTAGCTGTATATAAGGTCAATTCTTAGAGCAGCTTAATATAAAATTATAGTACGGACAATTTCAACGTCCTTAATTTTGTTAATTCATATTTTATAGTTTTCTTATTGGCCTCTATTTACTTACATGAAATTATAGCAAACTTTGGTTTGGTCATCGACCACTATTTACTAATTAGTTTACTTAACTAGAACATTATAGCTACTATCATTTAGAAAAACTAAACCGTCATTTTCTACCTAGTATATTATGGCAGATTTTTATAACGGCCAGAGTAAACCATTATTTTATATCTAGTGGTTGAAGGAATATTATGATCTTTTAGTAAACCGGTTAATAAGTGTCTTTAATTTTTTATTTTGAAGATTTTGTTTTAATTTTAAAATTTTGTATTTAATAAAAATAAAATGTAATTTTAATAATTAAAAAGATAAAATAAATTTTAATTTCTATAAAAATTTAAATTTTTAGTTTTTAAATAAAATTTTCAACTTTTTAATTCGTAAAATATGTTATTCACTTTTAATCTTTATGTTGAATTTTTTTTTATGTAAAATTGATATTTTTTGTCTTTAATTTTTTTTATATAATAAAAAAAATTAAAATTTTAGATTAAATTTTGTAGAAATTAAAAATATATTTAATTAAAAAAATTCACTTTTATTTTATTGTATTACAAAAAAAAAAAGATTCATTTATTAATCTAGAGCGTTGTGTTGTGGAGTTGAATTTACAACCCAATAGTTGGATTTGGGTGACTCTAACCATAAATTTATACAATTGAAGTGTATAACCTAAATTTTATGGTATCCGATGGTTAGTATCTTTTAAATTGTTTAGGAGAAAAGAATGGCATTTGAATATTTGATGGAAAAGTCTTTTTTTCAAGTATTTACAATTGTATGTCTATTTTTTTCTCGAAATTTTTGTATTCAAGAAAAAAAATCGATTTTTTTCAAGAAAAATAATTTTTTGATTTTGCTTACAAAACTTTTTGAGAAAAAGATAATTTAAAATTATTTTTGAGAAAAAAATATTTTAGATTTTCTTGAGAAATTTTTTTGATATTTTTTCGAGAAAAATAAATATAAATTTAAAAAAAAAAGTTATTTCAATTAACAAAATAGTGAACCTATGAGATTTTTAAGAAAGGGCTTGAGACTTTGGAGCTTTATTGACAGACAAAATAGTAACACAAATACAATTAGCTCTCAAACATATCTAAAAAGATTAAATCCTAATTTAATAAACTAAATTAAATTCTATAAGGACAAACTATATTTGACTCTAGATAAACTCTTATTAGTATAGTACTCTCTCATCTCATTATCATTATTATAAAAGAAAAAGAAAAAGAAAAAAAAATTATTTATTTTTTTTATCTTAATATAATTAATATTTTAGATTTCATGTAATAAGTCAAATTTACTAAATTATCTTTTTTTAATATCAAACAGTGAATCATCCACGCTAAATATTTTTGAATTTAATGAATAATATATTTAAAATAATAGATTAAATAATTTAAAAATAATTGAAAAACCCTTTGGGAGGTGATATCCCCGGCCAGCGACCTTCTACTGGGTGAAAAAAATAAACACTCTAACAAGTCGCATCCTCATGAAGCGATATCCCACTGTGCCCAAAAAGTAAGACATTTTGGTATATAGATTTAAAAATAGGATATTTTGGTTAAAAATTTTAAAAAAGAGGATATTGATGTAAAAAATCCTAATAATAATAATAATAATCAAGATTAGAGATATTCTTCTTGTGACTAGATAGAGTGGTTTTTACCAAGCATTTGTTCAAACATGACCTCTGGAACAGAACAAATCCTTGATGATGACTAATATCAAATGTAATAATGATACTCATAATAACCATAGGGAAGACCAATTATTCTAGTAAGGTATTGATAAAATTCGGCAGCCAAATGAACATATGAAGCAGGGCACTTGTTTGGTCCAAGTGAACCTATGATAGCATCCTAATCTTGATGCAACATATACAACAACAATAAGAAGATAATGAATAGTCATCACTGCAATCCAAATTGCATGGAACAAGAAAGCATTGAACTTTAAGTGGCATAGCATTGTCAAGAATGTCTGAGATAACACAAACAATGTTATGAGTTACACCCTAACTGCTATTTGTCATGTTGTTCTGATTTTTAAAGGGAAAATTTCACTCGGAATTAGCCACATGTTCCATTGACATTGCAATTTCTGTCCACTTAATGAGCTCTTATAACTTGGGTTCAATATCGATTGAGGATCCTCTGATTTTATGTAATGCTTTTTCTGCATTGGTCTATTTTACAACGATCAACCAAACTGCTTGTGTCGGTTATGAGTAAGGTACCAAATGTCAACATCATTGTAGACACCATAGCAAGTCCAAGAGAGAGTCGTCAGCACCCTGTGTTCTTGGTAGTGCTGTAATTTATGTCGTAAGAAATTTTAGATCACACGTGTAATATTTAAATAATAAAAATAAGAAATTATTTTGAAGATATCATAAGTGTTATTTCTATTTATAAGATGGATAAAAATAAAAATATTAAAGTTGGATAGTGATGATTCTTCTTAAAACAACATGTGCTTCCTCTAAATAATTGTTATAATTTCTAATTGAAGATAACATGATAATAATACTCTCCGTCTCATTGGAGGAAATAATAAAAACAAACCTAAAAAATCTAAGATTGAAAGATACCTTATAATTTAGAATATCACTTTCTTCAAAACTTCATAGAGTCTTCAAGTAGACTTCCACATTCATCATCTTAAATTGACATGTGATAGTAAATAATTTTGTCTTGTAAACATGTTTCTTGTTAATATTGATTTGGTTTACATGATATTCAAGAATCAGATTCATGTCAATTAAAAAAAAAGTAATTCTCTTAATATTTCCAACCGCATGTGCTAAAAGCACCTTGCCATTTCGATGGATCATTTTTGGTTACAAAATTTCGTTGTAAAAAATAAAAAGGAACAAAAATATTAAATAACCTATGTGAAACTAATAATATGTATTTCAATAAAATTGGGAAGAAGAGTATGGACCCAGCAAGATTTGGTAAAAATAGGTTCATTCTGTTTTAAAATTTCTAAGCTCACAATTGTTCCAATAAAATTGTTTTAAAATTACTTGTGAAATGGGGAATTGGAAATTGCTACGGTAGAATATATGATGATGTTGGATTGCCAAGTCCTTCAGATGCAGGTGCAAAATAATGGTTTGTAGCATTAATTTAAGACTTAAGAGAGACCAAAATTCTGCAGCTAATGAACACGTTGGACTGTAGTAGCTAGATATCTAGGAACAAAGAGTTGGGTGGGAATTGTCCTTTGAAGGAACCTTATACACAAGAGGTATACTTGATGCAAACATATACACAAGAGGTGAAATGACATGAAAATAAATGACTTGGCTAGACTATGTCATAAAAATAAATATAATCTAATTTGTGATACAACATCTAGCTATAAAAAAAACTCATCGTTGATTTCGGAGAACTTCTCCTTTAACATAGCAGCGCCAAAACCAGTGTTTACACCATACGGCATAGATTGAATCCAAATGAAGTCCTTTGGTCTCTGGCAAGAACAATATAATAAAGAGGGTCATTACTACAATCCAAGTAGCATGAAACAAGAAAGCACCAAACTTTAAGTGACATAGCATTGTCAAGAATGTCTGAGATAACACAAATATAGTTATGAACTGCACAGCAACAGCTATGCTTTGTCCTATGCTTCTGATTTTCAATGGGAAAATTTCACTTGGAATTAGCCATAATAGAGGACCCCATGACCAACCAAAACCTGAAGAGTAAAAACACATCAACACTAATAACAGTGCAGCATTGCCCTTTGATATTCTCCCTGTGCCGTAAGAACCGGTCGCCTCTGCCAGCGCAATAGCCAGCGCAATCTTCACAGTCATAACACAATTTGGTTACATAAGATGCACAATGCAAATAATGAGTACATCAAATTCTATACAGAGAACTTACGAAAAACTAACAAACTAACTACTTATTAACGGTCACTAACTAAATGACTAATCAATCAATATTTCTACTAGAATATAATAAATTAGAAAAAGAAACTATGATTTAGTAATTAAATAAACTTACTTGACTGAAAAACATAAGAATGCCACCCGTTATAAACAAGACTCTTCGACCAACCCGATCAACGATGGTAGAGAAGATGATGACTGAAACAATGTTAACAAGTCCAAGTATAATATTAGCAAGCAAAGCTGCATTGTTACCAAAACCCATAGATTGAAAGAGGTTAGGTGCGTAGAAAGCAGCCATGTTAATCCCAGTAAGTTGTTGAAAAAGCGGAATAGCAATTGCAATCACCAAATGAGGTCGATATTGTCTCTCAAATATGGTTGAAAATTGATATTGCTTCATAGATTTGGCATATTGTGATCGTCTAAGAAGTTCTTCTAACTCAGGTTCAACATTGTTTGACCCTCTTATTTTATGCAAAGCTTTTCTAGCTTGATCTATCTTTCCACGCTCCACCAAACTGTTTGGCGTGTCGCTTATAATGAAGGCACCAATTGTGATCAACGCTGCTGGAACCACCGCTAAGCCAAGAGAGATTCGCCAACCCGAAGGATGCTTTGCAGTGACATAGTTTATGCACCCTGCAACCACCACGCCAACTTGTACGAAGAATTGAAAGCTTGTGCTTAATGCTCCACGCCATTTTGGAGGAGCGATTTCCGAAAGGTACAATGGAGTAGCCTTAAATCATTTGCAAAATTGTAACCAATTCTATCATAACTTCACTGATGGTGATTCGCTCATAAAATATTGCTTGAAATAAATAAGTATGAATTAGCTAACTCACTTGATTAGTGAAACCGATTCCAAAGCCGAGAAGGATACGACCAACGATGAGCATAGCAATATTTTGAGCTCCTCCATTAATGGCCCCACCCACAAGGAAGATGGCACCACCCAACAGGATGGTGTTTCTACGACCCAACGTTGTTGTGATTCGACTCGCAATTAGAGAAGTTACTAATCCAGCTAAATACAGAGAAGATGTGAATAATGTCAACAATTGATTATCATACACGCAATATGTGTTTTGTTCGACACTTGCAGCCTTTTTCAAGATTTCTGGAAAGAACTTTTCAAGAAATGGTATCATCGTAGTAACACCACCTGAAATTGTTTATCCAATTCAGTTAACAAATTCAACACTTAAACAATTAAATTAATGTAAAACTCATTTGCATAATATTAAACATGTGTAAACCACAAAAGTACTTAATATGGATATAAAAGTTTGGGTGACTTAGTAAGATGTTAACTTTTTGGGTCCATTGTAGAGAGTATATAGAAGAGTATCTGAAAAAAAGTGTTTAGTAGTCACTAGTCATGATCATCACAAACAAGAAGTGACTACATGTTATGCTTATATAGTAGATACTTTAGAATGGCATAAGAACAAACAATGAGAAGAACGGAATAATAAGGAAAACATTTATAAATAAAAAACAGAACAGGAAAAAGAACCTGAAATTCCGAGGTCATATCCAAAAATGAGTCCACTGGATGCAGCAACAATGCAAGTGATGATAACCGAAAGTGTTATCTTGCTCTCGAATGCAGTGGCCGATTCATCACTAATTTCGGATCCCCTGCCAGCCATATTCAACCTTCTATGATGATGAACTCAACGCAACTTTTACACTTTGAAGTTTGGACCACATCACATTGCTACCAAGTCACTGTGAATCCGAATATAAAGAGTCAACCTATTCATCTATATTCTAGAAATGTAAAATACAACAAATCCACACTCCATTCATAAAAAATGCAATGATAAAACTTAGATCTTATCGACAACCATTTCTTAATTTGGACCTTAATCTTATTCACCACGACTCATATCCTGTGCCTAATAGAAAAGAAGTTGCATGATGATTTTCCTTTTTTGTTTTAAAGAGTTTAAGGGTGAAACTCACCTGCACTCAACATGGAGAAAGATGTTTCATATCTTTATTGGTTAATTAGTTATACTAGTTAGTTATTTTATATAAATCTTTGTAACATTTGATATAATCAATTATCTGAATTTTCAATATCATTCAATTTATTTTTCTCTATTTCTTTTTAATGGCTTGAATCAAGAATCATAAAAGAAAATTTGGCTACCTTAACTAGAATTTGTTTTGAAATCAATTGTACATATAAGTTTGGTGATACCATAGCTCCTATATTGAACTCTACTTTTATTTTGAATTTCTTTATAGTACGTGTTACTCGATTAATCTCCAAATATGAACTTTTATAGGATACCGAAGAGCTCAAACATGAAGTAACAAACAAGATCTAGAAAGTTGAGGTATGTTGTGTCATTCTTCATTCAAATCATTGAGACAAATAGAGAAAGTAAATTGAATGATATTGATAATTGAGAGAATTGATTAGTTACAAGGACTTATATAGTCAATCGAATAAACAACTGACTAGATAAAATAACTAATTAACTAGTATAACTAACTTACTAACTAATATATATAACAAAAAACGAAGTATTTTTAAGTTCAAACAAGCACTTTAGTATATTAAATATTCCTGTAGTTGATAAACTACCATTGAGTTGTAATTATAATACTCTTTTATTTGTTTTTGTTGTTTTTGAAATTCGAAAACCTTTGAAAACAATTTATGCTACCGAAAAGATTAGTGGGTTGAGTCGCGGACTAGATCGCTCTCTTTAAGACGTTTCGAGGCACTTTCCAAAATTGTGCAAGGCAGACTATCAACCACGAAGTCCCCAGGATAAAACAGCTCAGTTACTCTGTATTGGAGTTCTACTGCACTATAGAAAACCGTTCTAGAATTACACCCTCAATATGGCAGTCTTACGACTGACACTCGTAATATGGCACAATGATCACTCGAAAGAGAAGAAAGAGATGAAACACTAAGACGGGGGAGAAGAGAGAAAAACCTTAGATACAGAGAGCTTTTGGTGTTATTTTCCAATTGGGGAGAACCCTCTATTTATAGAGGAAATCTGCAACTGGATCTGAGAAATCCATGGATCATCAGAACGTGCGCTCCAAGTAGTGACCCCAGAAACGTGCGCTCCAAGCCCCCAAAATGTGCGCTCCAAACTCAGGGATTTGACTCTGACTTTTGATCGGACAACAAGGAAATGTGAGACCAAAGATTAGGGTTTTGACCGGGAAAAACAGACACACGAATTCAGGGAGGAAGACTGGATCAGATATGACTCGGTGGAGGGCAGTTACGTAATTAATGTTTCAATTAGAGATAGAACGCAAGCAATCAGTTAATTAAAATGATTAATTAATTTTTAAGCAAAAAATAATAATACACCACGAAGCTAAACCGAACCGAACCGAACCAGGTTGGGCGGCCGGACGGCGGCGGCGCACGCTTGTGTGGTGGTCAACATTGCTTGCGTTCTCCCTCCTTCACAAAATTGGGGTTCCCCTTGGGGCCTCTCCAAGTCATTACATTCACCTTATATACCCTACTAGTGTGTGGTATCCCTCCGATATGTGAAACTTCTCAATTTTTTCAATTCACAACAAGCTCTCATAAATGTCATCATTATTTCCAATAAACTTTCATTAAATGCATCATCATTTCCAACAGTTTTATTACGGAGAGAGGGGCAAATAGTAAATAAAACAGTAATAAAAAAACTTATTTCTGCTTTTTATAGCAAATTGAAAATCATTTACTCAAAGGTTTACATTACGATTATCATGTTTCAAAATTAAAACAACTCATGGATATATGTAACTTTCAACTTCCTATTATTTCATCTAGAGTGTGAGCATGGTATTGGCAAAAATATAGATAGAAATAGAAGTAGAAAAAAGAAGTCATAAGAGATGCGTGTGGTTAATGGTAAGATGGAAAATATAGAAAAGAGAAGAGCGAAAAGTGATAGTAAGAGAAAGGAAATGGAAAAAATATTTTAAGTACACGTTTTGTTTTTGCGGCAGTTCTGATTTGATCAATTTCATCTCCAAAACAAAATGCACTTAATAAATGGAAAAAGAAGTACCTATCCTTTTATGATACGCTTTGACTTTTACCACATTCTTCAGTTTTTTCTTTAAATTATGGCTCACTCTTGTCTTCAGTTGCTTTGTGTTTATCGTGTTCAAACGTGAAACAACAACTACTATTGTTTACTACTCAAGTCACCAATGACGAATGTTCCAAAATGCACTAAACCTTTTGAAACAAATCCCATTGACAAACAAAATTACGTAATGCAACAATAAAAAAAATTTAAGTAACCAGAAAAATTAACAATGTGTTAGCTCAAAAAAGCAGAGAAAATAACTGAGAGGTGATTACAAAGAAAAAAGGGGGTTACTTTTGTCTTCTAACATTTTTGTATGGTAGATTGTTCAAAATTTCAGGAGAAGAGGAAAAAAAACATGGGTTGGAAATTGGTCTTTTGGAGATCCGATATTTTGGTCATGAGGTTTTTGACCACTCCACGGACATGCAAGAAAAACAGGTTTTGTATTTCTAGCCCTAGCCCATAGTCAAGTAAAATTTGAGATAAATAAATCTTATTATTAATGGTTTTTTGCAAATGCATTTATTTAATTAAGTGTATATTTAATTATGTGGTGACAAAAATTGTTTTGAATTAATTAATTTTACTTGAAAGTAATTTATTTTGAGATACATTTTCGTAAATGTAAGTTAAATAATAAATTTCAGAGTAAAAATCGTGTTTAAATTTAAAAGCTACAAATTTTAGTTTAAAGTCAAAATCAATTATAAACACAATCAATTATACTCGAGAGTAACTAAACCTGTCAAAATCAGTTTTATACCTCCAAATCAATTTTGAATGTTTCAAAGGTTGAACCAAACAAAGATTAAGAGTTTGTTTGTTAAGATTTTTTATTTTGATTTTATATTTAAAAAATATTTTTATAATAACTTATTTAAAAGTTGTTTTAGATTCATTTGTTATTGATTAAAAAGGTAAGTTTGACATTCAATAACTGATATACTTATTATTAAATATTTTAACATGATAAAAACTACATTTTATTAAAAGAATGTATCTTTCAAAATTAAATTTTATAAAAAAAAATCTCAAAATAGCTTTTAATTTTAATCACTTTTTAAAATTTCATTATCCAAAAAAGGTTATAGCAAATAGATGAAATACTTAAAAATAATATTTTAAGATAAACTATGTAAACCATTTTTTCAATTGAAACTTTATTTTTGAATTTATTTAAAAAAAATATTATTACATAAAGTAAAAATACTAAAAGGAATTTTCTTTTTTTAAATCTTAAACAAACGGACCATAAATCTTTTTCTATAAAATTCTATATAAAACAATTTAATTTAATTAAAATGTAAAATTGAAAGAAAAGAATAGCTAAAAAAATTTGGTATCTCCTTTATTTATTTAATATACATAGAAAGAGAGACGAATTTTACGGTATTATAAAAAAAAGTTGTGAATACTTAGACTATAAAAAAATAGTTGTAATATTTTGAGTAGTAACTTTCTATAATTTATCCAAATGAATATTACTATAATATTTATTAAAGTTGATTAAATTAAAAGTTTTGGTATATATTTATTTAAATAAATTATTTCAATAATTAAAATTATAATAAAAAACGTTATTTTAAAATAAATTTGTGAGATCAAATTTATAAATTTAATTATGTTAAATATAAAATATAATGAAATTCATTCGGATTTTATTCAACTATTACTAGTTTAATTTTATAATACCAAATCATTTTATTTTCAAATGGGTAGAATATAGATTCCATTCTATGACCTTTTAAAAGTGATGCATTTCAAATTATATTCTGACGGAAGGTGTTTAGAGACGAGTTGCATGTCTCATCCTAAATATGTGTTTGAGTTGGTATTATCAAAATATTGTTGTTTGATAAGATTTTTTTTTCTCGCGGTTTTGTATCATTCTTTTCACTAACTTATACGGTTTTTCAATACACTACTAATTCAAATAGTGTTTAAGTTTGTAACAAATTATTTTTCTCTTATTTTTATTCTTATTACTTAATTTGTTGAACTTGCATATTAATTAAAAATCACTTAAAAATTACATATTAACTAAAAATATATTTTTATACTATTTTATATTTATATTTTAGTTCAACCAATAATCTTGTGACACATTTCAAATCTATTATAATATATTAAAATAAAGACTTAAATTTTATCGACGACAATTCATCTATATGCAAACTATATATTCTAAAATTTATCACATCACAAAAATTCTGATGTGACATCTTTCAAATCTCGCTATTTCTTTCAATTTTTAGTTCTATTATATTTTATTTCACCAATATATAATGTAACAAAGACAAATATTTCATTTGTCCATTCAAATACAATTATTTCATATATTTAATAACTTTAAGTCTAATCAATATACTTAAAAGACTCTGATCACATATCAAACTTTTCATTTTAATAACTCATACAAAAAAAAAAATACCATCAACTCACAATCCTCAATGCATTGTTTATCGCACTTAAAGATTCATCTGTCGATTTTCAACCACTATCCTGCATTTAATTCAAGTCACTTACCAATGAATAAAGATATTATGAAATGCAACTAAACCATATTGGTTTGAACGTGTCACACATTCTAAGTCTACAAATATTTCAATAACATTATTCCTCTGTTGTCATTAATGTTAAATATCATATATTGAAGGTGAGTATTTTTTCTAAGTTATTAAATGCGTTTTTTCGTAGCATTTTTTTTACTTTTTATAATTAAAAACTAAATATCATAATCAAAACAAAATAAAGATGAAGAATACTAAAAATATTTGTTTGAAACTGAATAACTTCTCCATTTCACTAAACGTTTAACCATTTCACTACTTGAAATTTCCTATGTCTTAAACATCAGCAACTCTTCTTGCCTATAATTTTTGGTAATCTACTTTTGATATTTCTTGACCATGACAAAGAGTTATTTGAAAATTTCATTTCATATTTTAATTATTTAGATGCAACAATAGTTAAAGTAATTGAAATTTCTTCATATCCAAAAGACCAAATATAGAATTGATTTGCAGTTACAGTATTTATATTTGAAGTTTAAATACAAATTTAACACCAACTATTATTTTGTATCAAATTTTTATTTGTCTTGAGAGTTGTGTAAATAACATTTTTGCTATCTAATTATTATTATTATTATTATTATTATTATTATTATTATTATTATTATTATTATTATTATTATTATTATTATTATTATTATTATTTAAGACTTTTGATTCTCAAGAAATTTCTAGTTTGCTTTTGTAGTGTTTCTTTCACATATATCTATCAGTTATATTCGCATACGCGAAGAACTGTTGCAATATTTTAAATACTATTATAAACAATATTTTTAACAAACTACTACTCATGAATGATTAATACAATACATACTAGGACACACATGATTTTTAACACATGTTTGAATTAACAAAATTACAGAGCTACATAGATTTTAACAAAAACTACTCTTTAAAGGTTAAGCAAAATTACGGTGAATTTTTCAAAATCACCACCATTTAAAACATAGACTTATATGCAATGAGTTCTTCAAAAGTTTACATTTCATTTTTCATTTTTTTAGAGTTTATCAACAAAGTTTTCTTTACTAAATTTTTTCTATCTTTACACACTTATATTTAATAATTTTTTGAGTCTTGATGACAAGTTGTTATATTAAGAAGCAATTCTTGTGTAGACATAAAAATTTGGACACACTATTTGATCACACACACAAAAATTATATTTCTTTTAATTATTTTAAAACTATACATTATTTAATTATTATTTTTCTACTTTTTTCGTTTATGTGTCTAAATTCTTGTGTCTACATTTAGTTATTATGAACTCTTAGAGTATATAAAAAAATATCTCAAGGACATGTTAATTTGTTCAAATTTTACTGTCAAGTTGAGCAATTCATTTTTGAGTTGGTAGTTATAATGTATTGTCAATTACTTTGAGTAAGACAACATTAACTATTGTTTGACTAAAACTTATGGAGTGTAATTTTTATCTTTAAGAAGTCTTTGGTGTACACTAAAATTCAACTATTAATCAAAGTTATACACCTCTTTGTGAATCTTTATGAATATGTATTCACATTATCATTGAAATTGACTATTATATTTAGCGATACACTTGACTAGTCTAATGTTAACCAATTTTTTACATAAATTAATTTCTATGATTAGTTTTTAAAATTGAAAATGTCAAAAAGTACATAAGTTTAAAAAATATAATGTTTCTAAACTAATATAAATCATATAAAACATATTATAGTTAAATTTATAACTTTTACGATAAAGAAATGTTGAATTATTTAACAAATATATCATTGGAACGAACACTTCAAAGAAAATTAAAAACTTGAATAAATCAATTATAAGTAGAAAAAATGTTAAAGATAAGGACTACATTCCTAAAGTTAAAAAATCTTATAATAGTATCATATTTTAATATATATTGCATGAATTGTATTAGTCAATAAAATTTTACCTTTTTGTTTGAATTAAAACAAAATTAACTTATATATAGTTATTCAAAAATATATTTACCTCTTAATACGTCAATATTTTAATATATTCTACACTAAAATAAAAATAACATTATTTTTAATTTATATATTATTATTTTATATTCAATAATATATTAAATTATACAGCACAACGTATAAGTTATCATATTTTAATATATGTTGCATGGATTATATTAATCAACAAGATTTTAACTATTAAAAAATATATTTATCTCTTAACACAAATATTTTACTATATTCTATTCTAAAAATAAAATTATCTTAATTTTATATTATTATTTTATTATTAAATAATATATTAAATTAATTTGCGCAATGCGCAAATTATCATCTAATTTAATATAGTAGTTTATCCAATGTAAACTAATTTTATCAGTTATTTATAATATTTTCAACAATCGTCGATTAATTTTTTTGTTTAACTATTATCATTTTTTTCGAATTGGAAACAAAGGAAGAGGTTTTCCAAGCAATCATCACTATAAAATTATATAAAACTTAAAGTGCAGATGATAGATTTCGGCAAAAGTTTTTTTCAAATGGAGATTTGTCATATCTGTATTGGAAGTTGGTTCCTTTGATACTAAGGTGATAGAAAATTACTTGTCCTAATCCCTTAGACTACTCAAATTCTTTATTGGATTTTAGGCCTATCAATTTGTATAATCTTAGGGAATATTACGCAACTTCATCCAAGAGGGTAACACTGACGATAATACAATTGTTTTGTCAAAAGTTATTAGACATAATCATTAGACTAAGAAGAAGAAAGGGAAAATCTTTCCTAAATTGGACTTGGAAAAATCGTAACACATGGTGAACTGCCTAGAAGTCATATTTCCTCATCATGTATGTCATTTTTCTCACTTGTATCTCCATCTATTGAATGGTAGTCAAATGTAGAGCTTTATACTTACCACGTGTCTCATTACATGTTTGTGCACTGTATGGAGAGATTAAAAACGATGATTATTCATAAAGTGAAAGGATAAATAGGTGTCAAACCAACTTCAACGTTCAATTAAATCTTAATATAAGACGAGTAATTTAGAGGTAGACCGAATCTAGCATCTTAGTGGATAATCTCTTTAAAAAGTTGAAGTCAAAAGGTCCCGTTGTCATCAAAGTTGGTTGATGCCCCGAACTATACGTGTGAAATGAATTGTGTGAGGTGGATTACGTTGCATTAATCACACTGAAGGTGGATTGAGCTTCTCAATGGAACCCTATTTGGACGGCCTTAGCCCAATCCAAAATAAGTTGCCTCCGCATGATAGGGTTTTAAGTTTTACCTACTCTTAAGTTTTGTTCCATTTTGGAGAGGATGATGAGCATAAAACATCTAGTTGTTTTGCCTTCTGAAACTGCCTTGGAGACAAAAGGAAATATAGTTGAACGTGACGACTTCGCATTAAGTTCCTCCCCTTAATATACTACCACGTCTATCCTTTATTATAAGGGTCCATTTTTTTCCTTAAAATAATTTGTGTAAAACTTGACTTTTTTATATTCCAAAACAAATTAACAGTATGAATAAATGATATATTTGGAAAAAGATAATAAATACACCTAATGTATTAAAAAAGTGATTATATTTATAAAAATGGTTTTTTTCCCAATGAATCCTTCTAATTAAGAACAAAGATAGTAAATGAGAAGGAAAGGCCTCGTTAAGAAGCAAAGATGGACAACCCAATGAAATAAGAAAAACGATGGCCATTAGACAATCACTCTCCATCCAACCTATTAACCAAGAACTCCAAAAGACTATAAAATCATTTCTTCACTCAAAATTAGACAATCACTCTCCATCCAAACTATTGACCAAGAACTCCAAAAGACTATAAAATAGTTTCTTCACTCAATAAGACACTTTCAACAATGAAACTATCCACTCACATTAACTCCAACACAACCTTGTATTCCCAATGTCATTATATTTTATTTTATTTTACCATTTTAAGTGTGAAAGGAATTTTCATACACGAAGTCCGAAGTCATACAAAATCAAATAGGCAGCCATTAGCAAAAATTATTCCGCTTTTAAACCAATGAATAAAAATTAAACCAAACAAGTAATGGACTAATAGAGTAAACAGTCCAAAATCACTTCATTAATTAATTAAAGCAAACACGGAAGAAAACACAGGATTATGGACAAACAACCAATTAGCAACGGTCCTTTTGGTCAATAATATCAAATAACCTAAAAGGCAAATTCCCAAAACCCAGAAATACAAGGTCAAATAATATAATAACACATCCCACTAAAAATTAATTAAAACAAAACAAGATAGTATATGAAATAAGTTAGACCTAACAAATTATACCAAGGCAATGCTGCTCTCACCACCGGGCGGCTTCCGTACGCCACCTAGATAGTCTCTAGACTCCACCTTCCCATCAGCAAAGATGTTACTGCCACTTATCTCTCGGAGTTTTGCTCCGCTCAATGATTTCTCGGCAGAGGAAGGCGGGACATCGCCCTTAAATATGTTATTTCCAGAAAGTTCTGCAAATTTCTGGTTAAGAA
The DNA here is from genome assembly GCF_000331145.2 of Cicer arietinum. Classification (NCBI taxonomy): domain Eukaryota; kingdom Viridiplantae; phylum Streptophyta; class Magnoliopsida; order Fabales; family Fabaceae; genus Cicer; species Cicer arietinum. Next base: position 60,793,199 of record NC_021164.2, on the reverse strand, counting down.
TCTTCTTTGCTGTCTTAACTGGTTCTCCAGAATTAGCACCTTGATCTCCATCAGCCTAATAAAAGTATAAAACACAAGACAGTATGTTAAATTTAAAATGCACAAAGATTGACATATGCTACATAAAAGCATTACTAATATGCATTATGCATGAAGATATCCAATTTTATAGTTACACTGCATTACACAATTTATACTCAAAATGTTATGCATTATTCATTTCATTATGTTTGCCTAAATAAGTACTATATGAGACAGATTATTGAATAATGATACAAATCTTAAAATTGAAGGCGAGAGATAGATATAAAATTTTAAAATATTCACCCAAAACAATTCATGTTAACAACTTATAGTGGTGCATACATTGCTTTCTCCAATGCCTATGCTCCCTTGCAACTCCAATATGCGAGGAGTTATTGGTCGGGGTTTGATTTCTGGTGGTGGAGCAAATATGTCATGACCACTAAGCTCCTTGCACTTTGCATCAGAAAGTTGCTTGTTCAACTTATTGTCTTCGCTTTCCATAGTTCCACTGAGCTCACGTTGCTTGGCCACCTCAGGCAATGAAGCAGGCTTTTTTGGCGAAACGCTCTCTTCCTCGCCAAAGGAGATATGACTGATTCCTGCAATCGCTTGCTTCAATTTTCAACAACAATAAAAATCAGAAATCCATTGCAAAATTGTGATCAATAATACATTTAGTAAATGTATCTGTTTTTGTATAAAAAAATAAACACCAATACCTGGTACATGCGAATTCCAGTTTTATTTGCGGAAGGATTGGCACTGCCAGCTTCTGTGTCATCGTCTTCTCCATTGGCTACAAATATTCCGCTACCAGTAATCTCCTTCATCTTATACTCCGAACAAGGCTTTCTGAGAATCCAAATTCCACAGCCAGATAAATTCAGATGCCACACAATATAAAAGAAACCAAATGAAACTGATCTAGGATTACAAGTTCAGTCCATAATGATATGAAAATTGAGCTTGAATTCACCTCACATTAGTCTAGAAACACATACTCCATATTACAGTAGGCACTATCATGCATTTTGCGAAGTCTAGAAAGACAAATGAAACTGAAAACCACAAAGTTGGGAGAAAAAAGGAAACGGTAGAACAATATCATGTTTTTTGCATCATTGATTACAATTTACAAACTCCATGATTAGGATGATGGGATGTAGAGAAAAATTATAAATGGTGTTTCTTCAATGTGAAACAATGCATAATTGGGAGTAGCATAGTGTCTTGGACATGCCCTAATATCTACAAAATGATTGCTAAAGTTGTGGATTTAATAGGTACAAGTATGACAGTGAAGATATCATGAACTCAATTTCATATTACTATTTTCAACCAGCCTAATATTGTAAATGTGATTTCCCTACTCTAGTGGTAAAAATTCACCATGAAACCGAGTGACCAAGCTGAACTGAAATTAGATTTAAACTATAGATCCACTCATTGCATTTCAACAACTCAAATAATTCCATTTAACCCTTTTCTGAAACTCTCTTCCTATTAAAGAGTATATTATAATAGAAACTCGCTTCCCGATCAATCAAACTATTAAACTATCAAACTATAAATAATTTGCTCAAATTGTCAGTTTAAGACTATAGCCAAAAAAAGAAACAGGGAATTTTTTTTTATTGAAAAAAATTGATTACAGATCAATAACACAAACAAGTCGGAAACTGAAACAATCAGAAACACAATTTTCATATAAATTTAAAATTTCATAAATGTTTCAGGGTTTTAATAACTGGAAAATTTAAATTTGCAAAAAAATAAGGAGAAAGAGAATAATTAGATCTCACCGTTTGTTTAAGCTCTCGACTTCTTCATCGGTAACCTGACCCCCAAACACCACTTTGCTGATCCCATCCGACGGCTATAATTTGAAATGAAAACAAAAAAAGAAATCATAAATATTTGATTTAGACATGAATCCCATAAAAAAAGAAGGGTAATAAAGTAATTAACATACCTGATGAGAACGAGGTGCAGAGGAAGCAAGAGCTGGAGAATCAGAGATTGGAGTTTCCGACCAAGTAAGCAGATCTGCCGTTGAAGTGTGTGGTTTCCTCACCGGAGTGTTCCTCTCCATATTGCTAAACTCACACGCCTGTCGTCACGGTAATTCCCTGATAAAATAAAACCAATCAACACTCATATTACTACTCTCTACCCTTTCATTCATTAACTTTTTTTATAACAATAAAATAGCAACAAAACCAAACAGCAATAAAATTAATGGTGGAAGGTGTAGGAGGTTGTTACGTTAATAATCTCCAAAAAGGAAATGACGAAGATGACCTTCCGATCTCGCAGATTATCTTGGTTTTGTTCAACGGTAGAGAAGAGCAAACGAGAGAAGAGAGTGGATTTTTATATTTAAAAAGTGCTAAGTTGAGTGGAGTGTGGAGAGAGTAAAGAAAGAGTGATATAGAAATAGAACAAGTAGAAGCTACTCTTCTTCTGTTTCAAAACAAAGCAAACAAACAAACAAACTCCAACAACTATACTCACCCGTATTTATATAAATAAATATATCTCCGTTACGTTATTAATTAATTAATTTATTAGTTAATCAATCCTCTTCTTCTCCCTTTTAAAATTTTGAATTTTTTTATTTATCTTACTTGATTTTGATTTTTGAATCTTAAAAAACCGCCCCGGTGAATTGGTATTTGTAATTTTGTATAACTTTTTTCTACCTTTTAAGTTTGGACGGTAAGCATGTGCGCCGCATGTACCGCCACATGTCGGTTGTTATGAGAGAGCAGAAGTGTTATTACTTTTTTGCCCTCAACCCAACTTAGCTTTTTTGTTCATTATTTTTTTCCTTTTCCCGTTAATCATCCCTTGTGTGATGATAACTCAACTATTTTTCTCTCTTGAGTTTAGTCCAAGATTAACCTCATAAGCCAACTGCTATTGAAAAGTGATAAACATTATTTCGTGAAATAAGGAAATAAATTATAATATTTGTGCACTTTGATTTATCAAAATTTATTTAGTGTATGTTTAGTTCAATGTTGATATAAGCAAATTAAATATAAAATAATTTATGATTGGATATATTACACAAAAGTAAATGTTAATATAAAGTAATTTTATCTACCTAAAAGTAATTAAATATATTATCAATTTTACATATTTACAATTATTATGAGTACTCTAAACGTTCAACAAAAATAAACTTGATAAACATAGTTTTTCTTTGTTGGAGTTCAAATTGAAATGTACATTGATGCTAAATAATGCTACTAGATTAACTTTTCTTTGGAACAAATAATAATAATTATGATTAAAGGCATGCATATTTGTGGCTAGTACTTGCTACCTACCTGTTTAGCAAGAAATAAAAAAGATAGATACTCATGACATGACATGAGCTTGTGGTACTACTAACTAGTGGGTTCTATTCAGTCAAAAAAATATAAAAACTAGTGGGTTCTACGAACAAGGTATACATTCTTTGGATCAGATATCTCGTGACATTCATGTGCAAAAAGTCAAGCCTTGCCAACTAATTTGCGACTTTATGAAAATTTATTCTTGGCAGTGGAAGGAATAGGGGAGCTAGGCATTTGATTCACAATTCAATCAAGTAAACTTTTCCCATAATTGCGAGCTTGAGCTAGAATTCATCTCATTTTATATATCATTGAAACCATTCGTGGGACACAAGCAAAAAAAAAAAATTAATGAAAAGGTTTCACGTGTGTGTAATAGGCATCTCTCATCAACATTTGTGATTCATAATTACCCTCTTGGTGTTCTCAGAGATGAAAATCCCCTCCTCACATCACATGCACCTAACACGCTTTGCTTTTCACCCTTTTCTTTTCATTTTTTGGCAAAAATTTCAGTTGTAAGAAAGATTGGTTTAAAGAAAAATCGTAAGGATATTTTCGTCCCTCAATGTATAAATCGGGCGATTGTGGAAATGCAACGGTATCCATCACAATAAAAAAGTTATCCGTTAGAAGTAAGCAAAATTCAACGGGTTGCTTGCAGACACTGATTAAGGGATATTTCAAATTTTAAAATGTGGCTCAATTACGAAAGCAACCTTCAGAAATTATGGTCCATATATATTTTTCGGGCTATGGCTAGGGTGGGAAGCTCCTCATGGGGTCCACAGTGAACTATGTTTATTCATATTGTTATATGAGAAAAACGATTATGCACGGATATAAAATAAAAATAAGAATAAAAATTATTGATTTAACTATCTTATTATATAATTGTAATTTTTATCCATCATTAATTATATAATTAAAATAGATTAAGCGGAAATGGAACATTTCCGTTAAACTTTATTAGATTAAGCGGTTTACTAAATTTTATTAGTCATTTTATTTTAAAACGAATGTTTTTTATAATTATTTGAAAAAACATAACAATATTTTACAAAAGTATCTTTATTAGTTGTCTCACTATATGTTTACAATGACAATGACTATATATATTGAATCTTTATTTATTAGATAATTCGTTCCCTAAAATTTCTTTCGTTTTAAAATGAATGTTTTTAAAATTTTCATATATATTAAAAAATATAATTATTAGAAGAAAGAAAATAATCATTTTATAAAATTATTCTTACGGTTGGTTTTTCTACTATTTTTCATCACAAAAATAATTGATCTATTTGTAAAAAGAAGTTATCTCAAAATAATATTTTTTTTCAAATTCAATGTATTTCTTTCTAATTTTACTATTCAATTAATATTACTTGTATTATTCTTAATATAATATGTTTTACTATGCATTTATGATATTGATAATGCAATAATATTTAATAAAAATAAAATAAAAAAGAAAAAAAATTCTTTTATTTATACATTGTTATTAATATGTATTAAATAGCTCAATTATTAATATAGAGTGTTATAAATATAGAGTTGTATTATTACTTTAGGAGTAATGTGTATGAAGTAATAGTTGAATGAGAAAATTGAAAAAAAATATTTGTTCTATATAAGGTCTTGCTAAAGAAGGTATCTGTGTCAACCCTATATATTTTATCAATGATATATCACTGCTTTTTAGCATTTTGTTGCTAACCGAATGTATGAGACTAAATCCATCTATAAGTTTTACTTAATATATCCAACCTCGTTCATAAATAAAAATTTAAAATTACCTTAAAATTTAAAAGTAATATTCATTTTAAAACAATTGTTTTATTAAAGTGTCACTCATTTTAAAATGAATTGTCTAATTTTCTACAATTAATTTTATTTTTTCTCTCTCTCAAATATTCTTATGATATCTCTCCACCTCCACCAAACACCGTGTCATAGTATCGGCCAAATATTTAGCTAAGGTACAAAGCAAACTTCAAATCAAAACATTAATTAAAAAAGTAGAGGTATTTTTCATGTTAACAAGGTCTAAAGTTCAAAATATGAAAAATTAATGCAAATAATTTACTAATAATTTGCAAATATTAATCTATCTAGAAAAATTATTGCTAATAATAATTTTTTGTCAAGTGTTAATAATACTAGTTTACTATAGTTTTATTTAAATTTTACTTTAATTGAAATAGTTTAATGAAATATATCATTTAATGCATCATTTTATTCTTGCAAGACCTCCTTTTAATAATTGTACTTAAACACTTTTTTATTTTATTTTTCAGGTTTACATATATATGAAAAAAAAATTAGGGAGGTCCCCTTAGTTCGGTTTTGCCATTAGGGGTATTCATGGATTGGGTTGAACCAATTTTTACAAAACCTGATACCCGACCCAATAGATTATCTTTGGGTTGAATTAAATTCTAAATCCATATTTTTAATTTAATCCAAACTGAACCGACCCGATCAAGAACGGGTTGGATTGACGGGTTATACATAAATAATAACCTATTTTTTTATTTTACGAAAAAATATATTGAATACTTGAATATCTCAAAAACTATAAAATTTCAATCACATCATTCAATTCTTTAAAAATTCATCAACCTCTCACACAAAAAAAAATAAATCTAACAATCTTCAAATACATAAATAAATTCAACAATGATAAATCAATAAAATATAAAAATTCATCAATTCTAAGCAATGTCAACTTCAAATACAAGCACTTAACAAGATTATAAGGCCAAAACAAATTAAATGCTAAACTGCAAGAAAAATTCAGTATCTAGTCTAGACACATAAATATCTTGCATCAGCATTCATTTAAAAATCAATTATTAATAATATTTTATTATAACTAATTTGTATAAAAAACATAATAGTTGTGAGCACCTGCGTAACAAAAGAAGAAGGTGGATGGCAGCGCGACTTCAAGAGGTTGAAAATCTAAAGAAAAAGAGTAATAAAACTCTATTGAATTGTTGGGACTGCCAAACAAAATTTTTTTATATATATATATATAGTTATCGAGTCGGGTCTACGGGTCGACAAATTCAAATTATTAAATCCATTATCCGAACAAAATATAAGCGGGTTTTAACGAATTGGGTTGGGTCGGACCCGAAAATGATCAGATATGAGTAAAAATCAGGTTAGATTTAGTTGGGTGATCGGGTTGACGGATCGACACACACCTATGTACTCTCTTACTTGACATATCGATGATGACAACTTATAACCACTAGAGACTAGTCATTCTCCTCTCCTCATCACAAATCATATCGACCACAACACCTTTTTCTTCGTCCTTTTTTTCTTTATCCTTCACCTTTCTTCCTCATATATATTAGAACAAGAATTTTGAAGAGGAAAATCAAACGAACAAAATTCACTACTATTGTAATGGATAAATGTAAAAAAAAATAATAAGAGTGAGTTTTGTTTTGTATGATATGTTAGTGGAAAAGAAAGGTAGAGAGAAGAATATATATATATATATATATATATATATATATGTGTGTGTGTGTGTGTGTTTGTGAAAGCTCCATGCAACTCTGATGGATCTCTAATAAATTAGAGGATGAAGATGAATTGTCCGCCACAAATTTTGTCATATTAGAATTAACCATATTTTTCTTGAAAATCGCTAATGATATATCACTCAATGTAACACTTTTTTTTTTAGGTTAAATACCACTCGTGGTCCCTTAACTTAATTTCAGTTAATATTTTAGTCATTTATTTATTTCCCGATTTGGTCATTTATTTTAATTTTAAGTGACAATTTGATCTTTTATGTTTTAAAATGTTAACAATGTTATCCTTTTTTTTTTACAAAAATTCAAAAAATTCATCAATATTTTCAAACAAAATCCATAAAGTTAATTATATTATTTAGTATAATACAAATTTCATCAAATTCGTAACTCAAATCTTCAAATAAACTCATATTTGCCATTATTTATTTGATGTTGTTAAAGATGAAAATATGAGTTTATTTAAAGTTTTAAGTTATGAATTTAATAAAATTGCATTATATTGAGGATGCTAATTAATTTTATGGATTTTGTTTAAAATATTTGATGAATTTTTTGAATTTTTGCAAAAAATAAGGATAACATTGTTGACATTTTAAAACATAAAAGATCAAATTATCACTTAAAATTAAAATAAATAATCAAATAAAAAAAAAGAGTAAAATCTTAACTGAAATTAAGTTAAGGGACCCTTAATTCTTTTTTTATCAGGCAAAATTTATGTAAGATTTATTGGTTGAAGTAAAAATTATATAGATGCATTAATTTTTTGTGAAATTTATTTTCAAAATGAATTTGTTGTTTTTTTTAATTTATCCTCTATTTTGTTATTTAATTAATTTGTATATATATATATATATATATATATATATATATATATATATATATATAGATCATTCTATATAATCATATTTTATGTTAGGTCAATAAATTTTTTTATCTCATAACTACTTTTGAATTCAAAACTTTGAGTGTGAGATAATTGTATTTTATAAAGGGGATTAATTACATGTTCGAGTGAAAATAAAATAAAAAACTAAAATAACAATTAAGCTTAATCCATATTGATTTTTCAATGAATTTGTTGTTCATTCGTTAGTGTTACAACAATAGATAATCATATGCAATTATACCTTGATATTGCAAGACAACATGTAGGCACAAATTAGATAAATCATAATAAAAAACGTTGTTACGATAAATTTGTTGGTTCGCTCTGCGTAAGGGTGAAGGGAGCGACAATTTATTTGTCGACAGGAGGGCAAAAGTGTTAAAAGAAGACAAACAAAATATTTGAATACATAAACTCAAAATAAAAAAGCATGAGACCAACATTTTGAAGCATGCACCAATATCAATTGTTAAACGTTCAAACAAACACTTATTGAGCACACAAAACAAAAACTAACCCAAAAAACAAAATAAAGCCAGACACCAATATTTGAAGCTGTACTGAGATCAATAGTTATAACTTATAAGTTCAAACAAGCACGTTCTTAAACACACCAATCAATAAATAACACAAAAAAGAAAAATAGATTATAAAAATATTTAAGCATCCATAATTAAAAGATTAAACAAGCACTTTTTAAATAGTCTGATAAACAACCCAAAAATTAAGTGTGCACTAAGATCAAAAGGTTTAACTTCAAGCAAACACTTTCTTAAACACACCTGCAGCCAATAAGTAACACAAAAAACATTGATTATGAAAATATTCGAACATCCATTATTAAAAGATTAAACAAACACAAAAGCAAAATTTGATTACGAATATATTTAAATGCTCTCACCTTGGGCCTTGAACCCACAAGCACAAGATTAAGCGCCTTGCGCTCTAACAACTCATCAATTGTCAGGCTATAGTTTGTATAACTAAATTATATCTGTAAGAATATGGCTTAACCGGAAGAGTTGATACAATAAAAAATATTTTTCATTGTTCCCACTTGGTCTAGGATGTATTATAGTTAGATAACAATACAATTCGCATTTGTGATAATCACCCGAATTCGTATCGATTTGAAAAGAAAAACTTGTTATATTTACTTTACATCAGCGTCCGACTTTGTCCAGTCAGTAAAATTATTATTATTTTTTAATTATATATATATATATATACATATTTAATATTTTTCAATATTAAAAATTAAATTTTTTATAATTTTTTTTATAATTTTATTATTGTATAATAATAATAATAATAATAATAATTTTATTATATTAATTATAATAAATATAATTTTTAAATATATAATTTTATCTATATGGATTAGTGCGGATAGAAAAATTTAATTCCTGTCACAGATAAAAATTGAAACTTAAATTTAATATTTGACAAAAAATTAAGACTATTTTTTCTGATTAATCAGATACTGAAGAGACAAAATTTATTCCACTTCACCGTATTGTCATGCCTAAATATACTTGGGAGATTTTGTAAATTTTAAAAACATTGATTTTATATCGCTGTGTAAGCGTTGTAGCTAAGTGTCACACATATTAAACACTTGCAAATTTCATGGAAGAAACCAAATACTGTAACATTTCATGTGAATTTCGTGGAAGGAACTAAAGTAGTGTAACATTTGAGGTGTCTTAGGAGGTCTAGAAGTCTGTTTAAGATTATATTTTACGATTTTTTGTTTATGAATTAATGTCTTACCATCAAAGGATGAGTGATGTGAACTTTTATAAATAAACTCATAAGTAAGTTATATTTGAATATCTGACATGATCTCTTATAATATTTATTTAACAATATTATACTTTATTTTAATTCTATATAATAATAATAAGATAAGTTATATATTACTATAAAAAAATGTGTATAATATTATGAATATTTTGATAAATAATTTTCTCTATGTTGTCTACAATAACTTATGTAGTGTCTATTAAATTTGACTAAATTAAAAATTTTGATACATTTATCTATTTAATTTTGATCTCTTCATTATTAAAATTAAAATTTTAATTGAAATCATAACAAAAATTGTTATTTAAAAATAGTCCAAAAATAAACAAATTTAAAAGTTTGGTGTTGTTAAACTAAAATACAGTCAAAGTTAATATGTTATTTAACTATTGATGATTTAATTTAATAGTATCAAAACATATTAATTTTCAAATAGACCAGATAAATCTCCTAACTAATAATAATACACTTAAATATCTCAAAGTTTGATGGAAATTACTAGATTAGTAGGTTTAAATTACAAAAAATTATAAAATTAATAATTTAATACAAAATACAAAACTTAATATTATAATAATAAAAATTATTATTTGTATATAATGAAGTAGATCAAATTAGTAGGTGTAATACACTTTTTTATCGACATATAGTTAATCTATTAAATATATATCTAAATTGATCAACGTATATATGTAAAAAATACATTAAAATTGATCAATCAGAACAAAAATTTAGAACATTGGAAACAACATGGGAAAAAGAACAAATAGAACTCTATCTATTCCTTGATTTTTCTCTCTCGATTTTTGTTTAATGAACAAAGAGAACTCTATCTCTTCCTTCATCTTTCTCTCTCGGATATTTCTAACGAAGAAAGAGTAAAATTATAAAAAAAGTGATGGAGAGAAAGTGAAAGAAATAATCTAATTCCAAGCTCAATTGAGCTACCTAAGTTTTTATAAAAGCATTGGGCCATAAAATATAAATAAAGCCCAATCTAGTATGGGCCTATCGTAAATTCACTCCTGGAAAGTCTTATTTCGTACCCCATTTCTATACCTATGTAAGCATTGTAGCTAAGTGTCGCACATATTTATTTAATTTTTTTTACCATTTTATCTTTTTCGGAACCAGAAAAAAGATTTTTGGTAATTTCTGAAAAACTTTTTTGAAGAATTCTAGTATATACCTTACTTTCGGAAAAACTTTTTTCAAGTTTTCCGACACTTTTTAAAAAATTTCCGGTAAGTTTCTGGAAAAAAATTTAGGAAATATTTTCGATACACACCATAAATAATTAATAATTAATACACCATTAAATAATTAATACACAATTTATACACCATAAATAATTAATACACTATTAATACACCATAATAATTAATATACCATAAATCGTTTGTCTTCTTTGATATTGTCATACGAATCATTTCCGGAGCGGCATCCATAGACAATGAAGATTCAAAGTCACTAATTCTTTTTACAACTTTGTCGTTAATATCTCTAGTCCTACTCATTGAAAAAAAAATTAGTTAAAATCAAATGAATTAAATAAATACTAATGTAATAAATTAATTAATTAATTTAAAAATATTTATAAAAAAAATTAAATAACTACTAGAAAACATGCGGATGAAGATTTCTGATAACTTTCATAAATGTTACGTTGAAGTTTGTCGATAGTGTGAGTCTTCCGATAGTCTTCAGAAAAGATTTTTGAAAATGATATCCTGGGTCGAAAATTTTTTGTATCGAAAAACTTGAAAAAAGTTTTTCGAAATAAATGATTTTTTTTTTTTATAATTCAGAAAATATTGAAATGAAAAATAAAAAAAAGTAGTAATTATATATATATATATATATATATATATAAAAGGGTATTTTAGTATTTTTTTTAGGGTAGATGAATAAATAAAAGAGGGGTAGAGGGTAAAATTTTCTCGCAACCGTGGTGATATGTGTAGCACATACCTGAAACGTCAACGGTACACCCCAACACTTTCTTCGTAGCGGTATTAATGGCCACAGGCATCGCGGTTACGCTGACCCCAACGTTTTCTTCATTCACACGCCCCACGCGCTTTTTCCCAGCCACTGCTAAGTTTCCACTTCGTCTTCAAGCATCTTCTTCTACGGCTTTCATTGACACTACCAATCAAACAGTAACACTGCTTCTTCCTCCAATTCACAATCTCTTATATCAATCAATTCCAATTCATTTCAATACTTCATCAAAAAAAGCACGTTGATTAATTTTAATCAATGTGATTTTGTCTTAAGGATTCCGTCGCAGTTACTCGGAGCAGCAACCCTTTGGCTTGTCCCATATGTTATAACTCGTTGATATGGATCACTGATCCTGGTTTATCCGTGTAAGTTGTTGATGTTCAATTCATTATTCATTATCGATTCACTTGCTAACTTGTTTATTTATTTTTTCTTCATTTGGATGAATAACTTGATGCAGAGATACTATACCTAGATCTAGTTTACAATGTAGCACTTGTCAGAAAACATATAATGGTAACCAAACGCATCTTGATCTCACAGTAACAAGTGGTGCTAAGAGCTATGGTGAATCCATGCCAGCTTCCACAGAGCTTTTCAGGCATGCATTTTCCATTTTTTTTTTCCTTCATATAATTTTTTCAATTTTACTAATTACACTCCTTTTATTTCCGGTTACAACCAAATAGCTTACGTGAAGTAGTTTCAACTTACATGAACTTAGTTAACAACATAAATTAGGTTCATGTACAAGAAGTTATTTTTTTGGTGTAACAGGAAATAAAAGAGCTGTAAATAGCAAAATTGTAACTTTACTTTTGTTTTCCCTTTTTAATCTTTAATTGTACTTGATCATTTTTTTGAACTGTTTATGTTGGTGATACTAATAGAAACCCAAATGTCTGAAGTAACAATACAAGCTAAACCAAGTAGTGAAAAATCTTTGTTCATATGAGCTAGCTACTGAAATCTGATCCTATTATGTGCATAACTGCATATGATCGAATTATCAGATCAATAATACTGAATATAAATGCATATATTATATCTAGTGGTTTTTGCTTTTTATTTGTGGATTGCTACGATGTTTCCAAAATGAAAATCTTGGACTTGAGATACATTGTATATGCAGTGGCTGTTCTGTTTCAAATACATTGGTGGTGCTGAGGGTAAGAGTTGCTGTATGATAACTAGTAATCACCACATTGTTTTATAAGGAGTTCGAGAAACACTTTTGGGCAATAGACACTACGTTTTTCATCTTTTAATTATGTTCCTACATTTGGTATTCAGTTTTAGGTACCTGTTACATAGATATAATAAAACAGTGTTCTAAGCATAAATATTTGATATAATGAGTGTATGATATCACGTCGAAACCCTTTCAATCGTGTGTTTGAACCAAAGCTACATATTGTAGCTTCTCACATGTAATGCCTCGGGACGGGATAATAGAAAAAGTTGACATGAAAACAATCATGCTAAATAGTGTTCATATGAATAGTTAGTCTGAAAATGACACACTGCTGCTAAGCAGTATAGCTTTTTGTCTAAATGTTGGCAACTTGAATTTAAAACTGATTTGCCGCTTCTATGGATAATGATTGTTTGTGGAATCAGGATGCCGTTGATATCATTTCTCTATGAGAGGGGCTGGCGTCAAACCTTTTCTGTATGGGGTGGTTTTCCAGGTCCTGAAAAAGAGGTCAATCAAATGTCTCCCTTTCTAATCACAGTTCCTTTTTGATGGACCCACATTTTTTTATCAATATGATTTCTTCTGTATAAATTGGTTATTTATCCTTTAACTTTAACTTTCTTCAGTAGGGATATTATCCAATTGGAAGTATTGTGTGATTTTTGAATCTTGATATTTGTTATATAGGTTTGTTAAGAGTTTAGAGGAGCATCATAAACTGATTCAATAATTCAACAACTACTTATGCTAAGCATCTTATCGGACAACCAGGTTGTGGCATAATTTGTTATTTTTTAAGCTAAAACATCGAGCTTATCGACCTAAGTTAAAAGTAATTTATCTGAACTCGGTTGGCTATTTTTGTAAGTAAATCCAGCTCCAAATTAGCTCCCATAAGCCCCAACTTAGCTCATGGGTATCTTAAGAGCTATTCCATTCAATTTGTCTTGATTATTGTTTGGCAGTTGATTAGAAGAATATGAAATTGGATTTGGTGTTGCATTGCAATACTGCCAATACATGTCGAAATTTGTTAAAATTTTAGTTAGATCTGTCTTCTACATCTTGCCTGTCAATATGTCATATGTACTTCTATAAAGAAATATTAGAATTATCTTGTTGATGCATGTGTACTTTCTGTCATTTCCTTTCCATGTGTTGTAACAAACAGTCACACCTTGTGTTGAATTTGACTGCAGTTTGAACTGATGAAGAGTTTCCTGAAACCAGTATTGGGGGGAAATATCATCGACGCTAGTTGTGGAAGTGGATTATTTTCAAGATTATTTGCAAAAAGTGGGCTGTTTTCTTCGGTTGTGGCTCTGGACTACTCAGAGAACATGTTGAGGCAATGTTACGAGTTCATTCAGCA
>NC_021164.2:60681809-60778835 GCF_000331145.2 Cicer arietinum | reverse complement strand
CAGGAAAATAACTTTCCAAAAGAGTAAAAAAATTTCTAAGTTGATTAGAATTTATCATACCAAACTTTTGTATTCAATGCTTTAATTAATGAAAGAATTTAAAACAAATCTTTTAATCATTTTACATTTATATCTCATTGATATTTCCGTTGCTAGGAACTTCAACTTGGTTAGAGCAGACATAGCTAGACTCCCTTTTGTTTCAAGTTCTGTTGATGCTGTGCATGCAGGAGCAGCTCTCCACTGTTGGCCTTCACCATCAGCAGCTGTAAGTGAATAATCATTAATGAATATATTGTTTTTATACAAAAAATATTTTATTTGTTTGAAATTCTTTGAAGCTGGTTTGAGACTTATAATTAACCATGGAATCCCAAAAGTTGTACGCAGTATTGTGTCAGCAACCATGAAGAACATGTTTCATGCTTTTAACGACGGTGCCTGATTTTGAAGATAAACTACTTATGGATTGCATTTTCCATAAATTACTTCAGTTGATTTGTAACAATGCATAGTTTTGTCAGTTGGTTATGCCTAACATCATTCTGTTTAGCATGTATAACTTCCTTTCATCTACAATTTCCATGACCTGATTTTGCAGGTAGCTGAAATAAGTCGTGTTTTACGACCTGGAGGTGTCTTTGTTGCAACCACCTACATACTTGACGGGCCTTTTACTCCTGTCCCATTTTTAAGTACACTGCGTCAGGTATAAAACTGTGTTGGGTTCTTGTGTCAGTATTTCGCATGCTTGTTGGAATTGATAAACTCAGTGAGAGTGTGTTAGAAACCTTTCTTTGTGCAAGAAAGATTTCCTAAAAATAATGGTGTAAAACAAAAATGAATGAAGATAAAAAGATTGTAGACAAAACGATGATTTCTTATTCATGTAGTGAGGTTAAAATAGAAGATACAAGAGATTAACATTGAAGATGATAACCTTGCACACAAGGCTACCTACCCTAAAGGAGCACTATCCTCTCACTAGAGTACTCTCTAGTTTACAAGTTAATTATTCGACAAAGCTTTCCCTCCCCTTTACTAATTGAGGCGTATTTAAAGGCTTTCTAAGAATAACAACCACCTAATTAACTCATAAACTTCCTAACTGACTTCCCTCACTGAGTTATTAGTCAAACGGGCCAACTTACCTACGCATGAAAATAATTGACAAAATTTTGACATCAATTTATTCTCTGAAAAATGGTGTTGTTAATTAAGTCCTTCAAAGAATTTGACATCAATTTAGTCCAATGACAGCAATTTAGTATCCCATCATAGGAAGTCAACATCAACTTATTCCTTCAATGATAGTAAATAACACCTATTCTGTCTCACATAGATGGTGTGAACACAGAAAAATCATTTGGGTATTACTTACCATGGTTGTGGGGCTAAAATGATATCAACTATATTTGAAGGACTAAAGTGAAACCAACTCAGGTCCAAAGTTATACCCTATATATCAAGCATGAAAATGGATGTTTTCTCTATAAATTTTTTATTAGTTTTATCAATTCTATCAAGTATTGAACAGTGACCAATTTGTTTCTCATATTAGAATATAAGGCAAGTATCTGGGAGCTATATCTTTCTCTCTGAACGTGAACTTGAAGCTCTCTGCAAAGCGTGTGGGTTGGTTGGGTTTAAATGCATTAGAAATGGGCTTTTTGTGATGATTTCTGCTACAAAGCCTAAATAAGGTTTGAGTTTCCTGGTGCTCTTTTAGCTGCCTTCAGATCATATTTTGCTAAAGCCTTGATTTCTTGACAATATTTTGAAAAAAAAATTATCAGATAAAAAACCTGCAAGTTGATCTGTTAAAAGTTGTTGTTTGAATTAGTTTATAAAGATAATCTTCATTTAGAATTATGATGTTTAGACACATTTTTGCCTTTAGATTTCTCGCATACCATGAGTTGGGAAGATCAGCACTTCACACAGAAAAAGTGGTGAGTTTCGGATAGTGAAATGAGTGTCCATTCATGATGATGTGTGGTAAAATTTTATCTGTAATTATCACAGTACCTCCATTTAATCCTTTCCATTTGATGTATCATATAATTCATCGCATCTCTGTTACTAGTATTTGGAGTAATAAGAATATGCTTTATCATTCAACTAATTAAACTTCAGAGGATCTATATGTTAGACCTCTCATCAAGAAACAATATAAGAAAAGGGAGCGAGAGTAGTCACTTGGGTAGTTAGGGGCAGTTAAATATATGTGTGCGATGTTAATTAATATGTTGTCAGTTATTATATGTTAAGTTTATGATTAATAACTTATAGCTTTGAGTTTATAGTTGAAAAACTAGCTGATTGAAATTTAATTGTTTGGTAAATTTAGCTATTATAGATATAAAATGACATAAAAGTATATATATATATATACCCTCCATCCTTTTTTATAAACATCTATTGAGTTTTTCACATATATTATGAAAATTGGGTGGCAAAATTAATGTGTATATTTATTGTTTGTAATTATTATTAAATTGTCGATTTTGAAATCTTTTTTGTTTTTCAAAAAATAGAATTATTATGCTTGTGATACACCGCATAAACAAAAAGAACAAATAAAGTAGGATTTGAAAAAATCTTTCTTTATCTTTGGTTTGATATTGATTGATAGTGATTTGATATATCTTATCAGTCTTTGTTTTTTTATTTATTTGGTTTCGATTCAAAATTATTTATATTATAAAGAAATTTATATACTAATATTATATATAAATATAGAATTATTGATTTTCTTTTTTAGTTTTTTTTTATACCATCAGAGTCCAGCTAGGTATTGGCATGACTCTTTTTTTCCCACGAATCCTGGATAACAATGATTTATTTGAATGTATTTTGTTTGAAAGAAACTTGTAATTAATTTGACCATGATCAAACAAAAATAAAAGAAAAGATAGGTAATTTGGCTTTTCAAGAAATCATTTAACTTTTTACATTCTAAGATAAATTAATACTAGTATTAATAGAGATAGATTAGAAAAAAGTATAATAAATACATTTAGTAAATTGCAAGGGTTTATATTTAGGGACAAAAAATTTCAATTGATACTTATAATTAGGAACAAAGAGAGTATATAGTTTCATGTATAAAACGACAAAATAAGAGATGCATGATAGTTTTAAACTCATGTTTAATGAGAATAACGCATTCAGTTAAATCACTTTACTTTTGTAAGAATATTTTGAAATTACTAATTACTACGGTAAAAGAGTAGTTTTTCATTGGATTATAATCATATAAAATTAGCTGGATATTCATTAAATTTGTATAAAAATGATAACAATCATCTTCAATGGTTAATCTCAATCAAATAAACGGCTCTAATTGGAGGAATTTTGTGATTTGAGATAATTGATAGTCTTTGGGGATGAAAATATGATATTTGGGATGGTTTTGTAAGGCATTTTGGTGATGATTTTAGCTGTTGTGCTCTCAGTATTAGTACTCATTGTGTCAGTTGGATGTTCGTTTCACAGTAAAACTTTGTTGGCTTTTTTTGTTTAAAAAAGGCAAATAATAGTAATGCACTCGAGCAAAGAGTTGGCCAAATGGCCATGAAGAAATATGTGTTAAACCGTTAAAGGTTACATGATAGAGAAAGATGAAGGAAGTTTATATGGAGAGTCTATCAATGTCTGTGCAGTTTTTACTTTTCAGGGAACTGTGCGGTTGTTTTATTTCACTAAAAAGTAAAAATAATAATAAAAATTAAAATAATAATGATAAAAATGGAAAAAATATAAAAAAGTATCAATTATAAATTCAAACACTAATTAAAATAGCATATCAAAAAATTATGAACTAATAAGAGAAATTTATTTACCTCACACATCTCTATCAGACAAATTCTCCTTTTTATCTTGTTCAATATGACGTGTGAGGTTCAAGTCATGTTTGTTTTGTTATTTATGTTTTCATGTACTTCATCACTTTATTGATGATTTTTTAAGATGTAGGTAGATTTTCTTGACAGTGTCTACTATAGCGGCGACAGAGGCAACACGTAGTGGGTGCTACATGACCAAACTTAAAGGAAGATAGGGAAAAAAAAACTTGGGAGATTTGGATCTTAATACCGTCTTGAATGAATTGCTTAAGAGGTTAACCATTAGCCTTGTGTATTTATAATATATATTATAGAAATAAAACAAATCAATTAAAATAAAACACTTACAATACAATAAAAAACTAAAACAAACAAATTAGAATAAAACATTTAGTCTACCATAAAATATAATAAAATGTATATACAACAACATACAATAGTAAAAGTAGTAATAGAAGTAGTTTATAAATTTTAGTTCTATTAATAAAATATTAATATTGTTAGTTTGTATATCATGTTTCATATTCGAATTTGGAACTTCACATGTGTAAATTTTTGGTAATATTCATTATCTTATTTATAAAAATGAAATAAGAGAAAGTAAATATGGACAATCTCGTAAGAGTACAATTATTATTGTTAAGAGTAATTTTTAGTGACATAAAAAAAATCAAACATATAAAATTAATTTTATGTATTATTTAATTATTTGTAGATTAACAATATATTAAAGGTGGTGGGTGGCGACCGACCACCATAGGCTGCAGTAGCTCCGTCCTAGCCCCACCGTTGACCATTATTAAGTCGTCGAAACTTCGTTGTGGAGCTCCAGTCGGCCTACGATCAACCACCACTAATGGTTAGGGTGTCAAAAGGAGTGTCCCCATATCCCATCATTACTCTATTATTAGAGGAAATGTTTGATAAGGTTAACATATTACTACTATATTATTATTCCATTCCATGAATATATAAAGTTTTAAAATCAGTGGCTAGTTTTAATTTGTTAAAACGATAGATGATGCATTATTGTGTCAGGCGACAAGTACTTTGTCGTAGTTATTAGTCAATTAGTCAACATTGAGCCATTCATTTTTTTTTTCTTTTCTTTTGTAACAATATGATAACGCTAAGGAGAACATGTGTTTAATCTGTTTAATCATATGGTTGAGACTCGATAATTTGGTATTCTTTCCTATCATTGCACACGGATGCACTTTCAGCTTTTTAAATCCGTGGTTATTGCTAACTCTCAATTTAGAAGGACTTGGATTTGGACATTCTTGAAAAGAAATTTATAGAAAGAGATAGGAAAGAGAATTAAGTGGTTTAATTAATTGAAGGATAGGAACTTAGCAAATGTATTAAGTGAGTTGGTTCAATGGATTGTCTGAAACCAATCAAATGGCTACAAAATCCTCACCTTAATAATATTATAATCTCTCGTGTCCTTTTCTTCCCCTCCATTCATACCACCCCCTTTATTTTTTGCTCACAAATAGACCCACCACAAATTATTATGATAAGCACCGACGACAATGCTATATTCTCGTGTCGTTTGTTGCAATTGTCTACCGTGTATGTTAGGTTTGAACTTGAGACTGTCCTACAGTTACCACAAGTTTCCCAGTTCTTTTGGCGCATATAGGCTACAAACTGACATTCTTCACTTTGACTAGTTTGAAATTTGAAATTAGAAAATATTAAATAAGTTTCACATTGGTTGAAATTACAAAGAAATATGGAATTCAATAATATATATATTTTTCTTTTTTTCTTTTCATTACACATTGTACAAATTAGAAATATTTTAAGTTTTATATTTGATTATTTTTTCTCTTCTATTTTTATGTTACAGTATTATGACATGTAATTTAAATATATTTTTTTTTAAGAGTGTAGATGTTCGTAAAGAATTTGAGAGAAATCTCTATATGTTGTGACATTTTTCACTTATTTATTTGTTATCATTAAATAACATATTTTTTTTGTTTGCTTGATAAATATTCTCGTGACAAAACACTCTTTAATTAGCTTGACATTTTATTTTTATTTTATTTTATTTTATTATGTTTGTTAAATTTAATAACTATACAAAATTATATCCCCAGATTGAATAAACGGAAAAATCTTGGAAACCACACTCCTTTTTTTTTTTTACACAAAAACATAGCATAAAAATAATATGTATTTTGAAATTTAAACTAAATGTGTATAATTTTACTTAAGAAGTAGTATATAGTTGTAGAATACCACATAGATTTTAGATCTGTTTGTTATAGTGCTTTTTAGAAGAAGAAAAAATCACTTTGAATAGTTTTCATCTTCTTCTTGTCATATTTCTTTATAAAATTTGAGAGTCCGAAAAAAAAATCTGAAAAGTACTTCAAAAAGAGAATCTACATTGAATCATTTTTCTATAAATTAATTCTGAAAAAATAACTTGTTTAACTTTAAACAAATGATAAATAATTTTTATTATAATAATCAAATAAAAAACATTAATTTCTTTTTTTAATTTCTAATAAACTTTACACCGGTAGCAAACCGCAACTAGTCATATGTTTGATTTTTAAAATTGTTAAGATTAAAATCAAATGTTATCTTGGCTGAGCATTTTGTAATTTTCAGATGAGCAGCTATTTGCATAATACATGTTTAATTAGGTTTTTTTTTCAATAACCTCTTTTTTAATTTTTTATTTATCAAAATACTCTATTTTCAAAATTATATGTTAAAATATCTTATTTTTATGTTCACTTACAAGTCTCCTTTGCAAATGATGACTTCTTTAAGGAAGTTCGAGCTTGCAAATGCGATTCTTAAGAAATTTTTCAAAAAAAACATTAACTTTTTTTTTTTAAAATAATAATATATATATATATATATATATATATATATAATTATTCATAAAAAATAACATTATAAATTTTACAAAAATTATGATAAAATTAATATCGAATGTAGCCTACAACGTCGAGGTTTTCTCACAGTACGAGAAAAGTGACAAGAAAATATAGACTATATGTCGGTGAACTAATCATACTCGAAAATATTGTCCAAATGTTACAGAAAACTCTAGTCAATCTATGTAATTTAAAATTTATATTTGTATCTTTTTATGAATTATATATATATATATATATATATATATATTGTTAATTTGATAAAAAAATGAATATTTTTATAAAAAATTTCTTAAGAAAGTCGTCTTTGTAAACTTAGATTTTCTTAATAAAGTCGTCATTGCAAAAACAACGTATAAGTGGATATAAAAATTGAGTATTTTAATATATAGTTTTAAAAATAGAGTATTTTTATAATAAAAAAATTTGAAAAAAAAAACGCTTGATCAACCTTTTACAATTAAACCAATCAATTTGAAGTTAAACCAAAAAAAAAAATTAAAAATGCATATATACTTAGATTTTTGTTGATCATTTAGTGTATGAAAAATCTAGAAAAGGATATTGTGCCGGATGGTACCGGCTGTTGACTAGTACAAATATTTAGAAGCCGGCACCGACGAACAGTAAGCGAGACAAATTGTGTGTAAACTTTTACGATTGCCTCTCATAACATCTCAACACTGTCTAATTTTTATTGTATGGTCCCAGTATATGTAATGAAAAAGAAGTGAATTATTCATGCATTGCCTTAGTCTTACACAAAATCATCAATAGGAATAATCTCCCACCAACCTCCAATATGGAATAGACAGGAAGGTGGCAAAATAAAATGATATTGGCGAATAGTATTTGAATACGTGGCTGTAGCTTCAAAGTCTCTTCCTATTTTAAGTGGGGTCTCCATGCCTAACAAAAATTATTTGCTTGCCATTTAATATATCCAATGGAAAGCTATAAAACAAAAAGGGAAGTATGTAACTCTTTTTTTAAATTATCGCTCGTAGAACAGATTTGATTCTATTTAGTTATCGTTGTTAAAGTTTAATGTGGCATTACTAAAACGAAAATAGAAAAACAAAAAATTGAACTAATCTAAATAATATATATAAAGGAAGGTGGTTGTTAAGTTTGTAGGTAGAAATTTTTCTATTAAATTAACGACAATTTTTAAATTTTTAACACTTTATAATTTTAAATAAATATTTAATATTTATATTATTAATTTATATTTTTATTTACTTTATACTTATTAAATATCTTTATATATTTAATTTTTTTAATGATAATTTAGAAGAATTTATTAGATAAATTATAAACATATTTAAATCAAAATAGTAATGAGTACCCTAAATAATAATCAAGGAAATAAATATAAAAATATTATGTTAAAAAATGGTTCATTTAACTTTTTACATACTGACTAATACTACAAACCAAATTTATTTCTCCATAATTATTAATAAATACATTTATTATTTCCAAAAACAGAAATCAATGAAGAAAATTATAACTAATAAATTAATTTTTAGAATTACATGAATACTTTTATTTAAGAGGGAGACTTTTTCTTTCATAACTTACCCACTTTTATATAGACTTTTATATATAATATAAAATGTTATTACTTTCCGTAAAAACAAAAAAAGATATTATTACTATATACTATTGATTAAATAAAGATGGAAAAGTTGAATATGTAAAAGGCCTCGGTGATTGTGGGTTGCCTACAAATCAGAACAGTGACTATAGTCAGCCATCAATCACCAAATCTTGAGTCTTTTTTTTAACTAAAGGGTAAGTTGTTGCCAGCTATTATAACAAATTTGTCATTTGTGTTGGAATCTAAAGGGTTGTCATTTGTCATTTGAAGTTTGAATAGAGAAACGGGTCGACCCGAAAGCAATTGACTGTTTTAAGTTGGTTTGTTTATGCCGCTGAAAAAAAAAGGGATGAACGCAAAAGAAGGAAGAGAGACGGCATCGGTTAAGGTTTGACAATGGTACTATAGTATTTATTTTTATATCAGTGATGTAAAAAGTATTTGTATATACGCTGATATCCTTTTGGTATCAATTTTAATATTTGTACTCTTACACTTACATTTTGGGTATCTAAGTGCATGTATTTATATCTATTATTTATACTTTAATTAAAATAGATCGATAAATAAATGATATAGTTGTAATTAAATTTAAAAATTATTTAAATATTTTAAATTTAATCGTAAAGTATTATAAATCAAAATATTTCAAATGAACATTCGTTATAATACACATTCAAATATACATAATAACATTTATGAAGTTGCAATACGACGATATTATTCGAGATCTGTAAAAACAATTGATATGAAGTTGCAAGTAAATTATAAATTCACGATCAATAAGACAAAACTTTTAATTATAAAGTCATAATCAAATTCTTAAAAAATTTATAAATGTTTATCTTTCGATTATAAATATTGTAGTGGTCCAACGATATTAATAAATATTAAAATATAAAAAAAATTAATTAAATTAAATACTAATATAATAAAGAAATAAATGATATATTTATATAAGTGCGAGGCGGAGTGGATACTATGATGATACTCGCACTCATATCTGCTTAATTTTGCGGGTAATTACTTGTTCCCGTGTCTATACTCACTATGCGAGTTTTTATCCTATCCATTATGAGGTTTTTGCGAATACTCAATGAGTTTTAATTTAATTGTCATCCCTAAGACGGATTGGTCAGACTAATTTTTTTTTTCTTTCTTTTTTCTGATTTTAATTTCTTTTTATATACTAAATTTAACGAGTAAAAGTGGCTAATTGATTTATCTAATTCAATAAAATACCCGACTCAAATTGAAAGTTAATATGAATATATGAATTTTGTATAAAGATAAAATATTCAATCATTAGTGTGTTAGTACATTATGAATGTGATAATATATAACATTATGTTCATAATACAAAGTTAACTTTATAATAAATTATAATATATTTTTTCAATTTTATAAATTTTTATTTATTAGTATACTATAGAAGCAAGTAGATTGTAATAAATTTATTGTAATAAATTTTTTAAGACTGTTTAATATTGATGATGAATTTATTTTTAGATTATTTTATGTCATTAGTGATTTTTTTTAATTATCATTGTATTTATTATTTTTACAAAATATTTGAATAATTTTTGTTGTTTGGACAGCCTATAAACTCTAACTTGTCACAATACAAGATAGAGTGGTACTTTTAACTTGGCAATTTAAATTAAACCATTTCCCTTATTAGTAGATTAATCACATAAATAGTTAAACGGAACAGACTGATCCGTTTTGTTTTGTTATCTCAAACTTTAACAAGCGGTTTGCAACACTCTACTCTCACTTAAAACCTCGGATGTATTATATATATATATATATGTTTCCGTCAATATATTTTACAACACAAGAGATATAGACTTAGATAGTGTCATTTCGTAGATGTAATATATTAGTAATGTGACACAAAAAGAGATAGAGAAAAAAAAAAGATTTATTGAATGAATGTTAAAAATAAAATGTATATAAATATAATGATAATTTTATTTGCAAACATCCTTTAATTCTAGTTATTATCATTTATTCTTTACAAATAATGCTATAACGTTTTTCTCTCCTCTTCTAAAATATATCATTTTTCTCTCCTATAATTTTTTGTTATTTTCATTCAATTTTTGTCCACTTTATTTTTTTTCTTTTCTTTTTTATAGATTTCATATCTCTTCTACAAAAAGATCATTTTTTCTATATAAATATATATATCATCTTCTATATTTTATTAATCTATCTATCTTTTGAAATCAAACTCATTAACTACTCTAATATGATATTCAAAATTGTAATGATTTGTATATTATTTACAAAGTTGTATAAAATTTTATTTATCACCATTTATTAAATGATTTTACTATGGAGGTATTTTTATTTGGTTAAATAACATTTACGGTCTTTTAATTTATTTTCAGTTAACATTTTAGTCCTTTATTTTATATTTTTTTTGTCAATTTAGTCCTTTATTTTAACTTTAAGTGACAATTTGATCTTTTATGTTTTAAAATGTCAACAATGTTATCCTTTTTCTTTTTACAAAAATTCAAAAAATTCATCAAAAATTTCAAACAAAATCCATAAAATTAATTATCATCTTCAATATAATATAAATTTCATCAAATTCATAACTTAAATATTTAAATAAACTCATATTTTTATTCTTTATTTGATGAATTTGATGTTGTGGGAGATGAAAAATATGAATTTATTTGAAAATTTGAGTTATGCATCTGATTAAATTTGCATTATATTGAAGATGATAATTAATTTTATGGGTTTTGTTTGAAAATTTTGATGAACTTTTTAAATTTTTGTAAAAAAAAAAATAACATTGTTGACATTTTAAAATATAAAAGATCAAATTATCATTTAAAATTAAAATAAATGATCAAATCAGAGAAAAAAAAATAAAGGACTAACACGTTAAGTGAAATTAAGTTAAAGGATCGCGATTGTTATTTAACCTTTTTATTTTTATTTAATATTGAAAAAGTTATGTCATTCAATTTATAGTAATTTTATTAATCTCGCATGCACATGCATAAAAAAAAACCGCGCGACATGCTTATTTATATTTAAACAACAATTAATAACCTTTTCATTCTAAATTGAAAGAAGTTTGTTTTAAATTAACGCTATTAAAATCTTTTTTTCTGATCTACTATGTACAAAATAAATTAAACAATCTCGCTTTCAATTATATTAATTTTTTAAAAATATTTGATCATTCAAGCAGTTGGTGTATTATTTTTTTTCTCTTTTTTTAAAAATTTTAATTTTAATTAATCATTTAATAATACATATTTGTCTCTTGTATTATTTTTATAATAAATTATAATTAGTATATTATAATTATTCTAATTTTATTTGAAAAAATAAATAAAATACAAATTTTAATTAAATTAATTAATGAAAAATATCTGTCTCGAGTATAAATTGTACTTCTTTATTGATTCATAATTTTAAATAAAAAAATTAAAGGGTAAAAGATTATAATTAATACATTATAATTATTACTCTCATTTTTATGTTAGCAAGATTAAAAAATGTTAATTTATCTTTTAGTAACAAACATCTATTTTATGTACGTTTTAATATAATTATTTTAATACATAACAAGTTTGAGTTTGGCCCCTCCTAAACAAAAAGCGTTGACTATAATTTATATTTGATGGTTAATTTGACCAACGTGTCATTATATCAATTCAATTTTTTCCCACACAAAACTCATTCGCGATTTTCAAATGGATGATTCTCTTATTAATTTTTCACAACAAATTGAAAGGATCACTTTAATGTTTAAACAAATGATAAATTGTTTAGTGATTCGGAGAAATCATATAATTGCTTTTCAATGAATGCTTTGTTTCTAGTCAAAAAGCGTGGTCGAAATTCCAACTTACACGTAAACCTATTTTTTTTTTATTAATAAAAATGCATATATGGTAGTACTATACTATGCACAATATTTAAATTAAAATATTATATGAGAGAAATAAACAACTTCAATTATCAAATGAGAATGATGTAATAATAGTTCACACCTAAGCTTCCTCATCATGCTTCAACTTTAAGTTTCATGCCACGCATCTATATGACTGTTTCAAAGTCTGTGTACATTAACAACCTACCAAACGTATACCATACACATTTTTTCTTTTCATTAGTTTGATAAATTTTAATAAATTTAACTAAGACTTGAATAGATCATGATCGGTCCAATAAACACAGGAATTTCTGAAATAGAGTAACTAACATTGAAAATTGTAGTGCTCACAAACTCTCCAAATTTAGTCAAAGTAAAGAAAATGTGATACTACTAGTTTATTTATTTGGAATTAGTGTTTGAAATGTGAATATTTATAAATTTACCATGAAATGGGTTATGGCTCTTCCCATTTCAATGTTACTACTAATCATGATTACTCAAAGTATCCCTCAATCTTACTAATCCTTCGAGGTTCAAATATTCATGTAAGGGGCTCATATGTATTTATCCAAGCACCACTAGTCATGGCTCAAACTCAAACTCATGTTAAAATGTTTAAGAAACTTAGTATTTGTCGACTCATGCTTTAATCTAGCTAGCATATTTAATTAAAAGGAGACCACATATGATTAATTTATTCAAAATAAATTCATTTTAGAATGCATAATTAAAGTAATGTTTAAAATTCAAAAACATTTAAAACAAAAAAAAATTTATAATGAAAAAGTGAAACTTAAATCTTAACTACACATCTGAATCGTTATGATTAAGGAGTAATTTAAGTGATACATAATTACTTATAAAAGTTAGATAATTTTTTCTTTTAGTGTTGATCATTCATGTATAATTATATAATCAAAATTTAACTACGTCACTATCTCATTATATAACTAATCTCAATTATTTAATTATGATAAAAATTGTGAGAATATTTGATATGCTAACAAGAAACAAAACTCATTTGTATAGCTTTGCGTGGGCAATGACCTCTACTTAATTTTGAAGAAGAAAAGATTTATAATACTTAATACATTAATTAAAAAAGGATTATGGCAAAAAGAAAAACATGTGGTATAGACTCTACATCTACTAAGTTTTCATTATTTTAAAATTTATGAGCGTTGTGATAATAATATTTAAATATATTAAAGTTACAAAACAATTTAAATGTATTCTTTTTTGTCATTTTGATATTTAAACTTATTTTTAATTAATTAATTTAATCTTTAAATATATTTTTTGATAATCACTTTGATCTATAAAATTAATAATAAAAAATATATTTAAAAACATGTTTTTAATTTTGATAATTTCAGTAACTAAAACGTTTAAGATTAAAATTACTTTTTTAGTAACTAATATACATATGATAACAATTAAAATAGATATATGTCTGATTATTAAAAAAAAAAATTATGTTCGTCCCTAATGTTGGTGCTTTGGTTCCAATTTGAAATACTCCACTTTTCCTAATTTAGTGGAACTGATGAGTTTCACTAAAAAAATAAAAGACTAAACTTAAAAAAAAAAGTGGTTTCCTATCAACAAGGGCCGAATGACCAGATTATTTTTGTAAGGAATATTATCGCTTGTAATGTGATGTCATACTCATAAAAGTATTTGATTTATTTGTTTTTACTATATGGTCTTATATATGAGTCATATTAACCTGTGACCAAACTTATATAGTACTCCCAAAAGTGTTTTGATTTATTTGTTTTTACCAAAAGATGGTGCTAAGAAGCTAGGTGCAACGTAATAGGCGTTACCTTCGATACATAATAATGATAGCACCATTTAAAAAAGGTCCAATATGCTTCTATTATGTCCTAATTAATAATAGCAGCATAAGATTCAATATTATCATTCGTCAAACCTTTCCTTTTTAATTCCAATTATATTAATCAAGCCTGGGCCCTTTGAAATGGATTGAAGGCACGTTTTAACCGATTGATTCTAACACATAATACAAAATAAATATGTCCACGTATGTAATGATTTTCATTATTGGTGACATTATGCAAACCTACGTGGTGATTAGAAGTTATCTACTAACACTCATATTCAAAAACAGCTGATTCAATACTGTGAGCTGTAAAATTTTAAGCTCTGTATTCATTTCGGCATGCCCGATTGGATATTAATTTTCTTTTTGTTTTTGGTATAAAGAATATTAATTTATTTTTTGGAACATAGATATTAATTTTCTTTAATTTCTAATTTAAACTAAACTTGCAACTTTAAAATGTTTATATATATATATGACTGTTCAAACTTTAGAATAGTGGTATCTTTTTTATTGGACAAAAAATTATGCAAATAACTATCTCAATTACTACTTGCATGTGTCAACAAATTTTTTTTATCCTTAAAGTACCTTACATAAAAGAATTTACACTTTTAAATTCATCTTTTACTAATATTTAAAAAAAAAAAAATCAACACGTATTAAATCTAACAGTGTAAATTTAACGATTGAATAGTTGTTAATCTTTTAATAATAAAATATTTCGTTATCACTGTGTAATTAAATTATTTTTTACTGTAATATATATATATATATTTTCTTTTCCGATACCAACATACATAAGCGGTTTCAGACTACCAATTCCCTGAGTTTTATCATTAACTGGTTGCATAATTTCCAAAACAATTTTGTCTAATATATATATATATATATATATATATATATATATATATATATATATATATATATATATATATATATATATATATAAATTATATGATCCTTTTAATGTTTCTTTAACATTCACTCGAAAATTTAATCAAATTATTTTTTTACCAAAAATCAATAACTATAAATTATATCATCCTTTTTAATGTTTCTTTAATGCCCACTGTAAAATTTTCACCCCTAAAACAAACATGTGGTTATTAGGTTAACTAGATCACCCAAACACTCTGTTTTTTTATAGCTCTCTAACAACATAATAATGGTAACCTCAGGCAGAAAATAAAAAAATGCAATTTTCTATCTTTGAAACATAATATTTCGGAAATGAAAAATGTGATAAAAATAAAAATTCATGTGTGTGTTGTGTATGTTACTATTCTTTTCTATCATTGACCCTACCCACTGCCTCTCCAAAGACTTAAAAACAAAAAAAGCTAGTGTGAGTTTCTTGGAAGCCACTCTTGATATCTTTTTAAATATATATATATATACCAACAAATATGCCCAATTCAATTTCAAATACCACTTATTCATGTGTACAAAAACTCCAACTTATTCAACCAATCAACTTCATCTCACTCCCCTTTTTGTAACAACTTCTCATTTTTCTTCTTTGCTTAAGTCTTATATTTTTTCACTCTTCCACAACACAGTTACTTCTGTGATACTTAACTTCAGTTCTCTGCTACCAACATTGAATATCTTCAAAAAGTGTTCTATCAAAATCATTTAATCAGTCATGGAAGGAAAAACCAACAAGAACAAAGTTGAGAAAGTTGAATTAGGCTGTAATTTCATGGGAAAAATCTTCAAACTCAAAAACAACAAGCTAAGAAATTCATCAGTTCATTCACTACCCATAAAGAATACTAACAACACACATCAAAACGAATCAAAAGGGTCACCAAATCATGACTCAAAAGTTCCAACAAGAAAAAGTATCTCAAGAACTTCAATTCAATTACAACAGAACCAAAACACCATCGACGAAACCAAGCAACATAAAGAGCCTAATGGAAATTCCTTAGCACTTGCAAGGATAAGTACTAGTACTCCTCACCGCGACAACAATGAAAACAAATCTCCAAGCAAAGATTTTAGCCCATTAAGACTCACTGGAAACTTGCTTGTGAATAATAGCTATAACAGTCCAAGAACAAGTGTTACCAAGAATAACAAAGAATTGAATTCTGTTTCATATTCTGTGAACAATGGTGTAATGGGGAATATTATGAGGAAAAGTGGTGATGGGGTGGCACAATTTCGAAGTCCTAAGAGCAACAGAGTTAACCCTGAAGAGTTGAAGTCAATGGGAAATGAAGCTTACAAACAAGGAAGATTTTCAGAAGCTTTGGTTTTGTATGAAAAGGCTATTGCTATTGATTCCAATAAGGCAACTTATCATTGCAATAAAAGTGCTGCTTTGATTGGTTTAGGAAGGTTTCAGCATGCAATTGTTGAGTGTGAGGAAGCTATTAAGATTCAACCTTCCTATGCTAGAGCTCATAGCCGTTTGGCAACAATATATTTTAGGTACAGAGACTAATCCCTCGAGCCAGATACTTTGGTTGTGGTGTTTGTTTATGTGTTAGCGTTTCTTTTTGTTTTTATAGAATTGAAATTTTTTATGTAGGTTGGGAGAAGCAGAAAAGGCATTGAATTGCAATAAAGAAACTCCATATTTTGATTCAGAACTTGCTTTACAAGCTCAAGCTCTTCAAATTCACCTTAACAGATGCAGTGAAGCAAGGAAAGTCAATGATTGGAAAATTATATTGAAGGAAACACAGTCTGCAATTTCCTTAGGTGCAGATTCATCTCCAAAGGTTAGTTTCCTTAGTCAAATGTTTTATCATTGGTTTTGTATCCAAATTCACTGAAAAAAAGTCAGTGAACTCATTGGCCAATAGCCCTTTATTATTTTTTATATACAAGTTCCATATTTGATGAAAAGATTCTATGGTATGCCTTATGTTGATTAAAAATTGATTATGTGTGGCAGGTCTATGCTTTACAAACTGAAGCCTTGTTGAAGCTTTTAAGGCATCAAGAAGCATATGCCACCTATGAGAAAATTCCAAAATTTGACCTTGATTGGTGTAAGAAATTATTTGGACCAGCTTCTAGTGCTTACATTCTGATGATAGGAGCACAAGTTTACTCGGCAGCCGGCAGGTTGGTGAAAATGCTTTATTTTATCTGTTTTTAATAAATTATTCAAGTGTTTGGCATAATATGTTAACAAAAAGAAATAACACCAACTTAGGAAATAAGGGACCATATTGAAATGTTAAAAAAGAATGCTAATTACTACTAAGTGCTGATAATCAGATGACAACAGATTAATTCATTAAATGAATTTATAAATCGTATTAAGCGTATATATCACTAAACGAATTTCTCTCCATGCGTTGCACGGGTTCTATAACTAGTACTAATAATTGAAGTTCGTTTTGTGTGTATACAACACTAGATGACCAAAGTAAATTATCATCTTCATCCTGCTTTTGTTTTTGTAATGTTCGA
Organism: Cicer arietinum; assembly: GCF_000331145.2. Lineage (NCBI taxonomy): Eukaryota > Viridiplantae > Streptophyta > Magnoliopsida > Fabales > Fabaceae > Cicer > Cicer arietinum. The sequence continues at coordinate 60,761,287 of NC_021164.2, read as the reverse complement.
TGATTGATGATGATACATTATCTGAGCCTAATTAGGAATGACCCTTATGTGCTGACAGGTTTGAGGATGCTGTGACAGCATCACAACAAGCAGCTAAACTTGATCCAAGAAACAGCGAGGTGAATGCAGTGGTAAGAAGAGCAAGAGCCGTGACATCTGCAAGATTGAGTGGTAACTTGCTCTTCAAGGCATCAAAATTCATCGAAGCATGTGCGGTATACAACGAAGGACTAGAGCATGATGCATACAACTCAGTTCTGCTATGTAACAGGGCAGCGTGTCGTTCTAAATTAGGCCAATTCGAGAAAGCAATTGAAGATTGCAATGTAGCTCTTATAGTTCAGCCTAGTTATAGCAAGGCAATGTTGCGCCGGGCTGATTGTAATGCCAAGGTGCTTTAACTTCTAATTTAATATTAAATTTTAGTATATACTTTTTTCTCTGGAGTGCTACAAATGATTGTTAGGCTCAGAGGTGCCAACCTAGTTGAGATCTCTTTGCTTATAGTGATGTATTTGCGCTTTAATTTAGTATATACTTGTTTGTGGCCAATAACAAGTTATTTTGTTTTGTTTTTCACATATAATAGTTGGAAAGATGGGAAGCTGCAATTCAAGACTATGAAATGTTGATAAGAGAAAAGCCAGGGGATGAGGAGGTGGCTAGGGCTTTGTTTGAGATCCAGTTAAAACTCAAGATGTTACGCGGCGAAGATATTAAGGACTTGAAATTTGGTTCAAATTTGGTTTGCATCTCAAGCAATGATAGGTTTAGACATTATGTAACCTCACCTGGTAAGTCATGTTTGATTCCATTTTCTATGTAATTGAATTTTGGCATTATGACAAAACAAACACTTAACTGTTGTGGATAATTTGAACAGGTATGTCTGTGGTGCTTTTTTGCAATAAGGCAACTCATAAGCAGGTTTTGTTGGTGTTGGAGCAAACCTGCAAGAGATTCCCATCAGTTAATTTCCTTAAGGTTTGTAAATTTTGCATCTTTTTAGGCTTAATTGTCTATTTATAAACTCTTTTTAGATCTTATATTAAAATATCTTTTTAATGTGAAACTTGAATTTTTTATTTTAAGACACCCTCTCACACCAATACTATTAGGCTTGGTGTCTAAATAATTTAGTGGGTGACCTAAATAGATAGACTGTGATACCATAATAAGTTTTTTATAGAGATTAACTAATTCTTACAAAATTGATTTGTATGGTAAACTGACTTTTGTTATAAATTATTTATCAAGCTCTAATACGTGCATGAGAAAACAACATTAAAATCTTTATATTCGAACAAAGAAAATTTTACTTGACAAATGGCTCTAGTAGTGTTTGAATCATTTACTTCTGTAATATGGTGTTACAGTCGTAAAGACCATTAAATTTAAACATCCAAACAAAATTGTATTATTTCTTACAATGAATTTACAATTTCAGGTTGAGATTGAAGACCATCCTTACATGGCAAAATCAGAAGGTGTGAACTCTGTGCCAGCCTTCAAAATATACAAGAACGGATCAAGGGTTAAAGAAATTCCTGGCAACAACCATGAAATGCTAGAAAGATCAGTTAAATTATTTAGCAGCTGAAGATAAATTACATTTATTTAAATGACAATATACTCTACAAGAAATGAGAAAGAATGTTAGATTTTTCAGAATGAAAAGAAACAAAAAATAAACAAAGCCAATCATATATGCTTCATGAATTTGGTGACCATGCTTATAAGTTACAACAAGACAAAGGAAACCAAAGAGGAAGCATAGCATTGTTGTAGCTTTTAGGAAAATTTATAGGAAAAGGGAATTTTTTGTGTTAAAATTTGATTCTTTTAATCCTTTGCATAATATGATTCATGCAATACATATTGGTTTGGGAAACCTAAATAGTTTTTATTTTTATAAGTTATGTATTATTTACAGGAGTGGTTTTTAATTTTAAAATATAAATGTAATCAAAGGAACATAAGTGCTGTAAATTACAGAATCTTAATTTGTGGAATATGTGAACTTTTGTTTTGGCCTTATTGGTTGTGGTGAGAGTTCCCTTTCAAAAAAAAAAATATGTGGTGATAATTTCAGTAGTTACCAATTTGTTTGATATTTCAAACTTCATGGTTCAAACAAATATGTTGTTTTCAGTCAAGTCAGTTTCAATATCTAGAAAATATTGGTTCCAATTGGTTAATGGGATAAGTACAATTATTGATGCAGACATCTGACACAACATAGACATAACATTGATACTGACACGTCGACATTGATCATAATTTAAGAAAATTAATTAATAAAACGTAAACAAAGTATTAGTGTCGGACATAGACACACATTAGACAATGCAAAACGTATTCAATTAGAAGTGTCGACGTTACAGTTACAATTTCTTCATTTGCTAAATATTAATATAATAACTAAAGAGAACTATGAATGACAATAATGGACTTACAATACTGTACAAATAAAGAAGTCTATACACGAGTACTTCACTAGCTTAATTAAATAAATAATCTATCAAAATTAGAATTTTTTTTCTTTTGATAAAACAATTAGCGTCATTTTAAATAAACTTATAAAAAAGTGCGATAGAATATCACTAAATTTATACATTATATTTAAAATATTCTTATTATCCTAATTGAAAACACAAAAGACAAGACTAATCTAAATTACTTACAAGTTTTGATTGAATAACATAAACTTTTTTTCTACGAAATACCATTTAAAATTCTAATTCAATTTATATTAAGTGTATACAAATGTTTCTCTCATTCTCACACAAGAAACTCATTTGTCACGAAATATAAAACTTTAATTATTTTATATTTTATCATCATATATTTGAAGTACATGTGATTTAGACAATAGGTCAAAACAAGCTATAGCAAACTTCAACTTATACACAATTGGTAACACAATAAGTTAATAGAGGATCTAATGGTGACAAAGAAAATAGTACTCATTGAATCAACATTGTGTTGCCTCAACTGTAACACCCACAGCACTTGCCACAAAGAGAAAAAAGCCCACTAGTCACGGATATAAAGCTCAAACCCATCAATTTTCTTTTTTTGTTAACAAATTTAAGATAACATAAATTTAAGATTATGAAGAACAGAGTAAACAAATACATACAAGTACATAGTGCATATATATTCTTTAATAAAAATAACTTTCCATGGTACTTATATAAAGGAAATCAGAAATCTGTACAGAGTAATGAAAATGATCATATGCTAAAAATGGGAATTTAATATGAAATTTCACAGTTGTCACACGAAAGTATTCTTGTGAGATTTGGCACAACACAACCTTAGTAATACTAAAAAAAAAAGTTAATGCTTGAAATCATATAAGAAAATTAAATGATCATCTTTTCCAACTTCGACTCCTTGACATTGGATCTGTTAAACCACCAACAATCCATGTCTCTGTAGCAATATCAGTTGAAATACCATAATAACCAGAGTTATTGTATCTCATCACTACCAAATTCTCTTTCTTATTTCTATTCTCTTCCTCCATCAATGACTTTAAACTTTGTCCTTTCTTTACATTTCTCTTCACTTCTTTTTCTTTCTCTTTTTGTGAATTCTTTTCTTTTTCATCATTACTATTAACACCTTCTTCTTCTTCTTCTTTACTTTTTTCCAACCAACTTTTCGCCGGAGCAGACCTACAACGCATGAGCAATAATGCATTCGGAGGAGGCGCCGATATTTCTTCTCCCTCATCACCATTTTCCTTCTTCTCTTCTTCTTCTTTGTGAACTTCGTTCTTTTGTTCCTCTTGTAACACCATGAACCATTTCGAGAACACGGTTCTCGATGCTTCTTCTTCATTGTGATCGCTCTCTTCTACATCGCCGTGATTATTTTCATAATATACTTCATCTTTATCTTCATCTTTATCTTCATCTTCATCTTCACCATCTTCTTCTTCGTCTTCTGTTGCAATATCGGTTCCAGAAAAGGAACCAAAGCAACGAAGGTCGAAGCGTATGGCCCGTAAACAAGTGAAGAATTGCATGATCTCCTTCTTGAAACCAAGAGATTCCGCCCAATTGAGACGCTTCTTTTGCTTCTTGTCGTTATGAATTTTCTCTATCTCTTCCATCACCGATTGCCAGCTCCGACAAGCAGAGTTTTTATGTCTCACTTTGATCTGTCCGGCACAGGTAACTTTCGGAGAGGTTGGTTCCGAATTCTCGGAACCCATTGACTTGTTTTTAGTCCATAACATAGGACTACTAGTTTGACCACCACTGCTACCACCACCAATTCTAGAGATTGATCTCTTGCGCTGGTGATGGTTGTTGTGGTGGTGTTTGTTAGACTCAGAAGGCCTAATTGGGCTGCAAATGGGCTTGGGCCTTAGATGTAGATGAGCTCTAGATGGGAAACATACTAATAAATCTGTTGAAGGTACTATTGCTTTGCCTTCTCTTCCCTTATTCATCATGATTCTTGTAATTAAACTTTTGTTTTGGTTTTTGTGTATAGTTGTTGTGTTGCACTTGTATTGTGGCACCTAAGATCTTGCGCTTAATGAGTATGAAATATGTGTTAAGAGGGTTTGTTTTTGGTTTTTAAAAGAAAAGGAGGGAAGTAGTGACAGCTTATAATACAGTTATGCTTTAGCCTTTATCTAGTTGTTATCTTTAACTAAGTGTTTCTTCAATTAATTCTCATTGCACCACTTTTTGGTCCCCCCCTTTCAATTTTATGTCACGGGAGAACTTTCTTTAACTACATTCTTTTGATAATCATATCATAGGCGCAAAATATTTATTTTATTTTATTTTTTAGAAGATAAATTTTTGAAATATATTACAAATGAAATATTATTGAATAATTTTATTTATTTATTGATTGAACAAATGATTACTATATATAGAGTGAATAACTCTTAATATTCCTTAACAACCACAGTTAACATTATAACAAATATAAAATCAATTTACGGCCAACTAATAAATTAGAAAGAGAAAATGTTACCAAACTAACTATTTATCTAATAAAATATTTGACTGCTCATCTTCAGTAAAATATCTTCACTTAATCATATTTTTTAAATCAAACTCAAATTATTACTTAAGAGCATCTCCAATTAACGCATTTTTTAAATAAAATAATGAGTTTTTATGTTAGAATATGTGCCGCATATAAGAACAATATTCACAGTAAAATATATTCTTACAGTATCTTAAATGTTATTGTGTATATATATGTCTCTCCTATGAAACTATCAGTTATTACAAAATGTTGTTCTTAATTTTATCACATTGGGGTGAAGTGTTTTAATCCAATGTGGCTGTTCTTAATTTTCTTACATTGGAGATACTTTAAATTGATTTAAATTAAATCTTGTGAAATTTAAATATTACGTGACACAATTCATAGATATTTAAATCTTTTGACTATTTGGTTAAATATTAAGTCTCTAATTGACACATATAAAAAAAATATATTAAAAGAAGTAGATTCCTTATATAGATTTGAGTATCTTGGTGGATAATCTTTGCACATAGGCAGGATTATTTAATTTATATATAAAAAAAAAAAAGTTCCAGACATATCTACATTAGTGGTTAACATTTAAAAAAGAAAAAGGCAAAATGGAAAACCAAAGCCCACGAGGCTTGCTTCATGATCCAATCATATCAACACCTTGTGAGCCCACGCCAGATGTTGATTCACACCCTCTTGTTATTTTGATACAACCTACAAGCACACATGCAATCAACCTCCACCAACCATGGAACCCACGACTTTCTATCAAAATATTTAAACAAAGGAAAAGGGCCCAGGTTTGGAGAGAATAGTTATCATTACTTGGGGATCAGTATACTCAATTTCCATTTAAATATTACTTGCCAAGGGAAACCCCCCCTAGCTGCACCATCATTCAACTCATATGATACCAAACAATTTTTTTTTCTCTCCCTAAATTAAAGCATTAACATCTGTGAAGTTAACACATGTCAATTAAAGAAATTGTGCATGGATATTTTGTTATCTCTTTTTTTTTTCATTTCTATTTGTCTCTTACTTTTAATCATAATATATATATATATATATATATATATATTAAATCATAAGAGATAACTAATTAATATTTAATTTAAAAAAAGTAAGATTATATTACATTAAAAAAATATTTATGTTAACATGACAGACTCTTTTATATTATAAAGATGAATATGATTTGAGAGCCAACAAGCAGGAAATTCCTGAGGTCGAGGTTAGAAAAATCTGAATTTCCTTTTATTCTTTCTTCCTCTTTTAATTTCCTCAATAAAAAAATTATTACAGCTGAATTAAAGCAAATAGGGTGTGAAACGGGGACAAATTAAAGTGAGGTTGCCATAATGAAGAAGGTAATGAAGTACTTGAGAGCATGGGAAAATTGGTCCCCTCTAGCCATGATGCAATAGCACTAGCTTGGATTACATTTTTAAGCTTTATTACCAGCACGGATCATATAATACTCTTCTCCATCTTTATGAATGATGATTTAATTATATATACTTCAGTTAATATTAGTTATCATAACTTCTTTCAACATATTTTAGTCAAAAAAAAAAAAAAAACTACTTTCTACGTATTCAATATGGAATCATTTAAACAAAGTGAGAATTGTAAGGCTTAAGAGTTAGAAATATGATAACAATTGGACCTAGATCCCATGAGCATATGCAAAAACTATATGTTTTAACCAGCTCGAGTAATTACTCTTAAAATTGAGCGACATAATATATGGATTTTAGTGTCCAAGCTAACCCCATATATATATTAAATAAGGTCTGATCTCCATAAATATCTTATATTCTGTTTTTAATTTTTTTTTAAATTCTTTAAACAACGGTTAATTTTTAAATATTTTTTGTCTATAATTTTAATTCTTACTTTTAAATTAATTTATATGTATTATTTAAATTTTTAAATATATATTTAAAATATTATAAAAATATCACTTACAAAATTTAAATTTTTTTTAACAATAAATGAATTAAATATGATTTTTTTAAATTTTTGGCATTTAAAAATTCATATTTAATACATATTTTGTAGGAAAATTTATTATGATATTATAAACATGTCCGTAAAATACATTCAAAAATTCACATGATATACACAAATTGACTTAAAAATAAAATAATTTATTACGTTACTCTTACAGTCAGTTAATGCATTTTCACTCATATATATAAACAAGTTAATCATTTTATTTTTTATGTCCATTGCATACATACATTTTTTTTTCTTCAAAAACGTATGTTTTGGAGACGGACACTATAATAGGAGGGTGTCGATTAAGATAACCAGTCCGAAAAACATTTTCTTTACGATTTGAAATTCAATTATGAGATGGATTTTTCTTGGAAAAGTTTGCAAAACAATTTGGCAAAAATGCTTGTTGTCGTTTAAGTTTGGTGAATTTCCAATATTTGTCCTTTAATATTTTTATTTCTAAGTTGGTTTTAATTATGACTTGTTTGCATCTTTGCCCTTTTGAAGATGTTTGAAAAAGAGTTGTGTGGTTGTTATGATATTGATGTGTATATAAAGGTGCTGATTTTTTTATTTTTTTTTTGTCATTTGGTTTTGAAGGTAATGGTGTCTTATGTTAAATATCTTAGTTAGTTAATAGTTAATTACATTACTTAGTGAATTATTTTACACCAGTAATTTATTTATTTAATTGATTATATAACTGTTTGTAACCATTGATGTAATTAACTATCTTTATTATCAATATTATTTAATTTACTTTTATTTATTTATCTCTTATCAATGACTTATATTAAAAATCGTAATATAGTATGAGAGCGTTAATTATTCCATTATTTTGTTTCTTGAAAAGTTCTTGGAATATTTTATAAAAATTTAAGTGGTTTATCTTGTCTTTCTCATTTGATTCTTGAACATTTTTTTTTTTCATTTTCCTCTCTTTTCTCCATTCAAACTAGTTTTTTTTCTTCACTTTCTTTTATTTTTCTCTCAAATTCAAAGTTAGAATTATCTCATCATCAAAACGATGATAATAAAAAAAATCAAAAATTAGATATTATGGACAACATGTTTGTAAAAAAAAAAAAATTTACCAGGACTTAAAATTTCTTCAATATTTTGATATAAATCTTGTTTCAACATCAATAATTTTCATCAAGTAAGAAAAAGAGGGAGTCAGGTGCATTTATGAAAGTATATACTCTAGATTTAACACTCACCAACAGCAACAAATAAAAGCCATGTTGTTTTTGTTTCAAAAAAATATATATAATTAGATTCTCAATTAAATGTTCAAGTTAATTACCAAAAAATTGCGCATGAGATTTCGTTCAAAATAATTATAGAAAAGATAAGAGAATATCTTGCATGGAGATGTAGATTTGATTCAACACCTACTAGTCTACTACAACAGAAAAAGGAAGACACAAGATTGCTTTAGAAATTTTTTTTCTTAATTTAAGAGAAGAATAAATCTTCCAACAATTTTTTTTTGTCGATGTATTTACAGCGTTCAAAATTTTTTTAACCGGTATATTTTTTACATTAAAAAATCGTAGCTAATGCATTTTTGGCATTCAAAATCTAAAATCGTAATATCTTAATAATCATAATTGGGTCAAGAGACAAGTAAAATCTGACAAAAAATTATTTTAATTAATTAGAATTTCAATTAGAGTTTTCTAAAATCATTCGTTCACAACTAAACCTCATTAGCGGTGTCGTGCTAATGTAACAAATTTAAATCAACAAATTATATTTTCAAATCAACTTATAAAAATAAAAATAAAAAAATCTTAGAGTTCTTTTATTTCCATCTATATAATTGAAACTCATATCTTCATCTTATTCCCCTTTATCATTTTAATTTCCTAAAAGAAATATATCTTGAACTCAAAAAATAAATTTACGTACAACATGATTCCCTTATAAACACACCAAAAATAAGGAGTACACTTTCATCAAACTCGTCTTGAAACCCACTTAATGAAACTCATCTTAAAACCCAGAGGGGAAAAAACAACAACGTGTTTGTGAAAAAAAAATTTATCTTGAATGGACTTACCAAAATTAATATGGTCTGACGTGATTGCATCTGAAAAGTAATATGTTCTTTTTATAAAAAATTAATGTGAAACCGTGCGTCGCTTATGATCTTTATAAATAAATTTAATTTACATATATTAATTTTCATAAATTTTATTGATGTTGACATTAAATATATAAGTTGACTTAAAAATAAACAATTTACAAATAAAATAAAATAAAATAAATTTAATCATAAACTAAATTCAAAAATTATTTTTTACATTGTCAATGTTACTGATCAAAAGCATGATTCGCTGTTTAATATTAACGATGATGTCTTATTTTTTAATTCTTCAAATAATCTTTTTTCTTTCCAAAAAACTTATTATAAAACAATACTTTTTATTTTAAACAAATAAAAACAATAATTATTGAAAAATTAAATAATTAGATTAGATGAAATAATAATTTTTAAAATAATGTACATGGACATATATAAAGTAAATTAGTAAATGTAAAAATGAGTAAGTAACTTAATAATTATTTTTTATTTGTATTATTTAATATAGTATGTTACTGATATGAAATACATGAATTTTAAGAATTCATATAAATTTTGTTCTATCAAGTGGAAAAATATATTTCATTCTAGTACTGCTCGTTATAAAATACTTAAGAAAAATAATTTTCCCATTACAATACACATAATAAAAATTATGATTATCTTTTATATCTTTTATATTTGAATTTGCATGTTATTCTTCATAAATCCTTGAATTCCTTTGAATTTGCATGATATTTAATAATAAATTTAGAAGATAAAATGTATAGTATATTAGTAAAATTAAAATGTAAAAAAAGTAGTGTTTGAAAAATCACTACAGTTTTAGTTTTACAGAAGTATCACATCGTTAAATCGTGATATAATGGATTTGCTAAAGTAGTGTTTGACTTCAAAAAAAAAATGTCGTGGATTGTATTTTTTTTTTTAATTCCTATGAATTACTATGTTTCTCAATAATATTTTAATATTATTTTTTTCTAATTAATATTTTAATATTCTAAAAATTAGGTTGTTTGTATTCAAAGGTAAAAGCTTGTTCGTGTTAACTCTAGATTCAATATAACTTGCATTATTTATTTATTAGAGAACTTAGAATCAGAATTATTATGATTGGCAACAACTATTTATAAGAGAATTTAGAATGTTTTAGTAGGACACAAATATTGGAGGATAGAGATATACATATACATACAAATTTTTTAGACAAAGTTTAAAATAATAAAAAAAGATAAACAAAATATATAGCAAAATAGAGACATAAAATTTTTTAATTAAACATTTCGAATTGACGTGACAGATTGAAATAAATTTACCGAATTTGAATTAGTGTTTGATTGTTCCATATGCTCAAGAGTTAGACGCAACACTAAGAGAACGAAAATGTGTAAGCTCCTCACGAATTTTATCAGACAAAAACCATAGTCGCAAGGTTCTAACAACCAAATTTCATGACTCCTTTTTAGAGAAACACCTAAATCTAGTTTTTTTTTCTTCCTTCCATCGGAGAAATATAAACACAAAAATGAATGAAGAATATTTGGTAAATAAAAAATGAAAATGGAATTGTGTATCCATGACAATATTAATGATATTTGTAAGGAAGATACCGAAAATAAGAGATTTTTGAAGAGAGCCGATTTATGGCGAATTAAGAAGAAAAATCTGAATGCACTACAAGAATTCTCGTAACATAAAATAAATTTTTTAATTAAATTAATATGAAGTGGTGGTTACTAAAGTAGTGTTTAAACTATTACTTACAAAAAAACTGTCAAGTCGTGTAATTGGTTATATTTTAATTTTAATTCATTTTTTTTATTTTTCAATTGACCACTAAATTCTAAGCGAACTCATCATACCCATCATATCAAATCGTGATGTAATGGGAGTTTTATTTTAAAAAAATTTGCACAATGATGGTTATTTACCTAACACTTTAACTTACACGTGTCCAACTTGTCAAAATATTATGTTTGTTTTATTATATTGTATAGATTTTTTAATTAAATTAATTTGAAGCGGTAGTTGCATTCATTCTTCTAGTTTTTTTAATTAGCCACTAAATTCTCAATGTACATGTCAAATCGTGATGTAATAGAAATTTTATTATTATTTTTTTTCTTCTGAAATCTGAACAATGTGGTAGTTATTCTATTAACCATTACTTAAAAAAAAATTGTCGTCGTATAATCGATTGTATTTTATTTTTAATTCATTATTCTTATTTTTTAATTGGCCACTAAATTCTCAACGTCAAATCGTGAATTAATGAAAGTTTTATTTTTTTTCTTTAAAAAAATTATGTAAGTGGTTATTTCTATTAATAGAAAGTTTATATTTGTCCAATACTCTATTTAACTGACACGTGTCAAAAACTTGCCAAAATATCATATTTGCTTTATTATATTGTATAGATGAAGCGGCAAAACAATAGAAAAAAGAAGAAACTACGAAACAATTAAATGAGGAGGAAAGATTAATAAATCTTATGAGAAATAAATATTACATATTTTAGATGATAATATATCAATATTTGAATTTTGTTTAAAGAATAAGAGTCCTAAAAGTAAACAAATAAAACATTACTTATATCAACAAAGTGCATTATATTTATTTTATAATGAAAGAATTAAAGTTGGATAAGAAGATTATAACAATAACATTACAAGCTTTAAAAGTAATAAAAGACTATCAATTATCTGAATCACAAAGGATTAACTTAGACAATGAAAAAAGCATCTTAATTATATAGTTTTGCTTATCACATCACTTAAAGGTTTTTAGTAAGTATAGAAGGTTTAGGCCAAAAAAAATAAGTTTTTTAGTTGATGAAAACCTAAATGAAGTTAATTATAAAGAAAATAAGAAAAAAATTAATTCAAAATTTTCAAATAATTTTTAGTTTTATTCATATTTAAGTTGAATTGTAATAGTTTATATTTTATTTTAGTTAAGTGGTGTAAGTCTATTTAATGAGCTTAGTTATATTTATGTTTTTAGGCATTTAGATGAATATTTTCTACAAATTAGGCACTTAGTAAGAACCTCGTTGGAAAAATTTGAAAATAAATTAGAATTTCTCTCGTGAGAATGATTAATAAGTTAAGTTTAGTATTTGATTTCTTTAATTAAAATTTGTTTGAATCTTAACAATGATTTCTTTACTATTGTGATGATTTCTCATTAGCTTATCAAATCCTTGGTTGGGCGCCTTCTCTATCTTCCCTATATATTTCATGTTTGTTTTTTTTTCTCTTTCTTTTATTTTGCCTTTTTTATTTAGAAAACCATATAGCTAGATTTTCAATCTCATGTGTGTAAGAACTCAAATCCATATCAATTATATTAGACTTGATGTTGCTCACATAGTCTATTAGATAGGTTGGCATCATTTACTTTGAGAAACCAATGTGTTTTCATTCTCTAAAATGGTTTGCTCATTTAGCTTAACGAAAGACTCTTTAAATTGAAATGAACCATTATTATTGAGAGAAGTTGAAATAATAATTAATGAGAATGTATTTCTAAAAATAATGAAAATTGTTTTTTTGTTGTTGACATTTTTATTGTTATTAGAAATATAAAGAATTGTTCACTTCAAAAATCTCTTATCTCATTGTTAAAAAAAAAAATTAACATAAATATTTATTAAAAAAAATACAAAGTATAAATTCTAAACATTCAAAAAGATATATATTTTTTAGATAATAAAATTGTTAGAAGGATCTATTATTAGATAAATGGTGGTGCAGATAACAACTCTCTAAATTTAAAATAAAAGCCTCAGTGAAGGTGCTTTGGGTGAATGAAATGAGAGTCTTATGGGTACAGTTAAGTCCACATGTTTGGATAAAGAGTCTTTCTTCCTCTACTTTTAATGTTTTTTAAAAATATAAAAAAATATATTTTTGAATTGTTCAATTTAGACGTGGAAAATATACATTGAATTAATTAATATAGAGAAAATTTAGAACTTTTGAAAAGTCTTGAATGAGAAAAGAAATTTTATTATATGAAAGAAAGATAACTATGACCTATGGGTCATTTTCATTGATAGTTTTATCCCACACCACCTAATTATAGTCCTACCTTATATTTTACTTGAACTATCTATTTTATTTATTTAAAAAAGAATTATTTTTCTATTCCACCAAATTTAAATTTATGTTTTTTTAACACAAATATGGTTTTAAAATCCAAACTTTGTATTTTTAAAAAAAATTAAAAATTTTCAAAATATAAATTTTTATTAATAAACTTAATTTTATAAGAATAAAAATGTATTTTAAAAACTAGAGTTTGAATTTTTTAAAATATTTTTAATTTTTAGTAAACTTAAATTTTAAATTTTTCGAATTACAAGTAAGTATGAATTTTAAATAAAGTTTTCCGATGAATAAAGTTTTCTTTTGAAAGTTAAAGATGGCAATCTAAAAATCTAACAAAATGTTTTCCGATTACAACTTTTTCCCCATAATATGCATGTACTAAGTTTGCTTGAAACTTGGGTTTTTAAAAATAAAAATAAAAAATAACAATGAGTTTTAAATAAAATATGGGTGGGGTGTGTGGTGGTGGTGGGGGGTATGGAATAAAGTTTTTGAAAATCTCAAAGTTGTATTAGAAAAAACACGAGCAAAGTCCAACTCGGTTTGCGTACAGGTTTTTAGATATTTTGTTGTAGTGAATCTAATCTAACCCCCTATTTTTGCTTACAATAGGTAAAATATACTACTATAATCACGTTTTTGATAGTGAATTGCAGGCAAATTTCTACTTGAAGTGCACATTGAATCACTCCTTTTTTTATGAGGATGGTCCAACAATTTGATTGTATGATTTTCTTGAATGCATGGAATACATTTCGCCCACCATTTAACAAGAAGAGAGTTGTTCAATCCCGCCTCAAATCTCTAGCTTTATTGAAAAGGAGGTTCTCGAAGTGGAAATTTCTTTTATATCTCTTTTTCTAAAAAAAACATACTAAATTGTATATCTCTTTTCTTTAATGCGACCATGTATGTATTAGACGTACAATTTATTTTTCTTTATATTTTTGTAATTATAAATTTTTTTATTTAATAAAATAAATATAATTATAATATTTTAAAAAACAAAATATTATTAATAAATAAAAATAAAAATAATAAAATAAAATTATATCAATAATAATAACAGTAAATTATATTAAGAAAATAAAATTAATTAAATTGAACAAACAAAATACATTAAAGTAAAGAAAAAATACCATAAACTGAAAAAAAATAACAAATTCAATTTTTATTATTATTATTTTTATTTATTAAATTAAAAAAAATAGGAGGAAGTTGTTATAATATAAAACGTCGTTTGTTTTGACACATCTGTTTAACCATAATTTTTTTCTTCAATTTAATGTGTTTTATTTTATTTTATTAATAGTATTTTGATTTTTTAAATATTTTAATTATTTTTAATTTATTAAATAATCAATAGCTTATTTGTTAGTAAAATAATATTAAGTGTTAATTTAACTGCAAAATAGGATTGAGTTGTTAAAATAGTATAACTTGTTATTTACTTTCGCATATCTACTCAAAACGCGTTAACTTTGATTTTTGGTTTTATTTTATTATTAAAATTTATATTTTTTTAAATACTTTTATTATTATTTTTTAATTACATTAACAATATTTTATTATTATTTAAATTTTTTTTTAGTTAATTAGATCAAAATAAAAATAGGAGAGAGTTGTTAAGAAAATAAATTGTTATTTTATCGGTAAAATATGGACACATTATTTGTTTTGACACATTTAGTCAACGGTTTGATGTATTTTATTTTCAATTTAATGTATTTTACTTTATTTTATTAATAGTATTTTAATTTTTTTAAATAAATTAAAAATAATTAAAAAATAAAAATACTATTAATAAAATAAAATAAAATATATTAAATCGGAAAAAAAATACAGTTAAATAAGTGTGTCAAAACAACTACGTGTTATATTATAACAACTTCTTCCTATTTCTTTTTGAATTTAATAAATAAAAATTATTATAAATTTTAATTTTTTTAATTTAATGTATTTTATTTATTCAATTTAATTAATTTTATTTAATTAATATAATTTACTTTACTATTATTGTAATTATTATTATTAATATAATTTTATTTTATTATTTTTATTCTAGTTTATTAATAATATTTTGTTTTTTAAATATTATAATTATTTGTGTTTTATTAAATAAACAATTTTTTATTGTAAAAGTATAGGGAAATATATTTGTACACATAGTACTGGTCGCATAATGGGATGTGACTTTCTATTGAATTAAAAAAATAAAAATCTTCAAGATATTGCGGTCCGGAATTGCAATGATCTAATAGTAGTTAAAAGTGTGAGACTTTGGTATTATTTTATTAAAGTTGCAATTTGATATGTTTAAAAAAAAAAAAATACAAAAACAAAATCCAAAATTTGTATGCAATTCATCACCGAAAAGGTGACTCTTATTGTGCATTTTACATATTATGAGCAAAAAGGAGGAGTTAGATGAATAAATCATAATAAAAAAAAATTGTTGGAGTTATCAATCAAAATCTGACGGTCCAAAAAATTATAGATTTTAATTTTATTATTTAAAATATTATATTAAATTTGAACGTGTATTGATCTTGATTAAACAATATTTTTAATTAGTGGATTTTTTATCCTACTATCCTAGCCAGTTAAAATAAAAAATACAAAAACCTCAAAAAATTATTTATCTTATTTATTTATAACACCTCTATAAATTTTTTTCTTTATTTTTTAAAAACAAATATAAGATTACCTTGCTAAAATACTTAATTTTTAAACAAAATAGAAAAATGATCATTTTGTTCGCATTTTAAAAGATATAGGAACTAAATGGAAAGAAAAAAAATTTAAAACACTAACTTAAACTTTTATAAATAAATAAGATAAAAAAAAACCTTTGCAGGATTTTTTATTTTTGCTAATAGAAAAAGAGATTCTATGTGCATGCTGTAAAATAATGGTAATGTGTGGTACTCGAATGGGAATTTAACTGCTCGAGCCGGAGTCTAAATAATGGTAATGGCATTCAGTCAGATTATAAATAAATATAGTAAAATATATTTTATTTTAATTTTATAGAGATTATTTTTAAAAATTAAAAATATCAACTTTTTACATTTAAAATTAAGTCTAAGTGAATAAAAATTTATGGACTAAAAAGTTAAAAAAAATAAATTTAAAAAGACTAAAAAATATAATTTTATAGATATTAAATACTTATTTAACTCATAAACATATGATGGGGTTGTGTGTATTATTTAAGTTACTTCCAAAAAATTACTGTAAAAAATATATCTTGTCATGACCTAAAATTTTGAATGTTTCTCTAATAGAATAACTATCAAATTTCATTTTAAGATAGAGAAAATATTGGAAAACTCATAAAAAAAAGTAGTCTTTAAAACCAAAATTTGAGTTCATGAGTCGATTATGCATAGAAAATGTATTAGAACTCTACGACATTCGCTAAAATACATTATCTATAATTAATTATGCAAAATTAATATTAATTTAAATATATTTATTTCTCCTTATTATTAAATATAAATACCAATTGTTTTTTGAATGTGATTTTGAAATAAATGTGTGCTTAAACAAAAGAGAAAAGAAATTTAAATGTGTTTGACAAGAGTATAATCCTGCTCGTATGTATATCCTAGTCGATGGAAAAATTAAAGCTACGTAGTTCTTAGGTAAAAACATACGGATGCGTCGATTGTTTTTAAAGAAAGTGTGTTAATTTGTTATTGAAGAAAAAAAATTTGACGAAAAAAGTTTATTTATTTTGAATAATTATTTTAGAATGCGAGTTTTAAGATTATTAAGTTGTACAACTTGTGTCTCAAAAATTAAAGAGTAAAAAGATGTCTCGTCTAGTTAATCTGTTTAAGAATATTTTTTTATTATTTTCGATTTTAAAATTGAGTTTCAAAACCACCAAATGGTACAACTTGTGTCTTAACAACTTAAATATTAAAAAATGTCACATCTAATTAATCAAATTTAAAAAGATGATTTTAGATTTTTTTATTTATAGAAATAAGTTTTAGAATTATCGAGTTGTACAATTTGTGTTATGCAACTCATTGATGAAAAATGATGTCATATTTAATTAACCTTTAATAATAATTTTTATTTACTAATTTATTTATGAGTTTTAATTTATCAATTTATATGTGAATATGAGATTTAGAACTGTCAAATTGTCATAATTTGTATCCTAACAACTCAAAGATTAACAAATATCACATCTAATAAATCTTTAAATGTTTGATTATATTTTTATTTTTATTTGCTTTGTAAGAATTAAAATTTGATACCGAACCTTAAATAAATTTAAATGATATTATAAAATAAAACCAATAATAAAGATAATAAAACCAAAACCAATAATAATATTTTAATAACATTAAACTACATTTTTTTTTCAACTAAATAAGTACAAGTAATATTTTTCAACCAACTAAGTATAACTAATCTGAAAAGCTTGATGTGAAAAATTAAGAGAGTATTGTATGAAAACAAGTCATACTAAACTAAAACAAAACGGAAGGCACGCTCGGAAAAAGGCAAATGTTCTATCCATCTTTTTTCAATAAAAGAAGAGTTTGAATAAGAATAACATTACTTCAATTCAGTTTTAATAAAAACAAAGATATATAAAGTAGAATGCTATCTAAAAAAAATGAGGTTCTCTGTGAAAAAAATATTAAACATAAATAAATGAAACTGGAAGAAATACCTTTAAGTGTTGAACAAAAAGAATATGGAATAGAGATTATGGCGGTTAACCTTGAGAAGCCAAATGGAGGTACTATATGCGATTCTCTTTACCCTCTATGTGTTTCTATAATGTTTCTTCTCTTCTTTATTTCAGAAACAAACCGAAAAAAACTTTTTTTTTCTTTTATATTCTGATTCGTTTGGAGAAAATAAAACTCCTTCCTCTTTGAGTGTTTTTTTTTATATTTTTTTTAATGATAACTAGTATAAGATATTTACTCAAAAACTGTCTTATTCTTATTGATTTTTTTGTCTCAATTTATAGACTAAAGTGGTTAATTTTTATGTTCATGAAATATAATTAAGTTTATGATTTTTTATTATTTTGCAAACAAAACAAGCAATCTAAAATACTTAAAGGAAATAAGTGAATGATCTTTTTGATTGAGTGTATAAATGGCGAACATATAATCTTATTGGAAAAAAATAAAAATTAAGAAGGAGATAATTTGCTTGCAGAAGGAAGGCCTAAACACATTCTTGCAGCCAGTGAAACCAATATACTTTTTATTTTTATTTTTTTATTAAATATAATATAATAGAATCTCATATAAATATAGACTCAAAATTTAGACCATTTATAAAATAACGATTTTTTACTTAATAATAATAAGTGAAAAATACTTATTAAACATATTATTATTATTATTATTATTATTATTATTATTATTATTATTAATTGATTGGACAAAATTGAAGTACTACACATCTATATTGTTATTACATAAATTATTATATAAATTTAGTTATATCTAAATAATTTGATTAGTTTTTCTCTTAAAAGAAGAAATAATTTGTACCGTTTTTGTAAAATCTTAATTCAGTCCATGATAGACATTTATACCCAATACATTAGACTTTAATAAAGTGCACGTGGAGTCCTGAAGTTCTAACTCAACTTATAAATATCAATATTGTTAAATTGTATGTTTTGTCCCGAATTTTAATCAGGACCTCACAATAGAATATATAAATACAAGGATTTATTAATTACATGTTAGTTTTTTATATAAGAGAGTTTAGTGGTGAAATTCATTCATATTATTCATAAGAGAAATAGAACTTATATCCTAAAACGGTCAATATCTATTTTTTTTAATAACCTAATTTTAAAAATAATTACCAATATATATTTTTTTGAAAATTATATACCAAACTATTTTATTTTTAACTTAGTTAGACAAATATAATTTCATTAAGAAAGTTTAAGTTTGTAATGACGACTTCCGAATTTATTTTTATTTTTAATTAAAGAAATTACACCAAATTACCTTTTAAAATAACAATTTTTTAAAAGTACATTAAACTCTAACTTCCTTGAAAATTTCGTTTTTGCAAATAACGACTTATATATAACTAAATCAATAATAACTTTTTTTAAACAAATAAATTATTACAATAAAAAAACCTCAATATCTCTATGACCTTTTATCTTACGAGTCTTGTACATGTTTTAATTTGCAGATTAGATTACCAATACTTAAAAGGCAGAAATTAAGGAAGGATAGAGACAAAGAGAGAGCTGAAATAACATTTAGAGATATCACAAAGCGAAAAAAGTATAAATGTACTTTCTACGCTATTTAATTTATGCAAACAAACTCTAAATCTAGGAATAAAATTGCTGAGGACATGCTCATGTAAGATTAATGATGTGTGCATGATGCATGTCTGTGCATTCCCGATCGAAGGAAGATTGAATTTTATCTTCTTTATCTAGGTCAATAATGCAACTAATTAATAATAATATTCCCCTCCCATAAAATAAAATAAAAAGGTCATTGTCCAACTTTTCACACTATAACTATGCCAAAAGAATAGTGACCGACACTAAATGAAATGCATGGTAAAATATCAAGTTCTGAACTTGCTAGGTTCTTCCCCCTTCCTTTTAATCGCTTTTGCTTTATTTAGGGTTCCTTTAAGGACTTATCGCATAAAACATGTGACTTTTGACATTTTATAATTAGTAAATTATTTGTTATAAATATTTGAAAAATGTCAGAAGTTGTTTTATGTTTGTTTATTGTAATGAAAATTAATTTCTTAAAAAATAATCAATTATAAATATGATTTTTACGAAAAAAAATACTGAATTAAAATAACTTTTTATTTGAAGTAATTTTTAAATTATTTTATTTTTAAAATTTTAACCAGCAATTCTAAATTTATTTACTTATAAGTGAACAGACTGAGAGGTAAAACTGTCAAAATGAGTTAGCCCGAATGAGCTAATCCATTCAGTCCGCAAAAACACAGAGCTTGGGCCTAATAATTTCAGGCCAGATTTTTTCAGAGACTTTTTAGTCCGGTCCAAATAAACCTATTACCCATTCGGGCGCCCGTATACGTATCGGATAATCCGTATCTCACATAACCAATTAAAAAAAATAAAAATAGTAAAATTGACCACACAATAAAGTTACATTAGAATTATTTAACACTATTTGAATTTGGTTTGAGTTTAGGTTATGTTAGACAAATCTAAATTCATTTGTGTTATGCTAGATAATATCTCTAACTTTTGGATTACTTAAACTGATTTTAATTTGTGTTTACTTTGAAAAATATGAATTGAGTTTGTGTTAATTGAAAAATCCAATTGATTCGTACTTAATTTATAAATAGTATACCATTTCTTTTTAAACGGGCATCAAAGAAAATTTTCAAGTTAAAAGAGTCACAAATAAAAAAAAAACATAATAAGTCAAAAAAAAATTATAAAAAATATACGAGTTAGCCGGTCAAGCTGCAACCCGTCTAGGGCCGGGCTCGGGTAGAGCTGTCAATTTCACAAGGCCACTAATTATTGACTCCAATCCACATGTTGGAGGGACAAAAAATTTCATAGTTTAAAGACCCCAAAAAGGAAAGCTCTCAAAACCAAAAACCCCCTAAAATTTTGTGGGCTTAGGTGAGTCAACGAGACCACTTTTTTTTTTTTTAATAAAAGAACATCGATATTTGTTTGGAAATATTTTTCAAAAATTGATATTTTTTAAAATTTTGATTTTTTTAATAAAAAAATATTTAACATTCTTTTTATTAGAGAAAAAAATTTGATTTTTTCAAGAAAAATAATTTGTTGATTTTGCTTAAAAGATATTTTGAGAAAAAAATTATTAAATTTTTTTTTTGAGGAAATCATATATTTTAGATTTTCTTGAGAAATTTATTCGATAGTTTTTCAAAAAAATAAATATCGATTTTTTTTTATAGAAAGTATCTCAAATAACAAAACATTGGACCTATGAGCCCCTAAGCCTCTTATTATGAGATTTCATAATACCTCTCTATCTATATCTCTCACCTCTTTAATGTACTTAGAAAAACTATTTTACCTGTTTGACTATATATAAAAATAGGAAATTTCATAATAGGAAATTTTAAAAATATAAACTTTCAAAATTTTAGATATTTTCGAAATACAATAGGAAATTTTATAAAAATAATATCATTATTTGGAAATAAATTTTACATTTAAAAAATTTGAGTAAAATTTAAAATTTTTGAAACTTTCATCTTCTTCGAAAGTTTCAAAACATTAAATTATGTTTCGAAAATTCAATTTTCGAAACTTTCAAAAAAATCATGTTTTGAATTTTAAAAAATTCTGAAATTTTTGTTAAAGGTAGCTTCAAATTTTTTTAATTAATTCAAGCTTTCAATTTTTTTATTTATTAATTTGATACATTAAAAACGTAATTTTTATCTTTTCAAACAACACGAGATTTCCAAAATAGAAAATTTCAGAAATAGGAAAATTAATTAATATTTTTGAAATAGAAAATTCAAAAAAAATAATAATAATGTAACTATTTTGAAACAAAATTCAAAAGTTTGGGTAAAATTCCAAATTTTTAAAACTTCCATTTTTTCCAAAAGTTTCGAAATATAAAATTATGTTTCAAAAATTTAGTTTTAAAAAAAAATCCATATTTTGAAAATTTAAAATTTCCAAAACTTTGCATTTTGAAAATATTTGTTAAAAGGGAAAACTTCGAAAATATTTTATAAATACAATAAATTATATTTTGAAAATTGCAAATTAATTTAAACTTCCGAAAATAAGCTCATTTTGTATTTCAAAATTTTTATAATCAACCAAAATTTCAAAAATTTAATTTTTTAAAAAATAATTTTTGCTAAAGTCTCGAATGTGTGAGTGAAAAAAAAAAATCATCTTTTTATATATATATTAAAAAGAGTAGAATAATCTATTTAAGTGTATTAGAAGTGAGAGGTATAGATAGAAGGTAATAAGTAGAAAATTCTAAAAAATTAATATGATATATTTGGGGCAAACTGTAATTCCCTCCAATAATACAAAATCTGCAGAACAATTAACTACATAATTAAAAAAAAAAATTGACTTTTAATGACAATAAAGAATTGTGTAAAGATTAAAAAAAATTGACTTTTAATGACAATTAACCTATGCCGGAATATAATATTTTGGTAGACAATAGTTACCTATACCTCTAACACCGTCACTATAGTTTATAGTGAAGATTTTTTATTGTTGATATATGTATTAATTCAAATTATTTTGCTGTACATACGATTTAGAGTTCATCACTATAACTTTTTTTGACAACTTTTACACTTATACACTCCTGATGCTACTATCATAATTTAATATTTTATTTTATACAATTAATTTGATTAAAAGCTGATACATAATAAAATAAATTAAATTTTATTGTATTGAAAATTAACAAAGGTACAAATAAATCAAATATACAATAGCTAACAATGTTAACCTAAAAGTATCGTACTGATAAAAAAGTGTCATACTGGTAGACATATACAACCATATAACAATATCAAATAAAAAATTGTCCACTTAATTTTCAAACTTCTAAATAATTAGTTTTTACATTTTCAAGAAAAAATCATCTTTAGCACCTGCAAGTAGTAAAAAGAATAAATGATTAGTAGTACACCTTAACACAAAATATTACCAAGAAAACATAGGAACTAGTAACAACTTAAGTGAGAGTTACTCAACATTCACAAATAGTTAGCATTCAATCATAAATACTCACCGGATAAAAAGTAAAAAATGCCATAATTTGGATTAACAAAACATGTTAACTAAAAATTGCACATACATCTGTATAACATCACCACCTCTAACATCAACACCATTCCATAAATAGATTAATGCAAATTCAATTAAATTAGCACATCACCGACCTTTAATTTTGTTAAAAAAAATCAAGAAATATATTTCAAAATAATTTTTAATTTATTTTTAAAAGTAAAAATTACCCATTGTCATAGAAGATACACAATATATATATATATATATATATATATATATAAAATATGTTTTTTTTACCTTACTACATAATGAATATTGTACGTAATAATTCCTATTGTGTGATCTTATAGGATCTCACTTAATTGACAATAATATAAAATATTAAAATTGTTAGAGTTAGCCTTAGAGGGAGGATAACAATTTTTCTTTAGTTAGTATCTGTATCATGACACTTACTATTATTTATATAGTAATATGAGACATTTTAATTTATTTTTTGAATTTATTTAAAACACAATAAATTTATTAGAATAATTAGTTTGTTTAATGGAACATTAAGTGTAACTTAATCGTGAGATCTCATTGAACATAATGATACTATTCTTCAACTGTCTGCAGTTAAATTTTATTGTTAAATAGGACAACAATAATGCATATACACTATTATGGAAGTAGACTGATGATCACATCTCACGGATCATGGATATGAGATATCAAATTTTTAGATATGTATAAATATTACGAGTAATATTTATATTAGATTGATTCACTATGAGAACGTTATATAGTAATTATGCAAGTCTCATTATCGGTTCTCATGTGATTGTAGTGAGTAGTGTTTCAACTTGAAGTCACTATGATCTCTTCTTGGATAATTGTATAATTTAAGACTATCAAACATTATTTGTAATAGAAAAATCATAGTAATGATTATTAGATCGACAATAAACAATGTAGAGAGATGTGAAGTGATGTAGATAAAATTCATCTCTCTTGCATAATAAGGTTGTGGTTTGGGCCTCTCAATAGAGTGATATGCGAAATGTGTGTGGCCTCGACAAAATGGACCAATATAAGATATTGAATATATTAGTGATTGCATATATACTCAGGAACCGAGAAACAAATTATTGGACCTAACAAGGATAACATTTTTTATGTCTTGTGTTCAATTAAGACATTTGAATAAAGAGACAATTACTCATAGGAAATAATGGACACAATATAGTTAAAATTATATCATTGATTCTCTCATTAATTGAATAGAAATGATGCATTGCTAGATGTCATTAATTTTTATAATATTTAATTTAATATTTTATATTATTCTAATATTTTTATAAGTTAAGTGAGAGCCTATAGAATCACACGATAGAACAGTTAAATAAAAAAGTAAAACTTTAATTAAAGAGACACATTTTGAGACAACTGTTCACGTGAACTGAGTAGAGATATTACCATATTATGGTGTTGATGATTTGTCCTCCTCGACGCTTCAAGAAGTAAACACACTTCATGTCAAATATTATGTGTGCATAGTCCACGATAATTGATAACTCTCGCTCTTGAGAATGATTTTAAAATTGTTTTAAAACAACCCATTGGCATGGATCACGTACGCATTATACTTCACATGAAACTTATGTGTTTACTGCTTGAAGCATCGAGGAGGATAAATCATCATCACCACGAAATGATATTGTCTGTATTCAATCCATGTGAACCTTGGAATGCGTCGGTGCAAGCAGGCGACTATAGTAAGAATGATTATTGGGTTAGGTTAAGGAGAGACACAATATAAAAACAATTTTAAAATTATTCTCAAGAGCGAAAAGTATCCATTGTCATGGATCACACACGTATAATATTTCACATGAGAGTTATATTTTTATCTGTAGTCAGTCCACATGAACGGTTGCCTCTGAATGCGTTGGTGCTAGCTGGCCGCTACAGCAAGAATAATTCTAGGGTTAGGTTAAGAGAAAACATAATATATATACAATGCTCATTTCTAACTTATTGTCATAGTGGATCTTGTACACTACAAGTCCAATTCATTTTATTTAATTAAGTCATTATTTGATTAATGTTTTTTAATTAAATAATTTTTTAATTATATTTTTACTTTGCAATTTAACAGTTATATCATGCAATTCTATATACTCTTACTTAATTTGCAATAATATAAGATATTATAAACAATGAGTAACATCTAGTGATACATCTTTGCTATCCAATTAATGAGAAAATCGATGATGCATTTTTAAGTTAAAATCGACAACTAGATACATATCATGGCATATCATATTAGATAGAAAGTATCAAAATTTAATAGAAGAAAAAACATCATCTCAAATTCATGAGCTACATTTGTCTCTTTTAGACAACGTGGTACTTTTTTCTCGTATTTTTTAGTGCGAGTTCAAATGGGTGGTTATAGAGAATATTATGTAAGAATTGCGCGATAGAGAACTTATGGTGTTTGTCGAAGAGCAAATTCAAATACTTCTCTATTTTTCTTTTCCCTTATTTTAAATGGATGATTATAGAAAAGGTTGTGTAGGAATGACGTAACAGAGAATCATTAGTGGTTTTCTGGTGGACGGATTCAAACACCTAAAAATGATTCATAGTTTCTAATCACTTCTCCCCCTCTAAGAGTTTCATAATACTCTTAAATAATTAAATATAAATTTTATTTTTCTTTTAAATTTTTTCCTCAAATGTCTAAAATCAGATTTGACAACATTAAATATAAACAAATCTTAAATAATTAAATAAAAATGTTCATATATATTTTTCTAAAAAAAAATCTCATATTTATTAATTTTATATTTAATTTTGTTTTAGTTCTATTAAATAAAATAAAAAATGTTTCGATTTTATTTAAAACCATGTTAGGGTAAAAAGTCCAAAAGACTATTTTGTTATTTATTTATTTTTAATAATAAAAGGGACAAACAATATTAGGGTAAAAAGCCTAAAATACTATTTTTGTTATTTTTTTCTGAATAATAAAAGGGACGGATAAAATTAAGTATCAACAAACTTAATTATTTATTTTACATTTTTAGACTCACTAAATCGTTTAGTTTAATTGTTATATCCGTTGATGAAACTCACAACCAACTTATTAGAATTTAAGTTGAAAGATATAGTTTAATTTTTAATTATAATGAACAAATCTTTTTATAATTTATCTTATAAATTATTACTAATTTTTTAAAACAATAATTTCTTTTGAAAATTTTGAAGTAGTCCTTACCATCTTAAATTATCAAGAACTCCTACCACTTCATTATAAAAAACTGGCATTAAACTTGTTCAAATTATACAAAAGATTTTTACATTGTTTGGTGGTTGAGACTAAAGATATTTTATAAATTATTTTCATATTTCTCAAAACATCGATACATCTGTTTTCTTTGTTGGGTTTTGGGCTCCCTTCCTATGTGGAGAAAGGCCCAATATGTGCAAGTCCATGTGTCTCACTTAACCAAGTGGAGAGAGGTCAGATTAGCGGGCGTGTAAGAGCTGAATTCAGAGAGAGAGACAAAGAGAAAAGTGAGAGAGGAAGAGTAAACCCTATTTTCGCATAAAACAGAGCAGCTGCACTAAATTCACAATTTCTCCTTCGTTCACCGTCGGATCGGGCTGAAATTTGGACAGCAGGTTCGTGACTCGTGGTACTTCATTCTGACTGTTTGGATCGTCGATCCGAGGTCTGAGGTGGGTGAAATTGAACTCGGACAGCAGCAGTTTTTCTGGTTTTTTTGCTGAACTTTTTTTCTCAATTTCATGTTTGTTTTCTCATTGTGTTGGCTGATTGTTGTGCTAGTTACCTTGTTGTTTTTGGCTGGTTACTGAGCACGAATTTGTGCCATATTAGAAACTCTCTTGTACCCATATTTTGATCATAGTGGAACTTTATTACTGGCTTGGTCCCGTGGTTGTTTACTTCTCACATTGAGAAGGTTTTTCCACGTTAAAAATTATTGTGTCATTTGTGATGGTGATTTTAGTTGCTGTTATTATTTGTTGATTGCTCCTCACAGATTCTTGCAAGTTTGGGAAATTGATTATCCGCTGCATATTGCTCTGTTAGAGTTGTTATTATATTTGTTGTTGAATTTCCCATCAGAGTGGCATCAGAGCTCTTTGGTTAAGGGGCTGTTTGACTTGTTTGAATGATGGAGGCAAATACAAATAGAATGATTTGTTTGAATGGCACTAATTATCACTTATGGAAGGGAAAAATGAAGGATCTGTTATTTGTGAAGAATTTGCATCTTCCTGTGTTTGCTACTGAGAAGCCAGAATCCAAGACTGATGAGGATTGGAGCTTTGAACATCAGCAGGTCTGTGGTTTTATTCGGCAATATGTAGAAGACAATGTTTATAATCACATTGCTAATGAGGAACATGCAAGATCCTTGTGGAAGAAGATTGAATCTTTGTATGCTTCTAAATCAGGGAATAATAAGTTGTATTTGTTGAACTCCTTGATGAATTTGAGGTACAAGGAGGGGACTTCTATTTCAGATCATTTAAATGATTTTCAAGGGCTCCTAGATCAATTGTCAGGTATGGGTATCAAATTTGATGATGAAGTGTTGGGACTATGGCTACTGAATACTCTACCAGATTCTTGGGAAACTTTTCGGGTTTCAATTACAAACTCAGCTTCTGATGGTGTTGTCTCTTTGCAAAGTGTAAAGGGAAGTGTTCTTAATGAGGAGATGAGAAGGAAGGCACAAGGTACTTCATCTCATTCCGAGGTACTTGTCACTGAGAACAGGGGCCGAAGTCAAAGAAAGGAACCGAAAGGGAATAGACAGAATAACAGAAGTGCGAGTAGAGAGAACAACAGAAGTAAGTCCAAGTCCAGACACAAGAATGTGGAGTGCAATTATTGTCACAAAATGGGGCACATACAGAGGAACTGTTTCATATGGAAAAGGGAGAGCAAAAACAATAACAGTAAGCAGAGAGATAAGAATCATGATGATGATGACCGTGTTACTACTGCTACTTGTGATGATCTGATTATTCTCCGTGACTATGACTCAGTCAATCTTGTATCAGATGAGAGCATGTGGATTATTGATAGTGGTGCTACACTGCATGTTACACCAAGGAAGGAGTTCTTCACATCTTACACTTCTGGTGACTTTGGAGTGTTGAAGATGGGTAATGATGGTGTGTCCAAGGTAGTTGGTATTGGTGATGTTTGTTTGCAGACCAACATGGGAGTGCAGTTGTTGCTTAGAGGAGTCAAACATGCTCCAGATGTTCGCTTTAATTTGATCTCTGTGCAGATGCTTGATGATGGTGGTTATGATAATCACTTTGGTTCAGGAAAATGGAAACTCACCAGAGGTAACTTAGTTGTGGCCAGAGGGGAGAAAATTAATAAACTGTATTGGACTAAAGCATTGGTTGCTAAAGACAGTGTGAATGCCATGGATATGGAGGCTTCTTTGTGGCACCGCAGGCTTAGTCATATCAGTGAAAAGGGGCTGAATTGTTTAGCTAAAAAGGATGTACTTCCGGGATTAAAGAGTGCAGAGTTGGAGAAATGTTCTCATTGCATGGCTGGTAAGCAGACTAGAGTATCCTTCAAGAAACATCCTTCCTCAAGGAAGTCAGAGTTGCTTGAATTGGTGCATTCTGATGTTTGTGGCCCGTTGAAGGTAAAGTCAATTAGTGGTGCACTTTACTTTGTTACTTTTATTGATGATTGTTCCAGAAAGCTTTGGGTCTATGCTTTGAAGACAAAAGACCAAGTTCTGGAGAAATTCAAAGAGTTCCATGTTATGGTGGAGAGACAGTCAGGCAAGAAGTTGAAATGCATTCGTACTGACAATGGTGGTGAGTATTGTGGACCATTTGATGTTTATTGCAAGCAGCACGGTATCAGACATGAAAAGACTCCTCCTAAAACCCCTCAGCTGAATGGTTTAGCAGAGAGAATGAACAGGACATTGATTGAAAGAGTTAGGTGTATGCTTTCTGAAGCAAAGTTGCCTAAGCATTTCTGGGGTGAAGCATTGTACATGGCAGTGCATGTTATTAATCTGAGTCCTGCAGGTGCTTTGAATGCTGAGGTGCCAGACAAGATTTGGTTTGGCAAGAATGTCAGGTATGATCATTTGCGTGTCTTCGGTTGCAAAGCATATGTGCATGTTCCAAAGGATGAGAGATCCAAGTTGGATGGGAAGACAAGACAGTGCATCTTTATCGGTTATGGTCAGGATGAATTTGGCTACAAGCTGTTTGATCCAGTTGAGAAGAAAGCTGTTAGAAGCCGTGATGTGAAGTTCATGGAAGACCAAACCATTGAAGACATTGATAAGATGGAGAAGACTACACCTGAGATTGATAATGGTTTGTCTGATGTTGATCCAGTTCGGATGCCTACACATGATCTGGATACTGCTGAAAATAATGTTCAGAATGATGAGCAACATGGTGATGTTGGTGATCAGCAGCTTGGAGATGATTTTGATGTTCCTAATGATGATGCTGAAGAAGAACATGAGATGTCACAAGATGAGGATCTTGGTGATGCTCCTGAACCACCTCAAGCTCAAGTTTGGAGGTCTACTAGGCAGAGGAAACCATCCACCAGGTATCCTTCTGATGACTATGTTACCTTGACTGATGGAGGCGAACCTGAATGTTATGATGAAGCCATGGAGAGTGATGAAAAGAAGAAGTGGTTGGATGCTATGCAAGATGAAATGAAGTCTTTGCATGATAATCACACTTTTGATTTGGTGAAACTACCTAAGGGAAAGAAGGCTTTGGAAAACAGGTGGATCTTCAGAGTGAAGCAAGAAAGCAATTCTACATCTCCAAGATATAAAGCTAGATTAGTTGTGAGAGGTTTCAGACAGAGAAAGGGTGTTGATTTCAATGAGATTTTTTCTCCTGTGGTGAAGATGTCATCCATTAGAACTGTGTTGAGTTTGGCTGCTACTCTTGATTTGGAGGTAGAGCAAATGGATGTAAAAACTGCTTTCCTTCATGGTGATTTGGAGGAAGAGATTTACATGAAGCAACCTGATGGTTTTCTTGTTAAAGGCAAAGAAGACTATGTGTGTAGGCTCAGAAAGAGTCTATATGGTTTGAAGCAGGCCCCGCGTCAGTGGTACAAGAAGTTTGAGTCAGTTATGTGTGAGCAAGGCTACAGGAAGACTACTTCTGATCACTGTGTCTTTGTTAAAAAGTTTGCTGATGATGATTTCATTATCTTGTTATTGTATGTTGATGACATGCTTATTGTTGGGAAAAATATTTCCATGATTAACAGGTTGAAGAAGCAATTGGGCGAGTCATTTGCCATGAAAGACATGGGAGCTGCTAAGCAGATTCTTGGTATAAGAATCATGCGTGACAGGAACAAGAGAAACTTTGGCTGTCACAAGAACACTATGTTGAAAGACTGTTACAGAGGTTCCAGATGGAATATGCTAAGGCTGTAAGTACTCCTCTTGCTACTCATTTTAAATTGAGTACTAGTCAGAGTCCTACCAATGAAGCTGAAAAATCAGATATGCAACGAGTTCCTTATGCATCTGCTGTGGGTAGTTTAATGTATGCAATGGTGTGTACAAGGCCTGATATTGCACATGCTGTTGGTACAGTTAGTAGATTTCTGTCTAATCCAGGTAGAGAGCATTGGAATGCTGTGAAATGGATTTTGAGGTATCTTCGTGGTACTACCAGTTTGAGGCTTTGTTTTGGAGGTGATAAGCCTACTCTTGTGGGATATACTGATTCTGATATGGCTGGAGACATTGATTCCAGAAAGTCTACTTCAGGCTACTTGATTAAGCTTGCAGGGGGAGCTGTGGCATGGCAATCCAGATTGCAGAGGTGTGTTGCATTGTCCACTACTGAGGCAGAGTTCATTGCCATTACAGAAGCATGCAAGGAATTGTTATGGTTGAGGAAATTCTTGCAGGAGCTTGGTTTTGTTCAAGATAAGTATTTGCTATTTTGTGATAGTCAAAGTGCAATTCATCTTGGTAAGAACTCAACCTTTCATTCTAGGTCCAAGCACATTGATGTTAGGTATCATTGGATACGTGATGTTTTGGATGCTGGGTTGTTGGAATTGGCCAAGGTTCATACAGATGATAATGGTGCTGATATGATGACCAAGGCATTACCGAGAAGCAAGTTTGAAACTTGTTGTGAGATCGCCGGTTTGGCGGTCACCTCCACATAGTTGTGAGGGGGAGATATGTTGGGTTTTGGGCTCCCTTCCTATGTGGAGAAAGGCCCAATATGTGCAAGTCCATGTGTCTCACTTAACCAAGTGGAGAGAGGTCAGATTAGCGGGCGTGTAAGAGCTGAATTCAGAGAGAGAGACAAAGAGAAAAGTGAGAGAGGAAGAGTAAACCCTATTTTCGCATAAAACAGAGCAGCTGCACTAAATTCACAATTTCTCCTTCGTTCACCGTCGGATCGGGCTGAAATTTGGACAGCAGGTTCGTGACTCGTGGTACTTCATTCTGACCGTTTGGATCGTCGATCCGAGGTCTGAGGTGGGAGAAATTGAACTCGGACAGCAGCAGTTTTTCTGGTTTTTTTGCTGAACTTTTTTTCTCAATTTCATGTTTGTTTTCTCATTGTGTTGGCTGATTGTTGTGCTAGTTACCTTGTTGTTTTTGGCTGGTTACTGAGCACGAATTTGTGCCATATTAAAAACTCTCTTGTACCCATATTTTGATCATAGTGGAACTTTATTACTGGCTTGGTCCCGTGGTTGTTTACTTCTCACATTGAGAAGGTTTTTCCACGTTAAAAATTATTGTGTCATTTGTGATGGTGATTTTAGTTGCTGTTATTATTTGTTGATTGCTCCTCACAGATTCTTGCAAGTTTGGGAAATTGATTATCCGCTGCATATTGCTCTGTTAGAGTTGTTATTATATTTGTTGTTGAATTTCCCATCATTCTTTTTAAACAAAATTATTATTACTTACCACATATCTAAAATAAACAATACCATATATTACGGAACTTCAAACAACCCGCATGCGTGACCCACGTGGACGAATGGATATTTTCTTAATACTTAAGTTGTTTATAAGCACGTGATAATAACTGCATAAAATGCGTCGTATTGGAATTGAAACTTGTTGGGCTGTGGGTAAAGGTCCAGTCTCGTCAACTATGGGTGCTATTAATTGTAAGATATGTCGTTTATATTTATATCAGATCACATCACATTACATATGGAAAATCTACCAAAGCCAATTTAATCAGAACCAGCCAGCTATAGTTCTTTCTTTATTATTGTTAGTATGGCTTGTGGGGGCAGGGTTTCAAATTCTACACCATCCCATGCAGAAGGATTCTTCACAACTTTTTTTTTTTATTTTTACAATAGGATTCTTGACAATTTAGTCCATCAAACTTCGATCATCGAAATTGCCATTTATCATTTTTATTTCTTATTCTTTGCCTCACATATCCTCAGCAATCAGCATATATGATATAGACGCGCATAATTAATTATTTTCACTGAGGTGTTGTTCAATATGAGATATCAGTGAGATCGTTCTGTAATAAGTGTGGATTAAAAGTTTTACATTGTTTTAAAAAAATGATAGTTGAATAACATAGTCAGATGATTCATAAATATAAGTTTCATATTGTATTGAGGTTTAGTAAAAATATAGTATCTAATTTTTGTGTGTGGTTGTTTTTGATCAAATGTGGACAATACACGTTAAAGAGATTAGAGAGGAAGAGAGATAATAATTTTTGTAAAAAGTAATTAAGTTCATTGATTCATGTTTTTTAGCAAATCAAAGACTCATTAAATCTTTATCTTATATTAAAGGTCTTATTTATAATATTTATTTGTCTCGTATTATTTGTCTTTTAAATTTTAAATTATTAATAAAATATTAATTAATTACTTTTTCTCATTAATATAAATGTGCATAATTAATTGTTTAATCGATTCTAAATATAATTTTCTTTCCTTATTTTTGGTACAAAATAGTTTTTCATTATTTTATGTTAGATTTTTATATTGGAACTATATATTTTCTTAGCAAGTTGATTGGTAAAGTGAGATATATTATTCTTTATATACTAATTTTACATTTCATCTGTATTTTAATGTGAGACTTCATTTTGTTTTTCTAATCCTTTATTAAATTTTATTTGCGAATACATGTATTACCCGATTTCATCTTCAAAGTGTTTAATGAAACAATTAATCCATATACAAATTTTACTTACTCTTCGTGCAAATTTTCAAGTTCCCTTTTCTATGCGAACATGATGGTTAAGAAGGAAAAAAAAGTTAGACATGGCTGATGGCTTATTTCATTAAAGTGTGAAATTTCATAAGGGTCGTTTCTCTCATGATCAAGGGGGTCATATCTTGAGATATTGTTGTTTTTCTCTGCAGTTTCCTTTGCAAAGAGGATATATGCATTATGCAATTATGAATTACTTTTGGGACATTGACAATGATGCGGTTGTTAAACCTAGTACTTCAGTTTGTGATTGATATGCAAATTAAAAGAAGGCATTGATATTTCACATGACTTTGTATGAGACCTAGCTAGTGCTATAAAAAACGCAACTAATTAAAAAAAGAGTATAAAATGGTATATTAAAGTAGTATTGCAATATTATAAGATGGGGTAGCATTGTAGGACAATCAATTGTAGTTTAGACCAATGGACCATTCTAGCTAGTGCTCTATGCACTATAATACTCACTCCAATATCACATTTAAGTTGTGCATGGTTTTAAAAAATTATTAATTTAATTTATATTAATGATAAAATTAATATCATTTTACAAAATCACTTTTATTAATTGTAGTTGTTTTTTTTTCAAACTTATTAATGATTTTCAATAACTAAAAATATATTAGTGAAAAACAATAATAAATGTCTCATTGATATTCTAAAATGACAATTGTTTTATAACTGGAAAAAAATGCAAATAAAAAACCTTTTATGAGACAGATGGAGCAATAGTTATAAACAAATAATTGAAAGAAACTTCGCAAGATATTGACAAAGTTACAAAGAACCATCCATTTATTTATTTATTATTATTATAATAGCATATATAACTTCATCGAATAAAATAGATTAGGACAATGATTTTGTTCGTAGAATGTTCTTATTCGTTTCACTAAGTACATTTAACTGGATTCTTGCCTATAAAATATTTTGAAAAATCAGAGCAATCTGAGATCTATCAAGTGGATTGGTTTTACTTTATACAAATGGGTTAATAAATCATCATTATACGCATAAAGTGCTTCTTTTCATCCAATTTCAAATAATATATGCAATCTTATTGGGGTCACTCACTAATGTCTTGATTCTTTGTGTGCCTAAAAGGATTTGGAGCACCAAATATTTGCATATTCAAGAGAAAAAAAATTGTATAAGATGAAAAATGTAACCTGGCCTTAAAACTTGTAACTTTATTTAGTTAGAGATTATGAAATTAAAAGAACTGGTCGAGAATATATTGATTCAGGGTAGGGGTCTAAAATGCACACAAGTTGCTCCAAAGGGCCAATAGAAATGAAATTCCAACATTTAAAGGTTTGGCAAGTGCATTCCATTCAAAATTTTCTAAATTAATGATCCAATGAATGTGATGGATATTAGGATCGTATAAGGCATGGTGTAGTGAGAAGAGGTAATTAGGGGTACTGGTAAGTGGAATTGTAAGATGAGTGGGTGGGGTGGGCAGTGTGGGCTTTGCACTAAGCCATGATTTGTGGGTCCAAGGTGAATCATTTCCCTTGCATCGTGGCTGGCAAGTCACATCACAAAAAGACTTCCACGCAATTACTCAATTCATCATTTATCAAAATCAGACGATTTAAATTTAAGATCGTGTTTTTAATATCAAATAACAATTGAAATTTTCAATTTTTTGAATCGTTTGATTAAAATCGAATGATTACTTATGTCTTTAAACATGCTTATGCATCAAAAAATGTATAACACCAAATTCAGTTTTGTATTTGGACCGATGTCTTTGGATCATTGTGACAATATTTTCTGGATTTGGATATTTTTAGTGTAGTTTTTACTTGATTTTTCTCTATTTTCAATCTCCACCATTAAAACACAACATCTACTTTTCTTTATAATTTTAACTCATTTGTCTCTCTTGTTAATTAATGGTTGAGATTTCACTTGAGAAAAATTGAGAGAATTTTCAGTGGAGATAATCTATTTTCATTTCTCTCCAATTACTCATTCCTTCACTCAAATAATCTCTATGTCTCTTCTATTTTATTTCCCTACTTTCTTTTATTGATTTTCTCCCTTTTTATACACTTAGTTTACAACGCTGGTATTTGCCTT
Organism: Cicer arietinum; assembly: GCF_000331145.2. NCBI lineage: Eukaryota > Viridiplantae > Streptophyta > Magnoliopsida > Fabales > Fabaceae > Cicer > Cicer arietinum. The sequence goes on along the minus strand of NC_021164.2, from coordinate 60,725,908 downwards.
CATTAATAGAAACCAAATTTATTATGAATGTTAAAACCAACCTATCTAATTTTGATCCGCCCAACTATAAATCTGTCTAAAATATATGTTAGGGCTATAACCAATTTAGATAAGTGAGTTAAAAGTGTGATTGTATTTTTCTCTTCTACTTTTTTTATTGATACTCACTCTTCTTGTACATTTAATTTTAGAGTGTAGGATGTTCGAGAAGGTATGATAATTAGTAGACCCAATGTCGTACAACACTAGTGCTTTCTTTTGTTAATAGGGACCAAATTAATTGTATTATAGGTGGTACGTAAAATTGGTCGGTCTATTGAATTTTGGAGCTCCCAACTACAAATCTATCTAAAGCATGTTGAGACTATAACCAATTTAGGTAGGTGATTAAAACTCTTGACTATATTTATTGCCAATTGCCACTCTTTACACAAATCCTTTATAACTGATGTTAAAATTGTTAAAGAAATTATAGATAGTAGCCGCAACATTCAACAAAAAGTTTTGATGCATCTTCTTCATGTTTCACTTAAGAACCTCCTCATCTTCCTTGATGCTCTTTCCATAGCATCGCTGTCGGCAATATCATATCCGATCTTTCGTCTAGGTTACATCGTGCGGGAGAATTTAATTACCAGTCACGTGCAATTTTAAGTGGGACTAATATCTAAATGGTTTATTTGCACCAAACGATTCATATTATATCCTCTCATCTCTCACAATAGTAATTAAGAGTGTGTTTGGATAAGGGAATTTCTTGAGGAAATGTAACTTTTTTTTAGGAGAATTCAAATTCTTCAAACAAATTACCTTGTCTGGATAATAAGTTTAGAGAAATTTCCAAATAAAGGGATTTTATGATGTAGTTTTTCAAAATTAAATTTAGAGAATTTCATATTATCTTTTTACTTTATAGTATATAAGTCAAGAAATGGTCCCTGTTATTTTTTAAATTTTACAATTTTGATCTTAGATATTTCAAAATTTGCATATTAGTCTGTATAAATTTTTTTATTTGCAAAATTGGTCTCTAAAAATTGCAAAATAGTCCTTCCACTTTTATAAAATTTCAGTTTTGGCCTAAATATAATTTTCATTCTTCCCAAATCTTTTGAAATTTATAAAAATTGTCCAATTGTAAAAGAACAATTCTTTTATCCAAACAAAAAAAAAATAAAAAAATAAAAAAGAAATTGAATTGATGGATTTGAATTGGGATGGGTTCATGTCTAATAGGTTGCATGACAAAACATAAGAGAAAACAAAATATTAAGTTATTTGTAAAAAAATTGCAATTTACTTTTAAATAGGGTAGACATATCAATCCTTCATGTTCGTTTTTAGTGGATAAAACGAGACATACCAATTTGAATAATCGATTTTAAAATTTTAACTTGTCACACAAAAAATATTAGATGAAACAGACGAATCTATTGACTATATGGATCTGTTTTGCCACCTCTAATTTAAATATTATTAGTATTATTTATTGTATAATATTTAATTTAATGTAACTAGTGGTTTTATTTTTAATATATATACATATTTAAATTTATCTAAATTTTCATGTAAACATTCAGATTATTCATTTTTAAATTTAAATTTCAAAAATATCTATATTATTAAGAATAAAATTAGTTGAAGAATTACTTTTAATTATGAGTATAATATAACAGTGATGTGGACACATTGAGTCTATACTTACTATACTCAAATAAGGGCTACTTTGGGATGTTGCAACTTAATTAAATTGGTAAAGAGCGGTCAACAATATTATTTATATTTTCTAAATAAGAAAGTTCCATAATGGAATTCCTTCAAGTCCTCAATATACAACTACCATGTTTGATTACATGCTCTGTCAAAAAAAAAAAAAATTGTTTATATACTATTTTATTGTATGGTAAAAATTGGACCAACTTTTGTCATCTCCTCATCAACATCAAGAACTATATTTATCATCAGAAATTTATAAATTTTTCTCAACTGTAGAAAAAAAAAGGTTTTTAGTGATGTTGGAATAAATAACAAAAATGAGGGAGACTTGAGCTTTTAACTTAACCGAATAAATGAAATAAGTTATTTATGCTTAATGAGTAGAAGTGCGTGACCACAATCCCATTTCAAACATCTTATTAATAAGCAAAATAAAATTAATAAAAATTAATATATTTAAACAAATACATCAACTTTTTCTCTTTATATTATTTATAAATAAATAAATAATAATACATCATCTTTTGTCCATTACTACTAATAAATAAAGTGGGAGAATACTCTGCAAAAGAACCTCTGTCATTATTTTGAAAGATCCAAAATTGTTCTTAGTCACAATAAATGCAATGGATTCTATATATCTTTGACCGAAAGAAGTTCATGCATCGTAACATCTCATCTCATGTACATAAATCTCAAATGACTATACGTAATGTATGGCCTATGGAATCGTTTTTTAATTAGATCGACAACCAAAAAGGGAGAACAAGTTGTATTTAAAAAATAGCCCGAAATTAGGTCATATATTGGAACCCAAGAAACTAAACCTTCGATTCGAAAATGCAAATGTAATCAACCATACATTTTCTTCTTTTTCAATATAGGAAACATAAAGATGAGGTCGTTCATATATTTTAATAAAATTTAATTATTAACTATTTAATAATTTCATCTACAACAATTAATGAGATTAATGTTGGAAACTTTTATTCATTAACTCTTTATATCACAAACACCACAAATATCTCACGTATCACACACATAGCTTAAATCTATATCAAGCTACAAGTAATCAACAATCACAAACCATAAATTTGAAACAAAAACCAAAATTTTAGACAAAGAATTATAAATATAAGTACGTTTGAGGTATGTGAAGCTACACTAACTTAACATTTCATAACTATTATAGGCAAAAATACAAAATTAAGATATCTTCTATTTTCTCTTTTCATTTCTCATCTCCATTATTATAGTTTTGAGGTCTTTTAAAATATTTGATTTCACCAAATTTCAATTATCTTATTTAATACTTTCCAAACTCTAGTAATAAAATAATAATAATAATAATGTGAGAAATAGAGAGGATCTTAATTTAAAAATAAAAGTGATCTTCAAGTTTAATCTAATTTCCACTTAAATTTTTAAAATTGTTTTTTTCAATTTAGTTTTTTATGTTACATTTCATTTACAACATTGACATGTAAACCTCAAAATATGTACATTGTTATCTTTTAAAAAATACTACGTGATTGTTAAGAATCAAACTATATATATATGTATATATATATATATATATCAAACTCATTTAGTTAATGTAAATAAAGTTCACCTCATTTGACTCATGAACCAAGTTTAACAAATTAATTGTCAAATTGAGTTTCAAACTACGCTCAAGTTGACTTGATTCATTGACACCTCTACTCATATTGTGCCATTTTAACATAGTGATACTTATTTCTGAATGATTCAATCTCACACGTCTAATCAACCTCATCGTGCCTCTTTTATATGAGTTGGTGAAGATGATAATGGCGAGTATTAATCTTTAAAAAAAAATTGAAAATGTTACTAATTAATTGTAAATTTGTTTGAGTAATAAGTTGAACTGATAACCTCTTTTTCACTCAAACTCTTCCAACCATCGACTCCTTAAAAACATTAATCATTTTAATTTATGATTTTAATTTTTCGAATGAGTTGAACTCATAACCTCCTTTTCACTCAAACTCTTCTAACCACCAATCCATTAACTCTCTGAAAACATTAATCATTTTAATTTATGACTTTAACTTTTAGGCAAAAATATATCTTAATTTGGTCTTTTAAGTTTAATTCAAATGGTCATGTATATCCTTTTTAAGTTATTTATTTTTCATATTAATTGATTTGGATTTGTTAGCTCAATACTCTTATGTCATGTCACCATCTTAACAACCACATGATTTTCTTAACGAAGTTAAATAAATAAATAAATAAAAACAAGGATCACAATTTACAACATGCACATTTTGATACTTTAAGATTAATGTTGCAAACAAAATATAACATGAAAGACCAACTCAAGAAAATGTAACTTAAATTACCACGTTCGTCAGTATTTGGTTAAACTTAAATTACCACGTGTTTATTTTTACCTATAATAGTCTATAAAGAGTCAACTCGTGAAAATATAAATTAAAAGACTTAATGAGAATTTGGTTAAACTTAAAATACCACATGTGTAATTTTACTTATAATAGTTTATGAGGTGCTAGTTCTATGGTAAAAAAACTAGTCTTGTAAAATGACTATGAGTATCACTTTAATTAATTAATTAATATTAATAATAATAATAATAATAATAATAATAATAGCCCAATAGCATAGGCCCAAATTAGTAATGGCTCGATTTTTATTTTTATTTTTTTATAGTATAATAAAATGAGGAAGAATTGTTTTGAGTTAAATATATTTTTAATCCTACAAAATTATAATATTTTAAGTTTAGTCGCTAAAATAATTTTACTCACTGCTAGTCTCTTTTTTGGTTTTATAAGGATTAAAATTATCATTTCTAATAAAAAAAACTCAAGTTAATTTAATTAGACTTCACTTACTTTTGAAATCAACTCTAAATTATTAAGTATCTTTCTCCTAAAAATTTAGATGATTAAAAAAATAAACCTCCAAATTTTTCTCTTAAAAAACTAGGTTTAAGAAACTTAAGACACTTGCAACAAAAACTTAAGATAAGATAATTTGGTTAAATTGACCAAAATAATTTAGGATAAATGTCCAAATATCTCAATAAAAGACATAACTTTACCAAATAAAAGAAAATAAAGAAGATATGGTGGATTGTGTTAAGGTTAATAAAAGATCCAGATGCCTAGTTCCTACCCAATGGAATAAGCCAACCGAAAGTAGTCCAGTTGCATTGTGGCCACGACGGATACACGTAGCAATTTTAATGAGGTCCCACTGCCGCACGAATCAATGGAAATCCATACCTCATGTTGAAAAAAACATAAGAGTAATTCTGATATCAATTATTTATATTTTATCATTAAAAAAAAATTATTTTTATTTTTACACATATTTTGTCTCATTCAAAATATTTATTGAATGGTTGAGTTCAAAACATTACTATGTCATATTTTTATAAACATTAGAAAATATGTTCTCATTAAAGAGACTCATCCTTTAGAGAAAAATCAAAATATATGGATGATATACATTCTAATTTTGATTTATTTTTAGGCTTGGAGGTAATATATTCATAAAGAAAAATAAACACACAAATATTATATTACGTCTAAACAAACAAAAATTTGAAAAAAACATGAATTGAAATTTAAATGATTGTTTGTAGGACATTATATTTACAAATAGTAAATAACATAATTAAAAAAATAGTTTATTGTTATTGTAAAACAAAATATAATTTAGAATCATATATATAAAATTTGGGACGATAGGAGTAAAATATCTAACAAACTGTAGAGTATTGAAATATAAAAGACCCGTCAATTTTCCGGGAAATTGATATTGGTAATAATATATTCAATAAAGGAAATTGTGAAAAATTGAAGGGGGGAACAGCTGAAAATTTTACACATAAGAAAAGCAGTCACGTACTATGTAAAGCATCCCTAGTTGCTGAATTTGCTTTGTCCATTCTGAACCTTTTGCTATTAATTTTCCATCTTTGGTTTCCTTTCGAAGAAACATGTAAAGTTTGCTTAGTCAGATTATTTGACTCTTTTCTAATTCTTCAATAACAGCGACAAACATTTGATTCAAAAGAGGCTCCAAAGTCCATTCCAGTTATAGTAGTTTGGTCCACTCATATTTTGTTTTCATATTCAATGCTGACCAATTGTGTTCCCTCATCACTTAATGCATTTCGAAAGAGGAATATTTCAAATAATCAATGGCTTAATTTCTCCTCAAACTCCCATCTTTAATCTTTTGAGAAATAGTAATAATCATTAATTAATAAAAAAATATATAGAGTATACCAAAGTTTGAATTTTGAATTTAATCTAGCCTCTTTCGATATACAAGTTACCTTGAAAAAAAATCTTCAAGGCCTTGGGCTATGAATTTCTACATGGAACTAAGGAAACAAAGCACAATAAGATAGATAAATGAATTTTTTTCCATGCACCCAAACCTTTTAAATTTGCATCGAGTAGAAAATATACCAATGCTTAATAGCAAACTTTATATCGACTAAATAGAGAAATTGATGTTTAAAATTTTAAGCATTGGTTAAATTAATTTTCAAAATTCGCTTAAAATAGTTCATCTATAAATTTTTGTCATTAGATAATTTAATATGACAATAGAATTAAATATTTGGTTTATTCACGTTGATTTTACGTCAATGTCATCTTTTTGGAGATAAATTTTCTAATAAAATTTTGTCATCTCATAGATAAAATTGTAAGCAATTGTAACAGTGCATAAACCACAAATTAGCCGGTTTTAAATTTATTAGAAAAAGTATCATGTGTTGTGATGATATTGATATGAGATTAATGTAGAAAATTCAAATATTCAATTAACATGACACATCATAATCTTTAAGGATAAAAGTTTAAATATGAATTGTTTTTATTACTATTTTACAATTTCAAAAATGTAATTTGTCAATTTATAAAATTCAAAGTTTAATTTAATTAACTTTTACAATTTGAAGAATCAATTTATTTATTTACTCTTTTATATACACAAAAGTATCAAACTTGTGGCATCATTGTAATGAGATAAGAAAATTAATTGATAACTAGGACGGAAAAATGGGTTGGTCGATGAGGGCAGTCTATTTAGCTCGTAGTTTTTAGTGAAGATAATTTCAACCTTCCACTATTAGATAACCGATTATATCTATACTGATAAAAAGAAAAGGGACATTGACAAATAGGGTGGATTAATATGTCAGATCTAAATAAAAACATTTTTAATTTAATTTATTTATTTATAATAGGTTTTAGATCATTTTATATTTTTTCTTCTATTTTTAGTTTTATATTTCTAATAATTTGTAAATTTGATGGAGACTGAGAAGGGTTTCAAATTGGACAACCATGGGCTAAGGCCCCACCTCCCCCTCTCATGTAATAGTAGTAGTATATATATTTCATACATTAACTATGCTATATTATTTTTTTGACAAATAATGACTATGCTATATAATAATCATCTACAATATACAATGACTATGCTATTATAAAACTATATATTTATTAAATATTTTGTTTTATAATGTACTATTTTTTTACAATAAAAGTATTATATATATTTGTTTTGGTCCTTGTACTGTTTTGTTTTATTTTTAATCATGAAAATACACAACTTTTTGTTTTCTTTTTTTGTTATTTTATTTTTGTCTCTGCATATTTATCCATATCATAACTGATCCATGTAAAAGTATATTTGATTTTAGTTCATCAAAGTAAAGATTAAAATAAAATTTTTACCAATTTTAATATGAATAAATTTTACAATGACTAAAATAAAACATCAAGGATCAAAAGAAAATAGTAATATATTTAAAGAGATTAAAAACAAAAATGTATAATATTGTAAAGATTAAAAACAAAATATTGTATATTTCCAAAAATTAAAAGCATATCTAAACTTTAGAAATTTTTATTCATCCCCAATGCAATCATTTCTAGATCCGTCTCTAGTGTAGACATTAAATATTTAATTTAGTTTCTTTGTTGATTTATTTTATATTTTTGAATAATGAATTATGAATGTTTGAATGATAATTTTTATATTTTTGTTGAACTCATTAGTTTTATATTATTGAATGGTCTTTATTTTTATTTTGTTTACACTTTTTACATGATTTTTGTGAATTTATTAATTAATAAAAAAAATTAAAAAAATTTGATGGGTCGCCAACGCCTGCCTTAATAAGGGATGAGTTGAGACTTTCAACTCTTTAACACTAATTGCCTCGTTCGCCCCATTTCGCTCTTTTTAAGCAAGTTAAAGACGGGGCAGAGAAAACATATTAGCCCATTTTGCAATCCCTATTGATAAGAGGAAAACTATTGGAGTTCCACGTATAGACGTATTTGCCTTACAAACGAACTTTGAAGGAGTGTGTTAAATTCAACCTAAACTCTAAGATGATGCTAGAGCATATAAAAGATTCGTCAAGCAACATACCATTAGGTCAACGTTATCAGATTACTAGGATTACACTTTAAATGCATATACTTGATTTAAAAATGCCTTTATAATGAAAGTAGTCATCAAATTGTGTACCAATTTTTGTAGGATTATATTAACCTCGAATCAAATCATAAGAATAATACTTTTTACAGTAGAGTTATCATAAGAATCAAATCATATATTGTAGACATTATTAAACATAATCATATCGAAAACCATTTCATTTATATTTCAGCGAACATTAGTACACCACGATAAGAATTTTACATTATACAAGATGTCATGATAGTTCCTTTTGCGCCTCCTGAAGCCTCAAAATTGAGTTGGATGATCCAAGGACATATTCGGAAGAACACGTTAAATGTCACACCACTTCAAAATAGCCCTCACAATAACTAATTATCAAGATCACATGTAGTTCCTTAACTTAATTTTAATTAACGTTTTAGTTTTTTTATCTGTTTTCTTCTTTTGATTTGGTCATTTAATTATTTTAATTTTAATTTTTAAAATGTCAATAATATTATCCTTTTCTTTAACAAAAATTCAAAAAATTCATCAAAATTTTCAAACAAAATCCGTAAAATTAATTATATTCTTCAATATAATACAAATTTCATCAAATTCCTAACTCAAATCTTCAAATAAATTCATATTTTCATTCTTTATTTGATGTTGTTAGAGATGAAAATATGAGTTTATTTAAAGATTTAAGTTATGAATTTGATTGAATGACATTATATTGAGTATGGTAATTAATTTTATGGATTTTGTTTGAATTTTTTTATGAATTTTTTGAATTTGTGCAACAAACAAAAATGATAACATTGTTGACTTTAAAACATAAAAGATTAAATTATCACTTAAAATTAAAATAAATGACCAAATCGGGAGGAAAAAAAAAAATAAAGAATTAAAATGTTAATTGAAATTAAGTTAAGGGACCACGAGTGGTAGTTAGTCTATATCTAATGATAATATGAATTAATTCTCTCTCTTGAAGAATAAACTTGTAAGATAATTAAAACCGTTTCGCTTTTATTATAATTACTTTTAAAGTCAAACTTATGGATAACTGTGATGTGCTGACCTTATAAAATTTATTACAGTGATAGTGCATAATAATTAAACTCTAAAATTTTAGTGTATGAAAAATAATTAGGTTTTTAAAAATTAATTTTTAATTATTAAAATGTCAATCTAAATTTGATCTATTACATCTCTTTAATAAATGTTATTTGCTTTGAGTGTCATTTTTTTTATGAATATTTACAACTTAAAATTTTTATATATAATGATTTTTTTTTGGATATTTGCTTTGATTTTTTATTCTTAAAATTCTTATATACAATTGATCAATGTTGATAAAAAATAACTTGATTCCTCATTTTTCAAATTGACCAAATAATTTCTAACAAAAAACAAGATTCAAGATTTCATGAAAGTTTTTTTCACGTCTCCCTAAACCACATAATTGAGTTGCATGATCCAAAACCATATTAGAAAGAACACATTGATTGTCGTACAGCTCTAAAATAGCCCCAACAATAACTAATTCTCTCTAATGAAAACATGAACCAATTCTTTCTCTTGAATGATAAACTTGTAAAAACAATGGATCCATCTGTGTAAGTTTTTTTTAAATGATTTTTATAGTATCTTATACTTTTGTTATTATATTTTAAAAAAATAAATAAAGCTTCAAATGAAAAATTAGTTTAAATAATTTATCTTAAAATATTATTTATGTAATTCGTCTATTTGCTACAATTTATTTTGAATAATAAAATTTCAAAAAATAATTAAAATTGAGAGTTATTTTGCGAAGCTTTTCATAAAAATCATTTTTAAAAGATATATTTTTTTAAAAAAAAATTAATTTTTATCATGTGAAAATCTTTAATAATAAATATCTAAATTATTAAATATCAAAATTACTTTTTTTAATCTGTAATAAATGAATCTAAAACAATTTTAACTATTTTTAATTAAATTCTCACAAAAATTATTTTTAAAAATAAAAAAATAAAAAACTTTTTAAAAATATTTAACAATCATCTCGATATTAACTTTTATTAAATTTAATATTACTGTCAACTTTTTTATTTCTAAATTTTATATTTAAAAATGAAGAGAATATTTATAAAACCACATGTATAAATGTATAATTGATTGTGATATTCTAAAAAGCATTAAAAAAAATTACTCATTGAACAATTAATAGAAGAATAAAATACCAACCAAAATCTCTCTTACACGATTCACAACAATTATCGTGTCAAGTTTACATTACACGACATATTCTCTAGATATTTAATTAACCAATTAACTAGTCCCCATAAAGTAAGTAAATAATCTTTTCAGATGTAAAACAATTAATAGCAACAGTACTCTGTTTCCAAAATTAGGTTGTCCATTCATCTTGGATACAAATTTAAATAGTAAATATCACGAAATTACATGATCCACTTGCAGTGAAGGTTCCAAATAATTATACACTGTTTTCTTAACAACACACAAACAAAATTAAAATAATAAAATAATTTTTTTAGTGGCCCCTTCATTCGCATATTTAGTATAGTTTCAGAGAAGTACAATCACCAAAGAAAAAAAAGATAGTTTTTTCGTCGGTTTGTGCCGTTGAACCTTTAGTTTATAAATTGACCACACACCTCAACCTTGATTTTTATTTCTCCATTCAACTTTTTTTCTTTCTATAAAGCCTTCATTCACCAAAGGAAGTAGCCACAATTAATCATCTACTATCTCTTCTCTACTCTGTTATTTTTCTTCTAATATTTAATTAATTAAGATGACGAACCAGAATAATAATGTAGTAAGACCTGAAGTTAATTCATGCATTAACACTCTTATTTCTGGACCTGAATCCATGGCTGTTCTTGGTGAGTTTTTGGGTTTCTCTCATAGTAATTTTATAAAGAGGTTGGATTTGGAAGGAGCTAACGTTAATGCTTGGATTGATTTAATGAGAGCTGCTTCTCCAACTCGTTCAGAAAATCAAGAAAAAAGTTCTTGGATTGTAAGCATATTTACGAAGAAACCTTTTCATGGAATAATTTTGAGATGTTTCTCATCACTCTGTTCATGTTTCTAAAATAATTGTTTTGTGTTTGCAGCTTTATCATCCTTCAGCGATTAAATTGTTTGATGAGATAATATATAGTGCAAAGGGAAAGGAGATTGTGTTTTTTCTTGACTATGATGGAACTCTCTCACCGATTGTTGCGGATCCAGATAAAGCTTTCATGACTAGAAAGGTTTTTTTTTTTTTTTTTACTTTGATTTGATTCATTTCAATAAATAAAAAAGAGATATTTTGATTTTGAGTTTATAATAATTTGTTTTTTTTAATCAAACTAGATGAGAGCAACGCTTAAGGACATAGCAAGACATTTTCCAACAGCCATCGTGACTGGAAGGTGCAGAGACAAGGTACATTTTATTCAAAGCAAAAAAAAAATTGTAAAAAAAATCTTCTGATAATAATTAATTATGGTTTTTTCTGTTTTTTTTTGTTCAGGTATTTAATTTTGTAAAATTAGCAGAACTATACTACGCAGCAAGCCATGGCATGGATATAATGGGACCGACAAAAAACGGAAGTGCTGTGAAAGTGAGAGAGCTTTAGTCACTAATTAATATTGAATTGACAATAATTTTATCCTATTATGCTCTTTCTACTTAGCTTTGTTATTTGTTGCTTTTTTTCAGAGTAATAATAATAATAATACTAACAAAGCAGTGCTGTTCCAACCTGCTGGTCAATTCTTGCCTATGATTGATGAGGTTCGGGTTTTATTTTTTTATTTTCTGAAAATTAATTTCAATTCAATTCCCATAAAATTGGCATTTTGCAAGACATGAGATAGGATGTTAATAAACAAAAATTGTAATTAATTTCAGGTGTACAAAATATTGTTAGAAAAAACAAAGTGTGTTCCAGGAGCTAAGGTAGAGAACAACAAATTTTGCTTGTCCGTGCACTTCCGTTGTGTTGACGAAAAGGTACTAGTAGACAATTATACATAATAGTACATATTTTTTGTGTGTGACTGAATTAGTATAATTAGTAATTATGAACCCCACAAACTTAAGCCAAAATATATAATATTAATTGTTGAGCAATATTAACATTTTTTATTTCATCTCTAATAATTGTTTTTCAGAGTTGGGCTCCTTTGGCGGAGAAAGTTAGATTGGTGCTAAATGAATACCCAAAACTTAGGCTTACACAAGGGAGAAAAGTGCTGGAGATTCGTCCCACCATTAAATGGGACAAAGGCAAGGCTCTTGAATTTTTGTTGGAATCGTTAGGTAAGTAGTAGTACTTTATTTTTTAATTTTTTTTATTCAATATTAGCATTGCTTTCTTTGAGTACTATATATAATTATTTATATATTGCTATAGGATACGAGAATTCTAATGATGTATTTCCAATTTATATCGGTGATGATCGAACTGATGAGGATGCTTTTAAGGTAAAAAATGCAACCAAGTATAGTTTTACATTGGCAATAATGAATTAATATTTAATTATATAATAATGATTATATATAATCAGGTTTTGCGAAGAAGGGGTCAAGGGGTTGGGATTCTTGTTTCTAGTGTTCCAAAAGAAACAGACGCTTCCTACACACTGCAAGATCCATCAGAGGTAAGTGTAATTAATATATGATATATCACCATCCAACGTGATTTATAATTTGTATTATATGATTAATAATTAAATTAATGTATGGGGAATATGAGCGAAATATAAAGAATGAATATTTTAATGGTTGAATACAGGTTGAGCATTTTTTGCGGCGATTGGTGGAATGGAAAAGATCGAGTAATGTGAACCCCACAAGCGCATAGAGTTGTAGATTGTATTTGTAGGTGATGATCACTTCAAGGAATTGACACCACTTTAGCTAAAATTTGCTAAAACGGGTGGATCCAATTGTATCACTTTCTTTTTTCAAATGGAAAATATCATTATTTCATCACTTTTGTTTCTCATTACAATATTAATTAATATTTTCTCTTATTTTAAATATAAAAAAAATAAATAAAAAAATAAATATATTTAAGACAGAAGATAGTAGTATATAACATTAAAGAAAATTTAATCAAAAATAAAATAAATTTAAATGATTTAATTATTATTGTGTCTTATAAATATTTAATAATGAAATAAAAAATTAAAACATTCAAAAAAAATTCTTATGAGTTAAATTCTTATTTGTCTATATTTTTTTGAAAGAGTATATTATTTGACTATTAATTTAATACACATCTGATTCTATAATGAGTGATTATAAAATGTATAAATGATAATATTACTTTTATTAGATTATTTTAATCAAATATTACTGTATTCACCGTTATCATAAATACAAATGATGAGATATTGATATGAGAGTAATACAAATAATTTTAATTTTAATGTATAATTAAAAATTTATTTTAAAAATTGAAAAACTTTCATTTTAAGATTATTTTTTTTAACAAATGAGTCACTTGTTGTGAAACAATTGAAATAATATTCAATATGATTTTATATATGTTATTGCTTATACTACTCCCTTAAACAATCATGTAAAAAACAAATTATTTAATATTATATTTTTTAAATACCATTTAATTAATGTTTTTATTAAATACTTTTTTATAAAAAAATAATTAAAGAATAAATTTATAACATGCAACTACATTTTTGTTGCATAAAATTTCAAATTAAATTAAATAAAAAAAACAGAGTAAATATAAATAAAAATATAGACAAAAAATTAATTTTTGAATCATATTTTTACTTATATGTATTTATATTAAGACTAAAAAAGAGTCTTAGTCAAAAAAAAACAGAAGGACTAAAAAGATTCATCAAAATAGCCAGAAAAACAAAGTCCAAAACATATTAATTGATGATTGGCACGCACACGTTTGCATGGGCATAGTGAGAGACAGATGTTTTATGGCGCAGCTGTAAATACGTGTTAAGTTGTTGCTCTGAATTGTATTCTATACTGAAAAGGGATGATTACAAATAACTACTCCGAAAGCTGATTACTTTAAAAGCTGATTAATTTAGAGAATCACAAATACAAAATTATTTAGTTACTTAGCCTAGGAATGGTAATTAACCGTCATTCTTCTCACTCCAACCGATATATTTATTGACTTTGCTTTATGTAACAAAAATTCACTCCTTCTCGTTATAATTAAATCATTTAATCATTATATATATATATATAAGTTAAAGAGATATTTAAGGGTGGTCTATCTATTGTAAAAAATACTACTATTACATAATATTATTCTTTAGCAAGCATTTATTAAACAATGTTTGTCAATAAAATATGCAAAATTTAGCATTTTAAGTCATGGAAGACATGAAAATAGAGATAATTTTATATTGATCAAATATAACATATGATTACAATATATAGTAGATATAATAAAATTTGTATACTCAAATTAGAATAATTAATTTTAAACTAAGATAACTAATTAACATGTAAGTAACACATAACTAAAGTAACTAACTTGTAACTAATTTTAAATTTCTAATATCCTCAAAAGCTAGTAATTATTCGTGACACTTCTAGCTTGGGATGAATAATATAATGTTGTAAAAAAAAATAAAGAAATACAATGATAAACACCGAAATCTATCGACTAAAGAATTTTGAAATATCAGTATAAATCAGTTACAAGATTTTTAAAAGACTTATCCGGGTTTGAAATAAGAACAAGAAAGATTCTAATGCAATCTTGTTTCATTTTTTTTTGTAGCAGATGATGAATCGATTTTACACCTCTATCTAAGATCTTCTCGTGTTTTTTTTAACGAAATCTCATGCGTAACTCTTTGATCATTAATACTTCTAAATGAGAATTCAATTAGGGATTTTTTTAGAAACAAGAACAAGATCGTTTTTTTTTGTTGTTGTTGGTAAGTGTTGAATCTAGAGTTTACACTTTGATGCAAGATATTGGTTGTATTTTTTAAAATGACCATTTGGCTAAAACAAAAACTTTGTCACAAAATATTGTTGTTGTTCTTGAGAAATCTTCAACAAATATGTTTGACTCCGTGTTTTTCATACTTGATAAAAGATATTGATGTTGAAACAAGGTTGATATCAAGACATTGAGGAAGTTGAAATAGTTTTATTGTCAAACATATTGCACTTAATAACCATTGTTTATAGATTTTTCTGTAATTATCATCATCATGATAAAATAATTCTAATTTGAAATTTGAGAGGGAAAATAAAGAAAGAAAGAGAAAAATTAGTTTTGAATGGAGGAAAATGAACAAATTATTCAAGAATCAAATGGAAAAGAAAATATTAATCAAATTAGAACAACTAATTTCTAACTAAGATAACTAATTTGTAACTAATACTTAACTAAAATAATTAATTTATAATTAATTTTACATTTTTAATATTTATAATTTTTTCTTCAATTTTTAAACTTTCAAGGTTATATTTTTGTATTTTGATTATATTTTTTAATTTTTTTTATAGTTATTTTTTCTCAACATGACTATGACTAGATATTGACTAGATCAAAGTAAATGTCTTCATCACTTTTAGCATATCATCGTTAGTCTCATTTCCTCGATTACTCTCTTAGACTCAATTGGTTGTGGTCTCTATCATTTCATGAATATACATTATGTTAGACACGTTCTTCGAATCAAACATTGGTTTTACGTTCAATTCTTGCAGAAGAAATTAAGATAATTAAAGAAAAATATATTAGAAATCATTTTCTTTAAATTCAAAGAATTAATCTCTATATGTTCATTTTTGTGACACGGAGTTAATTAAAGAATCATGTTAAATATCTTCATATTCTTCTTTATTAACTTTATAGTTCAGATGATTTTTCAGAACATTTAGATTATTGGCTTTAATACAATTTTGGTTAAAATGATATGTTTTAGAGCTCAAGCTCATATATGCATGGTGGCCCAAACCACAGCTTTGTAGTTGGGTTATATTGCTTATATACCCAAAAATGACTAAACACTTAGAATTCAAACATATTAATTATTATTATTATTATTATTATTATTATTATTATTATTATTATTATTATTATTATTAGTAATGGTAGCTTAAACTTTTCTAATCTCTAGTATATATACATATTGTAATCTTATCACATTTAAGAATTTCATATTTTTTTAAATATATAAAAATCAAAATCTTTTTTTATTTTTTATTTTAAAATTTAGATTCAATCCAGACTTTGCATTTAAAAAAAATTTGAATTTAAAATAATAAATATATAAATCATATCTCCTATATATCTAATATTTATTTTATTTGTAATCCTTAGTGAAATTTAACCGCTCGTACTTAAATGCAATCCGTATTATGAGGGGTATAAAGTTAAGTGCTGAGGTCCCAAATAGATTCTTCCACTTTCAAACGTTGTACTGAAGTGAAACTTTAATATAAAAACAAACATAAGAGTGTAAATCATTGTGGCATCGAACCCTTTTTACTTTTTCTTAACTTAATCCAAGCCTATTTCATATTAAATTATTAATCCTTTAAAAACTAAGATACTAAAACTAATAAATATTAATAATATACTCTTTAGCAACTAATATCCAAACAATTAATATTTATATTAAAAACTAATATCCAAAAAAAATCCAAGTAGAAAGTGAGATATTTTTTTTAGTTATAAAAGAAGAGAATACATAGAATAGGGTATAGGAGACACAAACGCCCCAAAGAAAACTAAATTATAACTATTTTCTAACAATGCACTCCATTAGTTCTCCAAATATAACACAATTTTGAATCCTAACCATATGCAGTTGAACCAAAAAAAACACTAATGTTTTGAATCTATTTAGTTCTTTGTGCTCCCAAAAAACATTTACTACAAGTTGATTTTACATAGAACAAAATGACTTTGTTCAAACTCTCAATTTTGACAATGATAATAGAACAAATTTCATTCCAGTATAATTCCTATTATGTTCTTAGCAACAAGATTCCTATATTCAACAATCAATGATTAATTTCTTGTTGGAATTTACGTGTGACCCTTATAAGTTAAATGTTATCAAAATGTGGTAACATTTGTTACCTTATTTTCTAGCTTTGGAATGTTAAGATAATAAAAAGAAAGATACAGCGCCTTTGTAAATCGTATTTCTCAATCACAATGTAATAATTGTTCAAAGAGAATAAGTTCAATACTTAGGTGGAATCATGGATATCATGTCAAACAAGAAACGTGAGGGTTTCTCCTTTCAATATTGCCAATTATCCATGTTCCGGACACTAATGATGTATAGCATTATTATTTACTATAAACTATCTAATAAGACAAATAACTTGTCAAAGGATTAATTTTATACACTATATCCATCACAAAAAGACCAATTATTTCCTCCAAACCTATTTGATGTTATCAAGGTGCATAGAACATAGTCACATATATATTTGCCAAACATATGAAATTAATTAAAATTGAACAAAATATATATACGATTTCAAATTATTTAATTTTTACTATATACAGATAAACCCCTCTTGTACCTCCCAACTTGTATACTAGGTATCTATCATCATCTTTTTGTCAGACATATTTAGAAAAAGACATTAGCACAACGTTTAACTTTAATAATAAGCTTTAAATGGGACACATATGAAACTTGGAGCAGCTGGCACCATCACAAGGGAGTTTAGGAACACTAAATCTTGTGCATATTTTATTAACTATGCTCATTATTATAAATTTAATTCAATTTCTAAAGCTAAAGTAAGATCTACATAATGAATTAATTAACAGAAGCACTACTATAGAGAACTAATAAAATAGTTTTAATTTGCGTCTGCAATTGTAACCG
Organism: Cicer arietinum; assembly: GCF_000331145.2. Taxonomy (NCBI): domain Eukaryota; kingdom Viridiplantae; phylum Streptophyta; class Magnoliopsida; order Fabales; family Fabaceae; genus Cicer; species Cicer arietinum. The sequence continues at coordinate 60,707,846 of NC_021164.2, read as the reverse complement.
CAAAATAACATTTTTAGATAATTTTATAACTTTATTACAATTGTAATTGTAATTGCAGTCACACCAGTCACATTTACGTGTATTTTACTACAATATAAAAGTTTACGGTATAATTGCGACTACAATTTAAAATAATAATGATTAATATTGATTCTAATTTCGAACATCACTTAATAATTTTTAAGAATCGAAAGCTCTACCCTTGTTTAATTAGGATATATATTGAAAGTAATTAAACAAAAGTTCTATAATTGTTCAGAACCATTGAGCACATAGATTTGACAGAGGCCACCTGAATGAAATATCATGAAATTAAGTGGAACCTTAAAATAGTAATATTAAATACAATGGAAGAGATCTAATTTTCTAGTTTAATGGGTTATTTTGAAAGAGTTAGGTGTATGAAAGGGAAACCCACTACATTTTATTTGTGAATCTTAGTAATGGGTTGAAGAGGAGTTGGAATGCACTCAAAGTGCTTGATTTGAATAAGACATTGAGATACTTATAAATGGGGATACCAAACATGCTTCAAAGCCTTGGGAGAACCCATGCCTTCATTTTCATACGTGTAAAGATAATAAATTGCCACTAGATTCAATTTCATCATTCATGCCTTAAATTGAAGTAAACAATGACATGGAAGCTCCAATTATTGTTACAAAAACGGACACTCTCCCACATCCATTTCACTAAAGTCAAATTGCTCTCACTCACTTACTTGTTATACATTACTCAGATCTTTAGTACCACACACACTTTTCATCAAACGGTGTGTCCGCATACTAACATATGTCCTTTGTCAGACAATTTTTTTTTTATTAAAAATTATTATTTTATTATCAGCATTGATATGCCAATCTAAGTGTCCTGTTAAATATCGGTTTTTGTATCACTAATTAATTAATAATTTATAAAATATAAGGATTATATACTTTTAGTTATTTAAGTTGTAAACTTTGTCTCCCAATAAACCACACCTGGAAATAAAAAAGAGGGTGGTAAGTATAATTGTCAGAGCACTGACAGCAGTCCTAATTTGACAGATCAAACTCATCTAATTGGGGATATATTTAAGACTTTTTCATTTGTCCTCAAAAAAATACTCAACAACTATATATGGTTATCTTTTAAATATTAGTTAGCTTTAGTGTTATTTTAATTAAGTATTGAATTAGCTAGCTACCAACCATGTGGTTCTCTGCATTGTTTTGTACTAGTATAATTTGTCAAAGAGATACTCTTTAAGTCCTCATAGGCATGCCTACGATCTACCCCATAGAAGGGATACATATAGGTTTCTATTCTCGTATATATGCAATTGATTCCCCAAAATATCAGAAACAACGCACGACATATGTCAATTAAGGTAAGTAGTTGGTTAGCACTAATTGGGAATTAAGAATTGGATAAGTATGATTATGACCAAGTTGGCTGCTCTGTTGAAGGGAGCAAAACAGTGGGTGTGTCTTTCGAGTTTGCATAGAAAGTGGTTATTTTATTAGTTAGTTGGATAAGTATTTAAAAGTTATTAGCAAGAAGATTAATTATATATTTCATTTAGTTTATATATATATATATATATATATATATGCAGTGAAATATTAAACAATAATTGATAAATAAATTAATTGTTGATATTATATATACATGGATGACTAATTATAAATAGTTATAATATTTATTCATTTTACTATCTTATCAATTTAGATAAGCCAACTTTCTTAAAATGAGATATACATTGTGACCATCGCAAATTATATAGTATATGTTATTCAAATAAACTAGTGTTTAAAATTTATATGAAATTCCAACAAGCATCAACAATACACATAGTTATAAATTAAAAACACATTTATTTTCTTTTGTATCATTCGTATAAACGGATAGAATATTTCCTTGATTATTTCAAACATTAGTTTACTGTGAGTGTACAATAATAATGCGAAAGAAAATGGTTATATAGCTGGCGTTTAACCTTTACTTCCCAAGGAGCAGCAACTTTTAATGAGTACGTTGTAGCACTATACTATGTAACACATACAGAGTACAGACCATAGACTGCTTAAGAAGGAAGGAGTTTGGATATGTGTCAATTTTTCTAACGCTTTGGTTTCTTCTTTTCAAGCATCTACATTAATTAAAGCTTTGGAGAGTCCTCTGTTTTGTACTTTTTTGAATATATATATTTTTTGAGTTGGAGATGTCCATTTCAATAAAGTTTGTATCATTATACTTTTTAATAATTTATAATTGAGTCTCTAAATTTTAGCTGGATCCCAAAACTTTTAAATAAATTAAAATTTCATAGACAACATTACAAATGAATTATTTAAAATTAGTTTATGGATACAATATATGAAAATTCAGTGACTTAATCGTAGATTAATGAAAAGTACAGTTTTTTCTTAGGATGAAAACTTCAGCCATTAACATATTTTTGGAGTTTATAAAAGAAATTCAAATGTGGTTGCAGGGTTGATAGAGTAATTAAACTTAAATAAAATGAATAAATAGTCATTTTAATTTTTGAGTGTGTGAATAAGTGTCACTATAATACCAAATGTATCTTTTATTAATTATTGGTTTTGCACAAAATTTAGTAATAAATTTAAAGAGAAATTTTATGTTTTCCCTCTCTAAACTTTTCTCACTAATTTAAGTTTTTTTTAGTTCATCCAAATATATGTGGACACAATCGTTCTCCTAAATTCTTGTGAATTTTTTAAATTGTATTTCTTTGTTAATTAGATTGATCTTACTAATACATTTCTGCTACAGATTGTTTAGTATAGTATATTATTTTTCATAAAACTCGGTCTACAATAATTTATTATTGATTATTCTACCAGTTGCGTTTGTATATGAGAGTGGATGAGATTACAATTTGTGTAATATTTGGATAATGTTTTTTTTTTTTTTTACAAATTTGGATATTATTATATTGTTTAATAACTTTTGTTGAATATTTATATCACATGTCATCGTTGAATTAAAAGTCTAAATTATATTTATAAACTTTTACTTAAATTTAAATAATTTAGTATATTTCTAAGATTTATCAAAATTTACATGATTTATTTATTTTATTTTATTCAGGAGGAAATTTACGTCGTTTATTAAAATTGCATAATAAGTTAATCTTAATCTACAATAAAGATGTAAACTTTTTACCAACCAATACAAATATCTAATAATCAATTACTAAACAAGGGAATTTATATCATATATTTAAAAATTAATATGTTTTGGTACTATCATCTATAATGAGTTTGATCATATTTTATATTTAACATCACTAAATTTTTAAGTTTTATCTTTTGGATTTATTTTAAAATTATTTTTTTTGTATGATTTTAATTCAAATAAATTTTTTAATTTCAATTATAAAAACAATTTATTTAATTACCAGGGTCAAAATTGAATAAATAAATATATCAAAATTTTTAATTTAGTCAACTTTAATAGATATTATAGTAATGTCTACAGAGACAAATTAATCAAAATATTCATTGAACCAATTCATATTTTTTTTTATATTACTATAGAATTTGTCATGAACAATATAGTAGTATTATATATATATATATATATATATTAAACAAATATTATGTCAATATAGTTTCATCTTCTTCAAATTGTACGTATGTTTATGGAATAGTACTATACCTCATATCCTCGTCTTTATGTCAGTGTAATGCATTTACAGACATCCTATAGTAATTAGGACAACGTATATTGAATTATTAAGTCTTAATTTAACTCATCATATAGTATCTCTCTATGAAGTAATTATTAACATCTATATTGCTCAAAAACAAAAGAAAAACTAAAATCTAAAACATAAATTTTTACGATCACTAAAAATATCTTATGTAAAGATTAATCAAATTATTATCAAAGAGAAGAAAAAAATAAAAAATTTACAACACCTGAATCTCAAAATGTCGAGATGACGAGGAAGCTACAATTGCTACAACAACTAATGTCGTTTAGTTTGACATTGTTGAGAAACTACATGAGTGCTTTGTGCCAATGTATCCACCTTTACTTGGCACGAAACATCGTATTTCATTGACCCACTATGCAACAAGCCCAATTTCATTTTTGCTTGGACATGAATTGATAAGGAAAATGTAACATGCACTCTTTTTTTATCATTTGTCATGCTTTCTTCCACCTCCTTAGGCAATTTAGATGTTGAACTTTTTAATGTTATCTCAAATTCCGTTGAATTATGACGGTCTTGAGAGAAAGTTGGATAGGCACTTGAAGCAATTTTTTGTCGTTTTAAAGAAAGGGATACGTCTCCTCCTTCTTTATACAAAATTCCCACATTTGAATTTGGATTGTGGACTTCTAAAGTAATTTTGTATTGTGGATGGGGCTTGCTATGTAAGAGAAAGTGTTGGATTGAAAATCTTGGGTCCTTTGGTGTAAGTACAATGGAGAAAAGGCCACCTAGAAGGCCTCCAATAATAATCACAACAACGAGGAAGATTATGATGAACACAAAACACCAACAATGTGACCGATTTGTCTCCTTAGCCGGAGAACTTCGATGAAGCTCCGCAATACGAGCATTTTCCGGTGGTGGAACGCGGTAGATTTGGTCCTTAGGAACTTGGACAACATATGTGCCGGGACCAATATCAGGTAATTTAGGTTTTGAATTGTCATCGTTGTCGGAATAACCTTGTGGAGGAGGTGGTGGCGGCAATGAGGCCCGCTCCTCCATGGGTGTATGGGGAGCGGCGGGGTGGGGAGGAGACTAGGAAGAAAAGGTGGTTTTGGAATATTGAAGGGATGATATTACAAATGAAGAGAGGGGCGTAGTTTGCATGGGGAATGAAAGTACGTACTATGCATGAGAGGAGATAATTTGTGATTGGGAGAGAAATGGGTAAAGCTTTGGTTGAAAAGTGAGAGAATTAGGAGACATCCCAATATTAGTATATAGATAATTAGTAGATTTAGAGCTGCTTTAACGGGTCAACTATGTCAATTTAATAAAAGATTCATGCATTGTTGATACCAGATTTTTCAAATCAATAAATAAAACACAAATAGGGAGTTTTCAAAATTGTTCTCCTTTGGCTCTGAATTCCTTAAGTTTAAAATTTTTAAAATTAAAACTTATATTCTTTTTAGGAAAATGAATAATATTACAAAAAGAAGACATGTGAAAATAAATTAATAATATTCATTGTATTTTTAATCAAACTTTATTTTTTACAAACATTGATGTATGGTAAAAAATACATATTACAAAATTATAAAAATAGTTTTTTTTTATCACTAGTTTTTTTTATCCCTAATATCATCGTGTTTTTCACTAAATATGATAATGACTGCAAATAGAGTTGTCAATAAAATTTTAAAGTCTTGAGTCCCTCTCAAAAATCTCATACTAAGTCCTTAATATTAGGTATTCTATTAAAATAAATTTTGTAAGGCATCGGAGCATTATTTCAGTGGGTTTAAGGAAAGGGACTCATAGGCCAATATTTTGTTAATTATTCTTTTCTAAATTATATTTATTTTTCTCGAAAAAAAATTCAAGAAAATCTAAAATATTTTTTTCATGAAAAAAATTTTAAATCATTTTTTTATCAAAAATTTTGTGAGCAAAATCAAATAATTATTTTTCTTGAAATTTTTTTTTTTCTCGAATCAAAAGATTGTAAATATTTTTTATCAAAAAAATTTTGAGAAAAAATTTTATTTATTCAAAAACAAAAATTAAAAAAAAAATAAAGCGGAACAATAGGCCCACCTAACTCGACAAAATTTTAGAGGCTTTTTAATTTTGGGGCTTTCCTTTTTAGGAATGTTGGATTTTAACTCATACCCCCCTAAATGTTATAAATTCAAATATACCCTTTTAATTTTTATTAAATTAATGATAAAAACAAATTACTTCAAAATCTCACCTCTCACCAAAGTTTATGGTAAATAATCTTTTTCAAGTTACAAAATTTTCTATACAATATTTATACTATCAAAAATTTTGTACTTAGAAATTTCTGATAATTAATTTTACTCTATCATAAATTTGTGACTTGAAATTTTCTGTAGTTAATTTTACTTTACCGAAAATTTTCATTTTTAAAATTTCTGGTATGTATTATTATTATTATTATTATTATTATTATTATTATTATTATTATTATTATTATTATTATTATTAATTTTTGGATTTTTTTAATTTTTTTTTTTTTTTGAACTAGGGAGAAAAAAACATCATTATGTATAGTTAAATTTCTTGTTGAAACTTCCAGATATTTTAAGAATGAAATTTCTGGTATTGAAAAATAACTACCGGAAACTTCATTCTTTCTTGACATTTTCGTTACAATTTTTGTTTTTAGTTTTTTTATATAATTATTTCATATTCAATTTATTTTCAGTGAGATTAGAAAAGCAAAAAGTACCGTTGAACATTCTCGAGTTTGACATCTTACACAATATAATAGAAGAACTATTACATTTTAGTTGAAATTTTTTAGTTACATTTATTTGACTTATATTTTCCACCTCTATCACAATCAAAAATTAATTTTAATTTATTTCTTCTCTTTTCGATCTCTATGTCAGAGGGAGTAATAATAACAACTACTCGATTATGTCAGTCAACCTCTCTTGTCCATGATATAACAGCTTCTTTTGATTTAAAAATTAAATCATTGTGAATGTTTCAGTCAAATCTATCGATAATGGTGTTTTTTTCATCCTTACTTCAAATGAAAAAAGTTAAAAAAAAAATTTAAAAAGTTATTTAAAAAATAATAATATGTATCGGTAATTATAAAATCTGTATCGAATATTTAAGAGAAAAAGATTATTTACCGGAAATTTTGGTGAGGGGTGAGATTTTGTAGTAATATTTTTTACCATTAATTTAATAAAAATTATAGGACATATTTGGATTTTTAACATTTTGGGAGGTATAAGTTAAATTGAAGGTTACAAAATCCAACTTTTCCTTTTTGGAGATCTTTTAAACTCTGAATTTTTTAACCCTCCAACTATCCCTTTCCCTTTTTGTTTTTTTTTTTTTTTTTTGAGAAAAAGGTTTGAAACTTTAATATATGGAGATTTAATTTTTTATAAAAAAACAATTTAGAGTAAAAAAATGGTATTCTAGTTTGAGGTATAAAATATTTTAAATTTATTGAACACTTACAAAGAAAATTATATTTTTCTTCCACCAGTGGTCCCAGTAAGAATATATGAAGATTATCTAAATGTATATATATTTCTAGTTAAATAATTATGTTTACAAAGTGAATTTTACTTTCTTTTTTAAGAATCTAGCAATAAAATTCATACACCTTAAATGTATGAATTCAAATTTTAAAATATTAAATATATCTTTTTTCTTTTACTATACATGATTTTACTCTTTATCATTTCGATAAAGTTGTATATATCAAGAGAATAATTTCTATGAATGGTGTAATTTTGTTTATAAATGCATTCAATCAAAACATGTCAAATAAATATTTGTAGCGATGTTTTAGTAACAAACCTAAAAAAGTGGCATAAAAAAGTTTTAATCCATTGATGTATACAAACTAAGTTCATTTACTAATTTATGTCATTTTCTAAAGTATGGTATATATTGATATAGTTTTAATTTTGTAGCATTTCTATATTAATTTTTAAGAAAATCTAAGTAAAAATAGTAGAAATTATTTTACACTCATAAATTTTCTTCATCGAAGATAATTCTATTTGATTTGCGTCAAACACTAAATATAGGTATCTCACTATACAAAGAAGTTGAATTAATTAGGATTTTTCAGCCCTAAGAGATTTGCTAAGGCTTTTAAGCCATCACTAAGTAAATGTGTTGCATATTTTAGGTAACAACCCCAACAAAATAGTCAAGTTATTTTGTTAGGGTTAAAACCCTAGAAAAATATGAGAATTTGGATTTTTGTTTTCTTCTTCCAGTGTTAAAGCCCTAGGAAAATAATTAGGGGAAATTATGAACTTTTTGCTAGGGCCACAGCTCTCGATAAATAAAATGCAATTTTTTTTCTTCAAAATTTCACATTACTTAGGGCTAAAGCCCTCAATAATGTTTGATTCCTCTAACTGACGGTCTCAAACCTCGCTGACTGACACACAATCTCACTTTCTAAGGCCTAAAGCATTAGCTAATTGGAGCATATAAATGTTCCGAGAGCTAAAGCCCTCACCCCCAAGTTATGATTTCTTCTCCACTCCAACTTTTTCCTTTCTTCTCTTTTCTTTTCCATTCCAAAACTTTTGGGTGAAGAAGAGAAAATGATATGTCGTACCGAACTCTTCACTAAAAATTTAATTTTAAATTTGTATTTAAATTTATATTAAAAAAATTTATATTATATTTATTGTGACTTTTATGAACATATAATATATGTCGATGTTTTTTTTTTGTGAAATAGTATTTTTTACAAATTTAAAATTGTTAGTATATTTATTGTGTACGTTTTGATGACTAATGATAAGTCAATCATTATTGTATTAAATAACATCACTCTTCTATAAACTAAGAAAAGTTTAACCAACCAATAAATTACTCGTGTGTTTTGTTAGCGATTTGAATCTTACCAAATACCACTTTTGTTATTTTTATCAAAACTTTTTATGTGCTGCATTTTTATTACAACGTGGATGTATCTTTAACATTTTTGTCCAATTTTAGTTTTCATTGCAGTAGTTAACTAAAAGGAAGTAGTTAAAAATTAAACACAAAACTTGAGTGGGACGTTTCTGTGTGCAGAAAAAACGAAAAGACGAAATTCCATTTTTTTCATTATTAAGTTTTACCCTTTTTCTCACAGAAATTAAATATTTAATGTTAATGGTAATTTTATAAAAAAATATAAAATACATAATAACTTATAAATTATAACAAAAATACACATTAGGGTAATATAATTATTACTTAATAATTATTTTTAAGTGTATAATAAAGTAAACATTCACGAACAACTTTAGTTAAACAAAGTTATATAAAAAATGCATAAAATAAAAATATACTTTAGTGCAATAAAAAGAGCATATAGACATGTATACGAGTGTCTATCTGAACGCTAACGGTGTATAAACCAAAAGGCTTTTTGTTTAAATGATAAATATAAAGCTTTATCGAATTCAAAAAAAAAATAAAGCATGGCTTAATATAAGTACATTTTCTAATATTGCACGAGCATAATTCCTTTTAGCAAGTGTGATGCATTCCATCCTGGGCTCTTTATCTATTCCGTTCAGAAATGGCTCGATTGTTTTATCGACTAAAACTTCGTAAAGAGGCCCAATACTCTCTACGCTGGACTGGAAGTAAGATAAAATAAAAATAAAAGGAGTTGTTATCCGCACCCCACATTTGAACCAACTAATGCATTGCTTGTAAGAATAGGGTCTTCAATGTCGTCCCTAATTTTGCTTACCCTTACTATTTTGGATCATAAGAGTGATATAATTTCTTTTCGTTAAACAAACTAAGTCAATCATGCCCTATATCATCAATATGGTAACATGGTGGGTTTACTGATTCGCCCATCAAAATTTTAAAGTTGAATATACTAGTAGGTATATGTTGCTAAAATACATTTTCTAGTAAACAATTGGATGTATGTTAACAATTCTCACAAACATTCTCTATAATACATTGTTTTTATTCCTTTTATCTAAATAAATAATTTTTACATATATTTAATTTATCTTGTGTTTTTTCGTGGTTTTGTCATTTCAATGTTGTTTTGTGTTTATTATTTGTCTTGATGTGATATTTGTTCTCATCTTATTACAATGTTGTTTTGTTTGTATTGACATATCAATTTCGATCAAGTGAAAACTCAATCAATAATTTGATATCGTCAACGTTACAATTTTAAACACATATATTTCGGTCACCTCAACTTTATCATATTTGTCATATTTATTAATATTTTGTTGTTATGTACTGTTAAGTTCGATATTGTTAGTTTATTTACATATTTATAGTTTCAGATTTAGTAATTTTAAAATGTAATATTTTTCATCAATGTAATTATTAAAATAATAAATAAATGTCAATCATAATGTTGTTTTTTCTCTGGGTATAATACATTCAAAATTTATTAAACATCATCCAACAATCGAAATAATATTCGCCTTCCAACAAAAAGTATACTAAGATAAGATCACTATTAAACAAAATGGACACTATAAAAAAAAAAAAAAATTAAAACCGAAGCAAGTTTTTTAAATAAATGGTTTACTGACCAACTTGTCCTGCTCCGATATTTGTGTGAATTAGGGGTGAGGCCAACCAGGACAGATGAATAAATATGTGTTGAATGAGCTGATCCATCGGGTCGAACCACTTCTATGGTCACTACATATAAACCCTCCTTAGAAGAAAAAAATTTGGTCTCTCAATACATTTTTGTTTCAAATTACTATACATATTTATTATTATTTTTGTAAATATAATATTTCGTTAATACTTCTTGTATGGAGTTTTGTACTGTCCATCCCACGTGGATCTCTCACCTCCTATCACCAATGAAAATACTATATTATCCTTTTTTATTATGTATAAAACCATCACACAAAAATTACCTCTACTTTTCACCTCCACTTTCGAAACTTTCAAATTTTTGAAATATAAAAATAGTGATTTTATTTTACATTATCGAAAGTTTTGTTAAATATGAAACTTTCGAAACTTAAATTTCTAGAAATTTTGAAACTTTTGATAAATGTCAAAGTTTCGAAATGCAATTTTCTAGGATGTTATAAAACTTTCAAAACTTTGGATAAATTTGAAAGATTCGAATAGTGTTTTTTCAGAAATCATCAAAAAATTTGAAAGTTTTGATGAATTTGAAACTTTCAAAACATAATGTTTGAAACTTTCAAATTTTCGAAACAAATAAGTTTCGAAACTTTCAAATTTTTGAATTAATTCAATTTCGAAAATTTCAAATAATTCAAAACTTTCGAAAGTTTCCATTTATTTCAAAAAAAATATGTTGTCGGCTATAATTAAAATTTAATTTTGAAAAATAAATTTATAATATTATTATTAATTAAATTTATTACTATTTTTGAAATTAGGTATGAGTAGAGTTGAGGTTCCTGCTTCAAGAACGGTTATAGACTCTATAGAAAAATTCACCACCGATCAGGTATTATTACTAATAATCCACCTACATACTCTTGGAAGATGTGCAGGAACCGCTCCTTTATCGCCCCGCTTACAACTGCTAGGGAAGTGCTCAAAAATACAACATTGCACCATAAATAACATCATATATTAGACAACTTAATATAAATCATATTCCTATAATAAAGTCATGTAACCTTCTAGCTGTCGAGTGTCGTGGACAACTCCATCTCCCAGATTGTCATAAAGAAAAACTAATGACGCGGTACTACATGAATAGTCCCGACAACGATCTAAATCAATAAATAAACTAACGTATTTTTCCTCCACACACGCGTATATGTTTTATCGGCGAAAATAGTGTTGTCAACTAAATGTAACATGTATGTTCTAGCCACACACTCAAACTAGTTAGTTTGAATGAGACGACTATATAAATCATGCAACCATTGCAATCTATATTTAACACTTTATTATAATTAATCTTAGCTAGCGCTTCATCCCATGTTGCACCTAAGTACTCATGTGCAGCTTTTGCAATATTATTAGTGTTCATATTCACATGTGCATTAAAAAAAATTACCATGAGGTGAGATGTGAAGGAGAGTCATGACGTCGTCTAACATGATGGTCATCTCTCCAAATGACAAATGAAATGAGTTGGTCTCTTTATGCCACTTTTCAACAAATGCAGATATCAGACCAGCATCAGCCATCGTGAGGTGAGCTGAAGACAGATGTAGCAGCTCAGATTTTTGAATCCAATGTTGTACAAGATCCGGCAGAGAAACTTCAACAAACTTTTTCAGCTTCAATCCATGAGTAATAACTTTTAACGACCCACAATCCTACAAGTAATTACATAATAATTAACTAATTAAATAAACTTAATTAAATTAATTAAATAAACTTAAATTAAATAAATAAACTTAAATAAAAAATTAATTAAATAAACTTAATTTTAATAAACTTAATTTAAATAAACTTAAATAAACAATTAATTAAATAAACTTAAATTAAATAAATATAATTAAATTAATTAAATAAACTTAAATAAACAATTAATTAAATAAACTTAAATTAAATAAATATAATTAAATTAATTAAATAAACTTAAATAAACAATTAATTAAATATAATTAAAAATTATTTAAAATATACCTATCCTTCTCATAGCCTTCGAGCCACGTGGTGTTCATATTGTGTCAACACATGTTTCACAATCGGTCCCCGGGGAATCCGAACTACTGATCCTGCTCATTAGCATCATGAATATCATCAGCATGTGCAGGGACATCATCAACATCATGAATATTATCAGCATGTGCAGCATACTGCTCCTCAGCCTGCTCCATCTGCGGATGTTCAGGGACATCCTCCTCTAATTGTGCAGACTCAGTAAGCTCAACGACATCATCTTGGACATCGTGTCTATGACAATGTTGTTTAATTGGACGATTTGCTTCGTTCTGTCGTCTGTTTGACGTTGATTGTGGAATTCTCTCTGCACCATCACCTCTATCACATATCTCGTTGCGAATAATTTGGTCAAACGCACCTCTCATTCTAGAAACAACAATATATCAATTATTAAAAAAATTGAAAAATAAAAATGCATTTCGGAACTTTCGTATTGTTCCCAAACTTTCGAAGCTGGTTTCAGAAGTTTCATTGAAGGCCAACCACCCGAAACAATTTCGGAACTTTTCATGAATTCGAAAGTTTCGAAACTGATTACTTCATGTTTATGAACTTTACATTTCGAAACTTTCATATTGTTAGAAAGTTTCGAAGGTTTCTGCATTTCGAAAGTTTGAGGTTCACGGAAACTTTTGAAAGTTTCAAAATTTTGGGGAAAAATGAACTACGAAAGTTTCATGTTCATGAAAACTTTCGAATATTTGGAAAAACAATGTTTCGAAGGTTATCTTAATTTTGCGTTTCGAAGGTTTCAAATGTTCGAATGTTTGAAAATTTGTGATTCGAACAATTCAAAGTTTCGAAGAAAATGGATGGATAAAAGGAAATGAATTTCCTTTTGGGGTTTTTATAGATAACAATAAGGAAAATATGGTATTTTCTATGAGGATGGGGGATGAGAGGTACATGTAGATGGGTGCACGTACAAAACTCTCTTATTTATTATAAAAGATAAAAAGTCATAATTTCACGTACATACTGTATACACAAAGATTATTTTTATTTTCATATATAATTATGCACAAGGATAATTTTAATATTTTAGTATCATTAATACAAAAAATCGACATATTATACACATCACCCAATTTTATTAATATATGTGTAAAAATGACCAAAAGGACTTATATAAAGGTTCGGATATATTACCAAACAATTAAAAAATGGTTCATAACCAATTGGCAAGATGCTCTTTTATTTATATATTTATTTTTTCTGTGAATGACATAGTATTCCCTTGAAGCAAATTTCCTTGTTAACCCTATCTTCTTATCTTCAGATATTGCATTGGCCCCGCTTCATTGATAAAAAATGCTTTAAAGTGTTCCACACATCAAAGTGAAGAGATGAGAATAGATAAGCTGATGTATATATGGACTTAGAAGATGCGTTGGATTTTTGCACACAAAAAAGAAGTAATACTTTGAGTATTTTGAGTGCTTTTTCTAAGAGGATTATTCAAATAGAAATGAGGATCTACATGTTCTGGATCACATCTAAACTATCTCATCAAAATCAAGAGGTCCGAAATTTTTCACAATTTTTTTAAATTACAAAAAATCAAAATTTATATTAAAATATAGATCGTTTGACCTCAATCGAACAATTTAAATATGACTAACTATTTGTAGTTAGAAATTGTGATTGCATATAATTCATAATTTATTGAAAGAATGACAATGGTGAAATTTAAAACCGTAATTAAAGTCAACAGATAAATTCTCTCTCAACATGATATGGAGTCTCTGATATTATTTTTATATGGTTTCTTAAATTGTAAAATTTTAACCAAAATATATACTAAAAAAATAATCAAATTCATCAATTTATTAATATTTGTAGAGATGAGAATGATATTAAGTTAATAATATCAATAATGAATCTGAAATTAAATAAATAATATCAAAGTTACGTTTGATGACAAATATACACAAATAGAAAAATTTGATTAATATTTTGCAATTCTACATAATATTTTCTATTATTGATAACACGGGAGATTATATAGACGCATCCCTCAAATTGCAAAGACCAACTTGAGTATTTAATGAAGTTGGCAAACCAAGATTTTGACAACGGTAAAAACCATGCATAAACAATACAAAGAAAAAGATCTAGATAATGAATTTTATCAAGTGTAATTTTTTTGCGAGAGTAAAGTACTATCTTTATTTTTATTTTTTTTGGGGGGGGATGGAAAACACTATAATTCATTAGATAACATAAAGAAAGAAATTATGTAGTAAGACCTATTCTGTTAGGAAATTTTCCATCCACATTTTAAAAGCAACACCAAGATCTAAGTCAACTAAGATTTGAACAACGATAAACAATTTACTTTGAGAAAGTAGCAACCAATATGACATTACCACATCAATCATTTATCCTAACAACTACACTAATATCTTCCACACATGATACTTAAGTTGAGGAACGACAATTACATATCACAGCTTTTGAAACCACATATCAACTATATGGGTTCTACAAAAAGACACCGGTTGGAAATCAACTTCTAAAATAATGTTAGAATAACATGCTCCCATCATTCATTGAAGATCATTTAAAATAACCGGCATGGGAGATAATAGGGGAAACACTAAATCCTAGTATAAATAAAAGTACTAATACAATTCCTCAAACACATAACAAAACTTGTCGAATAAAACCAACACCCACATTACATTTACAATCTATGGAAAGAGACACTAGAACGTAAAAGAGCTTCTTCCTTTGAGAGCTCTCCTAAACACACAAGAGTGGTTTAACATACGTCATCTAATCTATTGTTACTTATAATTTGTTTTAAAGGGAGAAATAATTTGACTTAACAAAGTCTATGTTTATTGGTTTCTATATGTGAACTTTCCCAGCGTCTTATTTTCCTATATATGCATCCCCTTCACCGCCTCATAATTTGATTTATATTGGTTTTTTTTACTAATCTCATCCTTGTGTTTGTTGGCATGGCTACCTCTCCTCAAAATGAGTCCGGAAACAAGGATGGTGATCAAGAAAGGCCATCAGTTTTCATTTGTCAAAGATTCCAATGGCATTGCACCTTTACAAGTCCCTCTTTAGTTGATCGTCTTTCACCTCATCCAGTGCCTATAAATCTCACTTTTATGGTTGCAACCTTACTTGGAAAATCGATCTCCAAACGCCCCCCTCGAAAGCCACCGTGTCATCTTTGTGTTTTGTTCACTCCATCATTGCTCAAGTTGAGATATATTATCTTTTGATAGTGTATTCATTTTGTTCATGTTCTTTTTCTTTACTTACGTTATGTCATTAATTTTTAATTTGTTTCAGGTTTGTACTTCATTGTTTTTTGAAATGTCTAAGATGAATTCAATTTGTTAGTGTTCTATTTTGAGCAAGGGGATTGTGATTGTTATCACCAAATTCAGCATCCTCTCAACAAATTTAGCATCCTCTCAACCTTATAAATATCTTGTCATCGTGTGATTAGATTAGTCATTTAACACATATATTTTGCTTATGAAATTTTTGTATGTATCTTAGAGCCTATTTAACTCTTATTCATTAGTGTTGATCTCAATATGAGTAATATGAAATGTCCCAATTCACGGTGTGCTCTCTTAATCTTAATTTTAGCATATTGTAAATAATAATAATAATACAATATAGATTCCATAAAATGAAAATGCATGTAGATTACATCTATTAATATAAACAGTAAAATACATAACTAGAGTCTTCTCCCCAGCCAAGCAAGAAAAAAACCAGCTGTGAAACTAAGGTAAGAAGAGTTTATACAAAGATATTACCAACTCATCATAATCCTAAGAGTAACACTGCAATTGTCAAAAACTCCATTGCAGTAGCCACCAAACTAAGAAACTACAACCTAATTATCTCATATACTATATAATAGCATAATAATGCATGAGATGAGATCCTTGACTAGAAAAAGAAAAAATTACATGATACACACAACCAAATTCAGAGAGAATCCCAATCAATCTCATAAGAAGGGTACTTAAGTAAATTGAAATTATCAGAATCACCTTCCCACTGTGGCTCACCAACATCACCAAAAGTAAGATCCGAAAGTGGTGAAGAACCTTCACTCGAAAACGAAACTTCAACTTTACAACAGTTATCCGAAACATTCTTCAAATCAACAGAATCCTCCAACGGAATAGTGACCGTGGAAACAGGCTTGGAAGCAAGTTTGGAGGGTGTTTTCTTCTTGGTTGGCTTCTCTGACTTCCCTTGTTTCTGGATCTGAGCTAAATCTTCACAAATAGCTTGAAGTTTAGCATCAACAGAAGAAGGAAGAGGCTTATACTCACCAAATTCACCACCAACAACACATGAACCTGTGTGTTTCAGGTTAGGAAAGTTAAGCCTAGCAAAGTCACCACGGAGCTTAAAAGCTGCTTTATCATAAGCCAAAGCAGCTTCTTCTGCTGTATCAAAGGTACCAAGCCAAAGCCTCGTTCGGTTCTTTGGTAGTCTTATCTCAGCGACCCATTTTCCCCAGTGTCTCTGCCTCACCCCTCTGTATAGCTTCGTGGGTTTTGAAGAATTTCCCACGTGCTTCATAGGGATCGCTTTTGCACCAAGGAAGTTTAGAGAATTACTGAAACGTTGTTCTTGTTGTTGTGTGAAGTTTTGGTGTTGGATTTGAGTTTGGATCTGGTTGATCTGAGATGGGGTTAAGTGGTTGAGACCAAGAACAGAACAAGAAGAAGATGGTTGAGCAAAACCTATGAAGTTTTGAGTCATAGATGTTGAACAATCGTTTGTGTAGAAAGGAGTGAAAGAAGATGATGAAGAAGAAGAAGAAGGAGAAGGAGAAGGGGTTGAATTTGTGGAAGAACTTTTGATAAAAGGTTCAAGAACTTCCATTAATTCACCTCTGAATGGATCTGAATAAAGTTGTGTGTTGTTGTAAAAATCCATAATTGTTGCCATAATTAAGTGAAAAATTTTATACCTGTCTTTATAAATTTTTAATTACTAAACACTGAAAAATTAAAATAAAATAAAAACACTAGAAAAAAGGGATAGAATGGATTTTAAATAGACAATCCTTTCGATCCAAAAGAGCCTTAAGGGATCAAAAATAACCCTTTTGGCTGATTTAAAAGATGAGGAAAAAAAATGAAAACTATTTAACAAGATATGTAAAACCTGGATCTCGATTCTGAAAACACCTGGCTTTCGAGGAAAGCTTCTAAGTTTGCTTCTTCTTCTTGTGATTTTTGTATTAAAAAGACAAACCTAAAAATCATAAACTTGAAAGACAGATGATTAACAGAAAGGGATTCAGAGAAGCGGGGTGTTACAGAAGGGGGAAAAATATTAGAGAAACGTTAATAACACAATTTGGAAGCTCTTGAAAATATTATTTTGAAATAGAAATTGATTTGTTTTTGTGTACCTCTCGCCACTCTTGGTTTTGTCTGAAAGACTCTCACTCCTTTATATAGCACCTTTCACCTTGGTTTTCTACTGTTAATAACATAATTAACCCGTTATTATCAATTAATAGCCAGTTGGATTGCGACACGTGTCCTATTATTACTGACAGGTGTCGGTGTGTTTCTTTAGTTTTGTCGTTAATCATGTTGACCTTATTTGCGCGTTCATTCCAACTGTATATTCTCTTCTTTTTTTGTGAATTTATAATTTGGAATTAGTGATGATGCACCTTTCTCTTTCCGCTCTATATATCGCGTTCATTGCACGCTTCCATGATTCAAGTTAATTTAGCCAACTCAGGTGGACCATAGTGAAATGAGTGATTCAAAATTATTCAAACCTTTCATATACTATTTAAGTATACTTTTATTTACCGCGGGAACTCTTCGACACAGACACATTCTATGTATACGATTTTATATTTCTTTTATAACAAAAAAAAAAAAAAAATTAAGTGGACACTTCGTTAATCACTAAAAAAACGTGATATTAATTATTTTAAATATTTTTTAACAATTAAATTATGACTCTACCTGGTTAATAAATTATATTTTAATGGTTAAAGAGATTATATTAAATAAATAAATAATTATTTATATTTTAATAGTTAATAAAATATTCAAAGTAGTTAATGATATAAATTTGTGTATGTCTGACACAAAAAATTCTAAATTATTAAAAATAAAAAGTAAAAAATATCTGTATATTAAATTAACTGTGTGTTTAAATATTATTTTTTTTTTTACGTTTAAGATGACTATCAAATTAATATTACTTAGAAGAATTAAATTTTTTTATAATATATTTTTTTTATATTTATCAGAATTTAATTTAATCAAACTAAAAGAATTCTTATTAAAATGTCGTCGGTATTCAACAAATTTGATAGAACTTTCAAACAATAATTTAAAATTGCAATTACTTGAACTAAATTAATTGACCATTATATAATGAAAATCTCCATCAGCTTAACTAACAAGCAAACTAATATAGTTCCTTTATTTAAAAGTGAGAATTGAAATCAGAAATCGCAAATGAGAGAAGATAATATAAATTTATGAAAAGGTCGTAAGTAAGTGTCCAATTGAGAAGCGGGCAGCCGTTTTATCTTTTGTTTGTGTCCAAAGAGAGTTAGTAACAGTCTTTAATCAATAGTCTTTTGTTTATTCATTTCATAATAATCAAAGCCACTTAGATGCACATCTCAACCACTATTATAAAAATAATAATAAAAAAGACTCAAGCAGTAAGCACTATGGTTTTTCCACTATTAAACTACCCCTGAAAGTTCTCTATTGTACTAGCAATAATTAATTCATGTAAATAATTAATATATAACTAAAGATTATTAGGTCATATCAGTGCCAGTGGTTTCTGAGTCTAAAATCCAAAAAAATAAATCGAAGTCTCTAGACGCAAAAAAAATTATTGGCCAACATGTACAGCCTCAATGCACACACTCCACAGTTTATTTTCAAAACACCGTAATATTTATTTTTAATATTTATTTTATTTTTAAGGTAAATAAAAGTTTTTTTCTCGACGAAAAAACATAATTTAAATATGACCGGGACCAAATAAAATAACGTGTAACAATATTTATACAATCATATATATATATATATATATAATTTATTGTAAAATAAGAGAAAATTAGTAAATAATTGATAAATAAATAGACCGTAAAATAAGATTAAGTTGTTAAAATATTATATTGATATGACCGATAACTCTATTCAATTTTTATAATATTTTATATATTTATTAATTTTAATTAATTTTATATTATTATTAATTATGGCTTTTTAAGTGAAGTATTTTCAAAAAAAAAACTTAAAAGGAATATAAAGAAAAAAAAATCTAAAATGGGAGATTAATAGGGCATCAACTTAGAGAAATTGGATGATCTAGAATTAAAAATTTGAAATTATTGGGAAATTATTATGTCATAATCATATATATATTTTGTTGGAAAAAATTTAAAGATAATTATGCTAATAATGAATAATATCTTCATCTGTATACATAAATGATCAAATAAAAAATACAATTTTACATATCAACGATAATTGACAGAAAATTAAATATGAAATAAATACAATTTTTAATATAAAAAAATTTTTTTAAATTAAAAGAATAAAAACCATGAGACATAGTAAAAAAATTATAATAATTAATGGATATACTAGAGTCTTTCTAGTAACACTCAAAACATCAATTTACAATAGTTATCACAAAAAGTGGAAATCAAACAAATAACAAACAATTTTCCATCAAATTGGATATTCTAAAGTAACTATTAGAGAAAGTAAAACTAATAACACTTGATATTCAGTAGTAGAAATAACATACTAAAATGGTAGATCAAATGGAACAAATTTGTTGCACACTCATTATCACCATAACTAAGTTTTTCTTTTTTTGTTTTTAAGTTATTATTTATTATGTGTTTTCTTTTTCTTCTGTAATAATAATAATAATAATAAAATTAGTGGATTTCACTCGAAGAAGAGTGAATCAACTCAACCCATATCATGTTAGAAATATTATAAAATACCAATTTATTGAAAAATTATTGTTATTATAAATATATATATATATATATATATATATATATATATATATAATTCGTTTAATAAATCGATATTTTTTAATATCTTTAACACGGACTATTTTTGCCATCTTCCTAATTGATGATAAAATTATTTTATTTTGACTCTTCATATGTATTTCTGTTCTTCTCATACATAATGGGAATGAAAACAAGCATTATCAAAATGAACTAATTATATGCACAATGAAGACTACTAATAAAATGTCGATGACATAGCCGATATAAAATTGTCATGGAATTGAATTAAGAATTGTTTCACCGTTGAAATATGGATAGTAATTTGGAATTGTTTCACCGCTACACCCTACAATCATGATGCTCGCCGCTGTGGGGCCTTCCTGCATCCATCGTTGGCTAGTCGTTTTTTTGTTCCTTAATGTTGTATTATGTCTTTGATTATATAACTCCTGCCATTTTTATATTATTTTACTACATTGTCTCATTTATGTTCCTTGAAATTGAATTTGTGGATCTGAACTCAATGGATCCATACAATTCGTTGATTTTATTTAGGTTCAAAAAGTAAAAACTTGTGAAAATAAACTAGATGAAAATGATAACTTCTACGCAAAGTTCCAAAAATTAAAAAAACTATCATTTTTATATTAATCTATTCAAGTTACTTAAAGAATGTAGAATATCACTACTTTAAGGTATTTTAAAGTGATGTGGTTTAAATTTTTGATGATCCATATTGTACTTCTTACAATTTAATGTTTTTTAACAATATAACTTGTATATTTAATTTATAAATAATAATTTATTTTGGTGATTTTACGAAAATTTTAATGAAGTTCTGCCACTAAAAATCGTTATCTATCAAGGACTTGAGATACCAATTATTTTGAAATATGAATTCTTAGAAATAACACTAAATGGTTGATCAAGATGATAAGTATGGAAAACGTTTGGGTTTTTTTTGACATAGTGGAGCATAATCTAAAAAGAAACTCTACTATATCAATGTTTTTTTAACATAAAATATCAATTTAGAAAAAGAAAAAATCAAACACTAGTGAACTATTTAAGAGAATTTATGCAATTAATTTATGTCATGTATATAAGTTATATTTGGCTTATTTCAAAAACTCTTTATAATAGCTTTTAGAAAATGAGTTATAGTTTATATAAAAATAATTTAACTTATAGTAGTTATTCATAAATATTTATACGATGAATGATTATATTATAAGTGTATAATTAAATTATATATTTAAATAGAGTCGTACTATAATTTGTCAAAATATTTTATATAAATGATTTAACTAACTGTATTATACTGCATTAAAAATTCACTTATCTACTAGTGAATGGTCTACTTAATTATTTTAGTTGATTGTGTTTAACCGTCAACTTGTTTTATTATACTGCATAATGTGTTTTCTTTATGGTTTGTTTGTTACACCCTCCTTATCATAACAATAATACTTTTTTAAATGTGTATCTCAAATTAAATGTCATTTTTAGATATAATAAAAAAAATTAATTATTACATATGTTCTTAATTTTTGAAAAAAAAATTATTCACAACTATAAGCATTATTTCAAATCATTAGATGTATATTTATTGTTATTTCTTTTAAACATGTCATTTATTAATACTACTAATTTATTTTAAAATATGAAAAGTGAAGTTATCCACGTTCAAATACAAAAATCATTTTATGAATATCTAATATAAGATGGACACATTAAAACTAAAGTTAATGATTAGTTAAGTCCATGTAATAGAGGCGGGTTTTTTTATTAATAAACAAAGATAGTAATTTTTTTCAATTAACCTCTAACTATTATTATATGCATTATTTTCAAAATATTTTATTTAATTTTATATTTAGAAAAGTGAAAAATATACAAATCATTAATAAAGGTATTTTGATAAAATTATTATTTTTTTCTTTTTATTTTTATCATTTTTTAATATGTGTTGATTAATTAAAAATAATTTTCATTGTGAGACAGAGAAGAAAATGCAATAGACTATAAAATAAATATTTATATTCAATTTTTTGGACTTTATGGATGGTTTTGACATTTTGTGTGTGTATATACTTTTTAAATCAGGTAAGCCAATCCAACTAACTCAACAAACCTAAAGTAATACGATATGGGTTACGTTTTTTGTCTCACCACAATAAATGATAGTTCCTCCATTCCGCAACGAGGGAATTATTTAACTTTTTAGGTATATTAAAAAATGAGAGAAGATTCGTCGGAAATAGTTCTGTAATCCGTTTAATAATTTATTAATTTAATTTTGATTATTGATTATAAATTTGTAAATATATAATGTAGTTATAGAAATTTGTAGTTATATAAATAAAAGAGATAATATTATTTTTATTAAATAATAATAAATTATTTATATTATAAATATATAGTGAAATATATAACATTTAAATTGATATAAATAATATTAATTAAAATGTATAATTAAAAAAATGCATTAAAAATTAAAAGGGGTTGATCCGATGGTGAATGGATAGAGTTGAGTTTTAAGATATAAAAAAAAATTATTTTAAAAAATGTAATTAAATTTTAATATTTAAAAATATATATAAAAAATATAAAATTTTATTACATCATATCATTTAATATTTAAAATTTATAATTTATAAAAAAATACTTAAAATACATCTAGAGACAAAAAAAAAATTAAATCAATAACAAATTCTTACATCAAATTCAACTACTAAATCATAATTATATTATATACATATGCCACGTTAAGTTGTAAGTTTAAAATATTAAATTTGATATCTAAATCAAACATCTTTAAATTTGAATAGATTGGTTTGGATTGAACCTAAATAAATTAAATTAAAATATTAATTAAATTGATTTGAGTGATTAAATTAATAGGTTTACCCGTAACAAAATAAATTAAATTAGTTTTTCCTACGAGAAATAAATTGAATTAGTTTGATCCAGCTCATTTTTATCTTGAATCATTGAGGAATGGAAGATGAATTGACCCATTATAAGGCTTTCACATTTGCAAACTTAATAGGTATGAACTCTTTTGTCAAAAAGACCGTTATTATGTTTTTTTAATAAACTAATTATATTAATAAAACTTATTTTGACTCAAATAAGAAATATTATATAAAATTAATCATTAAAGAATTTAAGATCTCAATAACAATTTTGCCATTAATTAATAACCAGGTGAGATCACCACCCTTAAATACTAAATAAATAGAAACAAAAGTACTCATAAATAAAGAATTTATCTATCATTGACGCAATTCACTTAAAATTTTTTACCATGTATTAAAATTACGACCAAGACAACAACCTAATACGATTTATAAAAACTTACAACTGGCATTTTTGTTTTTGTTGCTTAAATACACAAAAATTTCTTGAGTGCCAAAATACACTAATTAATGACTAGCCACACTAAAATCAAACAATCTTAAGATTTTATGCTCCTAGCTAGCTAATAAGTAAGGGAAAAAATAAACACGTGAACAAATTTGATCGGGAAATGCTACATAAACTCTGATCCAATTCATTAGTAAAAAAAAGAACATTATTATAGATTTAAAAATACTTAATGAATTTATTAAAGTCTTGTATAAATATTGTATTCCTCTAAAATAAAATACAAACAAAAATAATAATTAAAAAATTAATGTAAACTACATTTTAAGTTGATAGAAAATTAAGACACAAAATTACTACTTAACCACCACAAGTAAGGGAAGCAACTAGAAAGTAGAAGTTGAATTGATTATTGATGGAGATGCAAGTTTGCGAAAAGTAATTAATCGATTTTGTCATGTTGTACCCGGAATTTCAACAATTTGAGCTGGAAAGGTGTGAAGAAGGAGTCAAGAGTGTAATTGATTAGAATGGTTGCGTGGTTGAGAAGTTTATGTATTGATTGTTTTTTGGACCACATTTTGCAAATGGAGTAAGAAAGCCAATGAAAGCGTCGTTTTCAAGTCACGGCTAGAGATATATTTCGATCCGATTTGGTGGTGGGGGCGCAAGTTACTCCAATTTCAACTTTTTTACGGCATCGCACATGCTTCTCACATTATCATAATTCATATCGGGTCCATACACATTCATTACATTACATACACCATCTATTCTATATTCTATTCTACCACTCTTTTTCATATTCCATTTGCGCTCTCAAAAGCCTTACTCAAGAGGAGGAAAATATATGACTTTTTTCATTCAATGCTTTTGGTTGGATTCTAAATCTAGACATGGGACACAACGCATATTGCTCATCGTTGGCACTTTATGGAATCTTATTCACTCAGTAAATTGTTATATTTACAAAATTAATTTGTTCAAATAGTCATGGATTTTTAACTTATACAGTTAATATATAAAGAGTTTTTACATTTTATTTTTATCAAAATTACCTCTAAAATAATTTTGATGAATAATTGTGATCTATTGATAGTGTAAAACTTTTTAAACGGTGCATAGCAATTAAACTTAACTAAATAATAAATTTATTAATTTAATCGTTGATTATTTACATAATATATTAATGATCAAACACACAAAATTTTATATAAATCTAAAATTTTTATCTATGTGATCTAGCATCAATATTTATTTATATTTTTATAAAAATTATTATACATTCATTTGAAATTATATAATAAAGTATTAAATAATTTTAAAATTTTATAATACTTTGCGGAGTTAATTTACTCCACAGTAACTTTTGATTTAATAGTTGGATTAATGAAATTTTTTATTTACATTTATTAAACAGAATAACTCATAACAAATCCCAACCCATATACATAACGAGTAAATTTTCAATTTAGTCATCAAAATTATAGAAGTTGGTCATTTTCATTTCTGAAATTTGCAAAACAACAAAAACATCCTTGAAATTAATGTTCATTCATCAAAATAATATGTTCATTAATTATTTTTTTTGTTAATTAAAGGATATGAGATGACATTTAATGGCTTACAAGAACTCTATATAAATCACGAGTGTCAGATAAGATGGATCTTTTTGTTCGAAATAATTTTGGAGTTCAATGACCATATTATGGACCATTTTAACATTAAGCAACTATTTTCATAAACCATTTATCTTTCATTGTTTTTTTTTTTCATTCATAGATTTTCTCCAAAGAAATAAATCATATTCCTTTTATTTAAATTTGTTTATATGTATGAAATAGTGGAATCTAATCTTTATGATACAATAAGAATATTATCAAGACATATATTGGTATTATTTTAAATTTAAAATAAATAAAAAAGGTTGGAATGTTTCTCAAGGCAGGAGTGAGCAGCGTGCGCCTAAAGTGTTGTTTCTTTTTGTCATTCACCTCAACTTCCCTCGTTGCCTTTTTTTCTATTTCCCGAGGATACGCAAACCATATGAATTAGTTACTCGACCATAAAATCTCGTTGTATATATGCCTATGCCTTTGAGGGTGTCAGAGAGATACACTTACATATGGTCTTAAATTTTTAGGAAGATTTAATTTTTTTTCAGTTTAATTATGATATAATATAAAAAATTATGGTAAAAGTCAAATATATTTAAGAATCAATTTAAAAGTTAGGATTGTATGGAAGTCGAGTTGGGTTGGGTTTGTCAAAACCAATACTCAAACCGTGTAGGGGG
>NC_021164.2:60631258-60681799 GCF_000331145.2 Cicer arietinum | reverse complement strand
GTGTAGGGAGCACTAGATTGAGTTTGGTAAAAAACACTCTTTGCAACAACATTGAGTTGAGTTGAGTTGAGTTGGGTCAAACTTCTCACTTAGGGGTTGAATTAGGTATTAGGTTATCCATATTTTTTTAATTTAATTGTTAATGGTGGACCATCCTATTCTTTTTAAAAAATTGCACCACCTTAATTTTTCTCAAAAATATAGTATAATATATTTTCAATATTTTTTAGCAACTAATATATATAAATATGCAATTAATGAGAATATCAAAATCATAAAATAATTTCGTTGCAAACATCAATATAATCAAAGTTGTAAGATTCTTAAAATTACATAAAATGCTTGCAAATATGAAAATAACTATAGCACAACATCATAAAGTAACCAAATAATTTTTAGAAGCTGAATCATCGGGATAAAATGGGTTGGATTTAGTTTCACCTGATACCTAACCTTTTTGAGCACCTTTATATTTTGAAAACTATGATCGCTCATCCACACTCATTTACTCGACCCAAACCGTTTTTTCTTATCTATCCAGGTTGGGTTGGTCAGACTCGTTGGATTGATCCAATTCTACTAATAGTTGTGGTTGACTAACAATATAA
This sequence comes from Cicer arietinum, assembly GCF_000331145.2. Taxonomy (NCBI): domain Eukaryota; kingdom Viridiplantae; phylum Streptophyta; class Magnoliopsida; order Fabales; family Fabaceae; genus Cicer; species Cicer arietinum. The sequence continues at coordinate 60,681,191 of NC_021164.2, read as the reverse complement.
AATCATTTTACATAGACATTATATATAATCATTTTACATAGACATTATATATGAATGAACTTTTTTTTTTCTAACTCATTTTTTAGGTTAAGGTATTTTCTATAAAATTATATTGTCATATTAAAATAATTTTAAATAAAAAAAATACATATATAACTAATTTTACTACAATTTAATTTTAATTTTGATAATATGAACTTTTTTAGTGTTTACGTACTTTTTAACTTGAATAAGTATGTGTATATAACTAGCGAAGTGGATTCAGGAGTGGTAGATAACAGATATCAATATCCCCCTCCTGTACTTTATAGTTTTAATTTTGTAAAAAACTCGCACATATTATTGGTCAAAGTGGATTTTCTCCATTAAAATCCGGACAAATTCCGATGCATGGAAAGATAAAAATTGTGTTGTGATGCTTAACCAGATTCTTACTTTGGCAACAAAATTCCATTTAAATAATAAATTAAATAATCGCATCCATCAAAAGTATAGAGATTCTTCTTCCTTTTACCAACTTACTAACAGATATGGTTCACAAGTGTGTGTATATTATCTTTACATCAGCATCTTCCTTCATTAACAGAGAATGATAAAATTGTAAACAGAGTGAACAATGGCAAAAAAATATACTTCCACTAGAGATAATTTGTGCATAAAAGAAATTAAAATTGATCCACTCCTGCCTGTTATGCAATGAAACCTCTGATCAACTATTCATGTACTGCAACATTGTTAAATTAGCGTGCATGGTTCTCCTCTAGTCTTTGTATTCATCTTCTCTTAAGTGCCCGAATGTTTTCTTCTATTTTATGGAAATTTTAGCATACTAAAAATCAATCTATTTTCAAACAGCAGGTTCCGGATATTGGCTCGGCAACTCTGGATTTTGCAGGAGGCTATACTATGTATGGATGCATTGTTAAAAATCATTTTGGTTCTATAGTTTTTTATGCTTGTAGGAAATATCTCATCTCAACAAACTCCACCTTAGATGAAGCTCTTTGAATTTGATGATGTCTCCAACTTGCTAAGGATAAAAAACTTGAGGAAATTATTGTCCAATTGATGCTCTTGTGTTGTTTTGTTTGTATGTATTAGAATTGTTATGGATTGCCAACTTCTCATGAGTACTTTTAAGAAGGCATCATCTATTAACTTTATAAAATAAAAAACCTTAATACTTTAGCTCATAGACTAGTTGGCTTTGCTATGCAAGCTCGTTGCATGTCTTGGTTGGGTTTTGTTTTTTCCAAGATTTTTCATGTGTTCTGTTTCTTCTGTTGTTTAATGAATTTTAAAAAAAATATAGAACTACACAAAAGATGATATTCTTTACGGACTCAAATATAGTATAAGGTAAATGTTTGTGTACACCCAATACCTCATCAACACTATGAGTGAGAAAGAAATAGAGAGAATGATGTAAAAGATGTGACACATTGGTGGTGTGATAGAAGAAAACGGATAAAGAAAAAATGAAGTGTTATATGAATATATGAAAATTAGAGGCAAGATAGTATGATTGATAATAAAATTACCAATAATGGTACTATTGGAAACGATGTTAGAAATTAAACACTAAGTGTTGAAATTTAGAGTTAGTGTTGTGAGAATGAAAAAAATGAAAAACTTCCACATATGAGAAATATTACACACTAATAATGTCTATAAAGATGGAGTATAACCTCTGGGTTGTGCTTTAAGGGGTATTTAATTTTGTGAATGAGAGAGAATGCACTCAATTCAATCTCTACACGTGCATTGGCTAGGCCTAACTATGTACTCGTCAGTCTCCAGCTTTCTTCCTCTGATTTCGCAAATATGAGTTTTCTCTCGTCTCACTTTTCTACTTCATCCCAAATTTTCTTTCAATCATTTTATCGAAAAAATGTGTCACTCAGATCTTCGAGTAGTCATAGTACCATCTAACGGGTGGTTTTAACCACTATATTTAGATCGTGTAATTATAGAACGTTTTTCTACCATACAATAGTAAATCAATACAACGTAACTAGGTTTTTTTTTCTACGGTGTAGTAGTAAAACCGATACAGTGTAACTTACTTGTTTTATTATGGGGCCATTGTAGTTGATAGTCTGTCTTGCACAATTTTGTATAGTGCTACAAAACATTTTAAAGAGAACAACCTAGTATGCGACTCAACCTAATAATATCTTCGGTCGCTGAAAATTATTTTTCAAAACAATATTTCAAAACTAAAAAACAACATATACATATACACCTTTTATTTTCCTACACTCATTCAACACTTTATTTTATCTATATCTTTCTATTCCTATTACATCACCAATATATCATATTATTCTCTCTAATTTTTTCTATGAAGGTATATAAGAAATGCAGGAGTGTTTACCAAAATATAAACACATAATAACTAACTTTATAGTATTTAATTTTATCATTCATAGTGTTAAAAACTTTAGCACAAAATTTTAATGAGATAAAATTATGATAAAAGTAAAATGAGTATGGTACATAAAAAGAAACAAATGAAATACAATCATTTGAATTTGCGAGATATTTCCAAATTACTAAATTGATTTTGAATATAACAAACAAACAAAATGCAAACTCTAGAGTCCAAACTCAGTTCCTACGCGATAAAGTGCTAGCATTCAACCACCAAATTGTTTCAACAATTCATTTAAAATATGAATGTTATACCTATATAATGGTTTGAATGGGAAAAACTATTCTTTTAAGAGTTGTATCTCTTCTTTAAGTGACATGATTTTTCTATAAATTGTGTCATTTTGGACATAATAAAATACAAACTTTTGTTTTTACTATCCACTTTGTTGCATCCATTTTGTATATTCTAAAGTCATCCTATCTTTCTTTAATGCATGAGTGAAGTGTAGGAAACATTCTTTTATAACATGTTATTGAAATATAATTTTAATGTGTTAGCGCAAATCATATCAAGTAGGGATGGGAATAGGCCGAGCTAGGCTTTGCTAAAGCTAAGCATGGTCTGTCAAAAAATTCAAGGCATGTGACCTGTCGTAGGCTTACTTTGTAAGTCTGAGTATGACATTGATAGAGGCTTGGTATGAGCTGTTAGCTTACTTAAAAGTCTGTCTCATTTTAGCATTTTTGAATAAATAATCAAACATATCTTTGAATAGATTAACGAATTAATATGTCAATGAAATTAAGTTCTATTTTGATATTTAACATCACATTTTGAAGAATTTGACTTTATATACGTCCTACTTAAATTATATTTTATAATAATACATTTAAATATGTCAAAAATTAAATAAAGTTTATATGTGTAAATTACTAAAAGTTGAATATATACATTATAGTAGTCAAAAAATATTATTTATATTTATTTAAATAAGTCTAAAAAGCTTATTATGTGGCATGTAGTCTGACATTTTTAACTAAATAGGCTTTTTGAGAAGTCTTGGCCATATCTTTTTAAAAAAATCCTGGCCTAACTTAGACTAGGCCGTAGGCCTCTGTCTGTCGGTCTGGCCTATTTTCGTTCCTAATATCAAGGTTTTTCAAAGTACTCTGAAGGTGATTAACTGTTCATCTCATTTGCATCCAATTGGTGGGGGTGAATCGAACCTAAAGACTAGTGTAATAACATGTTTTGTAATTTTCTACATACAATATTCATCAACAAATTCATTATTAAATTCTTGCAACAATTGTCACCAACTAAACCCAACAATCTTTAGGTCCGATTTTATTTTCAATCAATAATTGCATCACTCAAAGAAATGACATTTGATTTTGTGAAGTTGGAGAAATTCTACAAAGGAACCATGAGAGAAATTAGAGTCAAAATACATGCAAGAAGGCACTAGAAGTAAGAAGTTTCTTGTTTATCAATTCAATAATTATAAAATAGTTTATAATAAATTAGTAACGCAACAAATGCATGAGATTGTACGCATTCTTAATAACTACACACAACATTAGATGCACATGGATGAAATCATTATTGTATCCTCCATAATAGACAAACGTCCGCCTTCATGGAAAGATTTAAAAAGAACCATGAAACATAAGAAAAAAGACATATCTTTTAAGCAATTGGGTAATCACCTTCCTTTAGAAGAAGAGTACCGTAAAAAAGAGAAAACTAAAAACCAATTCTCTCATGAAAAGGTCCATGTAATGGAGGAATGAAAATCAAACAAAACTCTTAAGAAAAGACATTAAAATTTTGATAAATCTCATGAAAAACACAACGGTAATGATGAAGAAAAAAAATAAAAAAAAATGAAAAAAAAAAAGAACTTGTTATAATTTTGGAAAACCATGACACTTTAAACATGAGTGCATGTTCTTGAAAAGGAAAAGCAAAATGAAGAATTCAAGTGCAACAAAAGACAATCTTGTTAGTGTCATTTTTAAACTCAACATGATTGAAAATATTGAATTTTGGTGAATAGATTCTGGTGTTATATGTTATGTGTGCAAAAACAAAAAACTATTCAAGACCATTGATGAAGAAGATGAAAGTGTTTTGTATATGAGAAATGCCTCAATTGTCCAAGTAAAAAAAAAAAAGGAACAATAGAAATTGAATTTACTTCTGAAAAGACACTTACTCTTAAAGATGTATTTTATGTTCTGGAAGTTAGGAAGAACTTGATTTTTGTACCTTTACTTAATAAGTTTGGTTTCAAATGTGTATTTGAGGGAGATAATATTATTCTCTCTAAATGTGGTATGTTTGTAAAGAATGGTTACTTTAGTGATAATATGTTCAAATATAATGTTATCAGTAACAATAACAATAATATGATTTCAACTCGTATCGTTGAGTCTTGTGATTTATGCATATGTGACTAGGCATGTTAATTTTAGAAAATTGAATGATATGATGAAATCAAATTTAATTATGACTTTTGACAAAAATTCAAATTCATGTACTAATTGCATGTTAACTAAAATCACAAGACAACCTTTTAAAAGAGTTGAAAGAAATTCTAACGTACTATATTTAATTCACTCTGATGTATGAGATTTACATGGTTCATCAATAATTGATGGTAAAAAGTATTTTGTTACTTTTATTGATGATTGCACTAGGTTATGTTATTTTTATTTAATACACTATAAGGATAAAGTTTTAGACAAATTTAAAATATTTAAAGCACAAGTAGAACTTCAACATGAAACTTTCATTAAGTGTTTTAAAAGTGATAAGGGAGGAGAAATCTATCTTCCTGATTATGTTGAATCTACTGGTATTGCGCATCAAACAGTTGCACCATATTCCCCCAACAAAATGGAATTGGATAAAGGAAAAATAGAGTATTTGATGAAATGGTGAATGTCATGTTATCCTATTCTAATTTATTAAAAGGTTATTGGGGTGAATTCGTGCTAACTGCATATTATTTGTTAAATAGAGTTCCTAATAAAAGGAACAAGATAACCTCATATGAACTCTAGAAGAAAAGAAAACTCAATCTCAACTATATAAAAGTTTAGGATTGTAGAGCAATTGTTAAGATTTCAGGACCAAAAAGAAAGAAATTAGGAAAAAGGGAAATTGAAAGTGTATTTTTGGGCTATGCAAAAAATAGCAAGGCATATAGATTCATGGTTATTGAATCTAATGACTCATATTCTATTAACACAGTGATTGACTCAAGAGACGCAATTTTTCAAGAAAGTAGATTTAACTCAATTCCACATCCCAAGGAAATTGTTTGTTATAGTGTATAAAGTCTAGAAAATAATATATCTAATAATGATACTTTGACATGTTCAGAACCTATAAGTAAAAGAGTCAAAAAAGAGAAAAGTTATGGACTAGATTTTTTTATGTTCCTTTTAGAAGGTACAAATGATTTCATTAATAATTATGGACCAATTTTCTATAATTTAGATAGTTATCTAGACACATATGAAGAGGCAATAAAGTCTCAAGACTCTGCTTTTTGGAAAGAAGTCATCCAATAGAAAATGGACTCAATTATGGGCAATAAAACTTGGAAATTAGTAGACCTCACACTTGGATCCAAACCAATAGATTATAAATGGATCTTTAAGAAGAAAATGAACTTGATGGTACCATTGATAAATTCCAAGCTAGACTTATTGCCAAAAGATTTACACAAAAAGAATGTATTGTCTACTTTAATACTTATGCACTTGTTGCAAGAATTGCATCATAAGAGTGCTTTTGACACTATCTTCTATCTATAAATTTGTAATTCATCAAATGAATGTTGAAATTGATTTCCTAAACGAAGAGTTAGATGAAGAGTATTATATGAAACAACTTGAAGGATTTATCATCAAAGGACAAAAACATAAAGTTTGTAAATTGACTAAGTATTTGTATGGGTTAAAACAAGCGCTCAAACAATGACACCAAAAGTTTGATCAAGTTGTGTTTTCTAATAGATATAAAAGTAATGAATCTGACAAGTGTATTTATAGTAAATTTCACAATAGAAATGGTGTTATAATTTGTTTATATGTGGATGATATGTTAATCTTCGGTACCAATTTAAATGAAGTAGAAAATACTGAAAAATTCTTTAAAAAAAAACTTTGATATGAAAGATTTAGGTGAAACAAATGTGATTTTAGAAATTAAAATCATAAGATATGCTGTAAATATTGGTTTATCTCAATCTCACTATATTGAGAAAATGCTAAAAAAATGATCATGTTGATTGCAAATTTGTTTCTACCCCATTTGATCATAATGCTAGTTTACAACCACATAAAGTTTGTCTTGTGGCACAACTAGATTATTCAAATGTAGTCAGATGCTTAATGTATGTCATGACTTATAGCAGACCTGATATAGCATATGATGCTATAAGATTAAGTCAGTATACAAGTCATCCAAGTAAATAATATTGGAATGTTGTTCATAAAGTATTAAAATATTTTAAATGAATAATTAACTATAGTTTAATCTATAGTGGATATCCTTCCATTTTGGAATGATATACAGATGTCAGTTGGGTAACTTATGTTGGGGATCATGCTTCCACAAGTAAATGGATCTTCAATCTTGGTGAGGTGTAATTTTTTGGGGTTCAAAGAAACAAACTTGCATTGTCGACTCACCATAGCTATAAAAGTTATTGCTCTAGTTATAGATATTAGAGGTTGAATGGTTAAAAAAAATTGTTGTATGAGATACCAATTTAGCCAAAGCAAATGACACCAGTATCCATACATTGTGATAGTCAATCCACACTATCAAAAGCATATAATAGAAAATCTAGACATATTAGTTTAAGACATAACTATGTACATGATTTAATTTTAAATGGAGTGATATCCATAGTGTTTGTAAGAACTGAAAAGAATCTTGCAAATCCTTTGACGAAAGGTCTAACAAAGGACATGATGTTGAAGATATCATTAGGAATGAGACTCAAACCAGTATCTAATTAATCATCAATGGTGGAAAATCAACTCACACTTGAGTAACATCAAGTCTTGAGTTCAATGATAAAAGTACACTATTAGAATAATTGCAAGTTCCTGAATATAGATACATCTCAAAGGGTAAAAGTAAATGGACCATAAATATCAAGTTGGAAGGTTGAGTTTTACTTTAAATAGACATATAGCATGAGTTTGCTGAAATACATATTATGAGTGTATTTCTGATATAGTCTACATATATAAGGATGAAGTGAGTCCGCTTCAAAGAGTTAAAGGGTTTGACTCTTAAATTCTCGTCAAAATGGTACATGACTCAAGATCTTATCAAATGTGTTATCTTTATAATTCTTTCGATAGTACTGAGATGTCATGTGTAAGTTATGCATACTTGTTCTAATGAATTGTTGATTCAAATCTTATCTACCAATATCTATCCGGGATGAGTGAAACTGATAGCTTACTAAATAGTGGTTCAAATGGTAAGATGTCACTATGTGAAACCATGATATTTTCAAAATTATGGGACTAAGTATATTTTAAAAATGGTGAGAGATTGTGAGATATTTCTAAAATATTGGTGAATATATGTATGTATAAACATTTTTTACTAATATGGAGTTGTTGGTTTAACGGTTGTGCGCCTCTTGTTTAATAGTAAGGTCTCAAATTCGACATTATTTTTCTCTAAATTGTATCATTTTAGACAGTGCAAATTAAGATTATAAGGAACTTATAAGAGTAAAAGACAATAATCACCGATTAAGAATCACACTCCAACCATTATAACAAGAAGGCACCACTGAAAACTCAGGCACATTTGGCAAAAACTTGCAAGTTTTGGAAAAGTAATTATTTTGTTAATGATTTCAATTCATTGTACATTAATGATATGCTTCCGCGCCGCTCTGTTCTGTTTTTGAACCTTTAAAATGTCCTATCTTATAGAGTTCACAGCTAAGAGCTTGGTGCTAGGACACAAAGCAGCATGCAAATAAAGACTACTTATGATGCAATTGAGCATGCATATAATTAAAGATGTAACCAAACTAATCGGTTACTAGCAAAAGTTAGTTACTTACTATTTACTTTCTTATGCTCCACCATAATCATCAATATGCATGTTATTATTATTATGTAACGGTGATGTGTTAAAAATTAGCTAAGTACATGCTTTAATTAATAACAACAAAACACTTATGGATGAAATTGCCAATTAATCTAGCTAGATAGATAGCCTATAAATTAAATCCAATAAAGTTTATAGTAATTTGCAGTAGTATATAATAATACATTGTCCTGTTTCGTTTATTGTACTTATTTGTACTACTAAAAAAAAACTAGTTCAACAAAATTCATTAACACCCTTATAATTTTGTGAAAAATGTGTATAGCTTTGTTTCTTTGGCAATCTCATCCACTATATCCTTTTCTTGTTTTGAATAACAGAGACGAGTATCACAATAGGCCAACGAAGGAAGTGTCATGGTGGGAAGAATGTGATATTGTGGGAGGAAGGGATGAAATAGGAGGAGGGACATGGTTGGCTTGTTCTGCTGAAGGAAGAGTGGCTTTTCTTACCAATGTTTTAGAGCTTCATACATGCCCTCAAGCCAAAACTCGTGGAGATCTACCTCTCATGTTTCTTAAGGTATAACATAAAATCTAATTAATGATAATGTTCATTTTTTGTATACTCATACCATATACAATTTTAATTGTGATTTAAATTAAACATCTATTCAACTGAATTAACTAAATTAGTGTCAATGAAACATTTTTGATAAATTAATTTATACAGGATAATTATTATTATATTTTTGCACAGTATAGCAATTTGTGAATTCTTCTGTTTTCTTTTGTCATTAATAGTTGAAAGAAAATAAGAAGAAAAACATGAATAAAATGGACAATGATTTTATAATTGTTTAACTTGAGGGAGAAAAACTGTGGACCAGTGAAATGATGTATATACGACCAAGACTATCATGAAAGAGAGTACAAAGTCTTTCACTATGAGCAATACTTTATTTATAAATTTATTATTATTATTTTAGAGGTGATAAACTTTTTAAAATTATGAAACTTACTTATTGATATGCTCTCTCACTCTCTCTTTTCCTTCCCAAACTTGAATCTTCTACTTTCACACCACTATTTGGACCATCATAAATCACTTGTGAATCACCCAAATAGCCATGAGTGTATTTTTTTAATTTAAGAAATAATTCTGACATTGCAAATGAGTATTTATTTAATATGGTTGTTATCGTTAAAAGAAATTTTAAAAATAAAAAAGTTACTCCTTACTATAAGATAGACTCAATAATGATGGACTAAAAATTTTATCTATTAAGAATGAAATATTTGGATTACCTAGTTACAAAATTTTAATAATTCACCAAATTTCATTTTCGGCCTAAAAAATGAATCTACAAGAACCTCAAACATAAGATAGCACAACATTGTAGACATATGCAACAATTGTTATTGGATGCGAGCATAACATTGGTTATAGACATAGTCTACCTAAATTAATTGGTTAAAGTAATCACTTGTAACCAAACTTATGTGTACTTGTTCAATTGAAATTGTTACTTGACAAATCATGTTTGTTCACTTAATTGTTGAATGATAGAGCAGCAAGAATCCCAAAGAATTTGCAGAAAGCTTAAAAACAGAGGCTCAATATTACAATGGATTCAACTTAATTGTTGCTGATATTACCTCCAAATCAATGGTGTACATCTCCAATAGACCCAAGGGAAAGGCTATTACCATTCAAGAGGTTCCTCCGGGGCTACATGTACTTTCAAATGATAAGTTAAATTCTCCATGGCATAAGGTTTGTTAACATAACTATTATTATTTTTATAAAATAACTGTGATTATTTGGTCACACTTTTTATTTTACTTTTTTAGTCTTGCTATTGAGTGCCTAAGACATTGGTTAAGGAGTGAATAAAAAAAATTATCTTAAAAATGTAAGTTAAATATTTTGTCCGTACCTGAATACATCAATTGATTCTCACCTAAAGTTATTATTTTTTAATTGAGGAGTACTAAATCACCATACTCTTTAATACACATATTTTAATATATTTTTTTATTAATTTAAATTTATATAGATTTCATCAAATTGTGTAAACCTCATTCAAATTTGTTGAAATTTATATTGTGTTAATATTATTCTTTTAATTTCTTAAGCTATGCCAAATGGATATTTGTGAGTATTCTTTTTTTCGACTCTTTATTATTGAACACCAATTTTTATAGCACAAAATTGTTATTTATTATTTGATATTTTAGTTGGTTAGTTAGTTAAATTAATTAGTACAAAAAGTTAACATAAATTGTTGTTTACTATTGAATACCCATTCTTGTAGCACAAAATTGTTGTTTATTATTTTATATTAGTTAAATAGTTATCTAATTATCTATAAAAATCTATATAGCTTTGATGTAACACATTCTCTTATCTATCATTTAATTTACTTTTTTCTCATATTAATATCTTAAATCAAAAATCATAATATTTATAATATTTATAGTTAAATACAAATTTAATGGTTCTCATTTTTTTAGAGATTAGTCTCTATAATACATCTGGGATATTTTTTTTTAGAAAAAATTATGAATTTATATAAAAAGATAATACTAAGTCTTTATTAAACTATTTTAATTTTTAAAGTGATTTGAAACATTTAATACAAACCCTTTTTGCATTATTGTAGGTCCAACGCCTTCAATTCGGGTTCAAAGAGTACCTTGCAAAAAATGGGGAAGGTGAGATACAAGTGAAGGAGGTAATTAAAAAGCTAATGAAGGACAGAGTTAAAGCTGATGAAAGCATGCTACCTCATATATGCTCACTTGATTGGGAATTCAATCTTAGCCCTATTTTTGTTGAAGTAGAAACACCACTGGTAAGTCACTTTATTGGGGATGCTTTCAAAGTAGATTAGAGTTTAAAAATTACTCCAAATTTAAATTTTTCATAAATATAAATTAGTAATTTTCCACATCTTTACTGTTTGCAAAAGTGACACCAATTGGTGTTATAGCGAGGAAGTGAGTTTTGAGAGTCACATTCAATTTATTATTATATTTAATGAACAGATGTTGGTTAAGTTATCGTCTAAACCGTAAAGATAAAAAAGATTATTAACTTATACCGTTAAAAAGTTATGTCAACCGTTGTGAATTTTAAATAACTTTTAAATATTACTACATAGTAGATAACTCCTCAAATTGACTCATAGTAGACTTTGTTTATAATTAGTATTAACTAATTAATTACTTACCAATACATCCATCTATTTGTATATAAATGGGAAATATGCAGGGTGTATACGGCACTAGGAGTAGTGCTGCTTTAACCGTAAGATCAAATGGGAAAGTAAGCTTTTATGAAGTTTATCTAGATGATGACAGCGTATGGAAGGAGCATGTTATTGATTTCTATATCCGGAAGAAGTTGAAGTAGACAAGAGTTAGGACTTTGTAGAACTATCGAGACAAAGAAATTAATAACACATTGCTTGTTTTCTTATGCTTAGTTGTCTTTCATATATGAGGATGGTATCATGTCAATTGATCCCTCCTCTTTTCATTTATATATTTGTATTCCATAAATGTGCCATTATTGAGCACGACGTGTATGAAAAATTAATAAATTAATAAATTTTATGATTGATAACATGTATAAGTTCCGTGTGCTAATTGTGGGTGTCACTTAATTGGTTAAGCAACTATGAGTTTAAGGAAATGATTGCAAATTCATAATCATCTAAGTAAAGATTAGTCTTATAGTTTATTCAAATGATAGAACCTCGTGAAAATAGTATGTGGAATCATTTGGGTGCCAAAAGCCCTATTTACATTGGTTCCCAACCATCAATTATTTTTTCTATTTGTATATTTTTATTGTTATGATTATTTTAACAAGTGATAGTTTTAGCTGGAAATAGACCAACTGAACATGGCAAACATTGCCACTTAATAAACTATAAAATCGACAATATTTTGAGTATAAGAAAAAGTTACCTCCTCCGTTCTCATATTAAGTGTTGCTTAAAGTTTTTTATTCATATTAAGAAATGTGATAATTATGAGAAATAGATAAGTTATTTTATTAAACTATCTTTTTTAATTATTGGTAGATTTTTCACTATTAATGTAAAGTATAATAATGGTTTAAAAATTGTGTATATAGTATTTATTTTAAAATGGTGGTTTTTAGTTAAAGTGACACTAATTGTGAAACGAAAAGAATATCTATCTAACGAGAACTAGTGTGCAATAAAAATAAAAATTAAACATATACGTTTAACACTGTATGTATTATACGGTAGACAATATCTTTTTCCCAAAAAAATTTTCAATTTTTTTTTCACCTATACAAATGTATATCATTAATTATTTTGAATAATATATTAAAACAATATACATCATTAATCTCTTATTTAACATGAACCTAATTAATCACTAAAATGTAAGACATTAACCAATTTAAAGTATTGTGATTTAATAGTTAAATAAATATTTAAAAAATAATTATTAATATGTATTTTAATGATTAATAAAATATTCAAATAGTTAAAAAAAATTACAAATAAATAATACACATATACATGATATATCTGATGTTTGTGTAAATTGTTGTGTTTCAATAACACAAATGTGTTCAATAACTATACATTAGTAGGATTAGAATACACGACGAGCCAGACTAGTTAATGTTTTAACTTTTTCAATAGCAGCTTCACCGATGAGCCCATTTTGGGATCCAGCTGCAAAAACGCTCTAAACCCATTATGAATGGGCCTAAACTATCAATTATGAAAAATTATATTTTGTATCCCTACCCCACATTTAAATCAAAATCTCATTTTATCCTTTCTTTTTATAAACAAAAGGACAAAAAAAACACAACGAACCCGGCAAACTTTTGATAAGTTGTCTCGTACTTTTATATTTGTAATAAAATTTATCCAAAAAATTATTTAAAAAGTTTCAAGAACACATGTTTGAGTTTTCAAAAAAAAAAAAATACTCTACAAATGTTTATACCTAACTCCATTTACCTACATCAGTTCTCACAGATAAAATTTACTTCACACGAACTAAGATATCGATTACATTGATTTGTTGTATCACATGGAATGTTCGTGTTCTAGGGTGTAATTCAAGTTAGTTGATTGTATGTAACCAACTAACTAACCACTTAGTTAGTTAGTTAAGAAGAAGTTAGTCAGAAACAATGTAATAGATGCTGTGTATAAATAGCATACTCACATCAATAAACAATAAGATTTTTTTCAATTCAATTCATTCTTCCCTCTTGCTTAGTTTTCAGTTTTTCATTCAAACAAATTGAAAACGCCAACAAGTGGTATCAAGAGAAAGGTTTCGATCCCAAAGAGTGAAAACACGAGTGAAGTGTGAGGATCAAACACGAGTGTAGTGAGGATGGGTTCAAGTGCAAACAATGGAAATTTTCCAGCCCACATGCCACATTTTGATGGAAAAGATTGGGATAGATGGAGAGTTCAGATTCGAGCATTGTTTGGATTCCAAGAAGTGTTGGAAATCATAGAGAAAGGATTCGAAGATCTGGGAGCCAATCCAACAGAGGAATAGAGATCAAGATTCAAAGAAAACAAGAAGAAAGATTGCAAGGCCATCTTTATTCTTCACCAATGTCTTGACACGACCAACTTTGACAAAATTTCTGATGCAAAAAGTGCAAAAGAAGCATGGGACATTTTGGAGAAGTGTTATTCTGGTGGAACCAAGGTCAAGAAAGTGAAATTGCAGACCTTACAAAAACAATTCGAAGTGTTGCAGATGGAGGAACAAGAGAAGGTTTCAGATTTGATTTCAAGATTGAGGAGCATCACAAATCAGATGACTAGCTGTGGAGAGAAGTTGTCTGAACAGAAATTGTGTGAAAAGATCTTGAGATCATTGCATCCCAGGTTCGACTATGTTGTGTGCGCAATTGAAGAATCTAAAGACATTTTCGCATTAAGTCTTGAAGAGTTGCAGGGAACTCTAGAAGCAAGAGAGTTGAGAATGGATGAAAGGAGTGGGGGAAATTCTGGAAATTAGGCATTGGTAGCATATGCCAACAAGAGGGGAGACCAGAAAAGGAAATGGAGGAAGAACAAATTCAAGAAACCTGAAGATAAGTCTGAATCTTCATCAAAAGAAGGAAATTCGAGTGCTAAATCAAAAGGAAATTCAAGAAACTTTGACAAGAAGAAGGTGCAATGTTACAACTGTGAGAAGTTTGGATATTTTGCATATGAATGTTGGGCTGACAAATGAGGGAAACATAAGAAGAAAGGAGAAGATGAAGCATGTGCTGCTCAAGAATGTTCTTCATCAGACTGAGATACAGTCTTGCTGTTGGTTACCACAAACGAAGAACGATCTTCGTTTTCAGCCACAGACGAAGAACGATCTTCAGCCTCAGACGAAGAACAATCTTCGTTTTCAGCCACAGACGAAGAACGGTCTTCGTTTTCAGAAACAGTCTTGTTAATGGCCACCAAAAACGAAGAACATTCTCCATCTCAGGTATGGTTCCTTGATACTGGTTGTTCCAATCACATGACAAGTCATAAAGAATGGCTGGTAGATATTGATAAATCAAGAAGGAGTAAAATAAGGTTTGCTGATGATAGAACCTTGGAAGCTGAGGGAGCTGGCAACATGGTGATTAAAAGAAGAAATGGGAAGACAGTAATGATAGATAATGTATTGTATGTCTCAGGAATGAAGAGCAATTTGTTGAGTATTGGGCAACTAATTCAAAAGGGTTTTCAAGTGATCATGAAGAATGACGCCTTAGAAATGTATGATGGGTAGAAGAAGATGATACTCAAGGCTCCTCTTTCAAAGAACAGAACCTTTATCATCAACATACAAGCTGTTGATATTCAATGTTTGAACGCAACAAGTCTAATTGATGAAAGCTGGTTGTGGCATTCAAGATTTGACCATCTTAACTACAGAAGCTTGCAGCAGCTAGGAGTTAAGAAGATGGTGAAAGGAATTCCTATGGTTGATGTTCATGAGAAGGTGTGTGAAGTATGTATGGCAGGCAAACAACCAAGAAATTCCTTCCAATCACAAGTACGAGCAAGAGCGGAGAACGTTCTTGGAGTGATTCATAGTGACATATGTGGACCATTTGAAGTGTCATCATTAGGAGGTAATAAGTACTTCATAACTTTTGTTGATGAATTTAGTAGAATGTTGTGGATCTATTTGATTAAAACCAAGATGAAGCATTGGAAACATTCAAAAATTTCAAAATGAAAATGGAGAAACAAAGTGGAAAATCCATCAAGATGTTAAGAACAGATGGAGGAGGAGAATATACTTCACATGAATTCAAGGATTTTTGTATCAATAGTGGAATTGAACATGAGGTAACAGCTCCTTACACGCCTCAACATAATGGCCTAGCTGAAAGGAGAAATAGAACCATTCTAGACATGACTAGAAGCATGATAAAAGAGAAGGGACTGTCACTTAAGTTCTGGGGAGAAGCTGCATCAACTGCTGTCTATATTCTGAATAAATGTCCAACAAAGAAAAAGGAGAAAGTACCAGAAGAGATCTGGAGTGGAAGAAAACCAGCAGTGGGGCATTTAAGAATATTTGGTGCTCTATGTTTCATACATGTACCAGACCAGAGGAGAAGGAAGTTGCAAGACAAAAGTGAAGCAATGATCTTGATAGGATATCATCCAACAGGTGCCTACAAATGGTATGATCCTATCAGAGGCAAGGTGGTGATTAGTAGGGATGTCAAGATTGTTGAACATGAGAGCTGAAACTGGAAACAAAAGCAAATTGACAGCAGCCAATACTTGGACTGGGATTAAGCAACTAGCAGCACAAACCAACCTTCACAAGTTCCCTTGCAAATACAAAATGAGCAGCATATCAGTGGAAATAGAGCTGAAGAGGAAATTGAATCAAACAGATCTCAAAGAACAAGAAATCCATCAACTCATTTACAAGAGTTTGAGGTGTACAATGACAGTGAAGTGGACAACAGTGGAGATTTAGTGCATTTTGCCCTATTTGCTGATGCAGAACCTTTAAATATTGAAGAGGCATTAAAGAAAGGACCCTGGAAGAAAGCAATGGTGGAAGAGATCAATGCAATTGAGAAGAATCAAACATGGTACTTGACAGATTTGCCTCCAAAACAGAAGCAAATTGTAGTAAAATGGGTCTACAAATTGAAGTTGAATCCAAATGGAACAATTGCTAAGTATAAAGCTAGATTAGTTGTTAAATGATTCCTGCAAAGAGCAGGCATAGACTACTCTGAAGTGTTTGCTCTAGTGGCCAGAATTGAGACAATAAGGCTTGTGATAGCACTAGCATGTGCTAGGGGCTGGCTTATGTGGCAGCTTGATGTAAAATCTACATTTCTGAATAGATGACTGGAAGAAGAGGTGTATGTCTCTCAACCACCAGGTTTTGTGATTAAGGGAAAGGAGGGTAAAGTACTCAGATTGAAGAAAGCTCTATATGGTTTGAAGCAAGCACCAAGAGCTTGGAATAAAAGAATTGTTGCATTTCTAATTGGCATTGGATTCATCAAATGCACAGTGGAATATGGAGTTTATGTGAAGCATTCTATACTGAATGGAGAGCCTGCAATGATCTTGTTGTGCCTATATGTTGATGACTTATTGGTAACTGGCAACAGCAACAAAGCGATTATAGAATTCAAAGGAATCATGAAGGATGAATTTGAAATGACAGACTTGGGCAAATTGAGGTACTTTCTGGGAACGGAGTTTGCTGAAACTGAAGAAGGTTTGTTGATGCATCAGAAGAAGTATGCTAGAGAAATTCTGAGAAGGTTCAATATGGCTGATTGCAACCCTACAACCATTCCAATGGAGATCAATGCAAAGCTGGAAATTGAAATTGAAGAGGAGCTGGCTGATTTGACCTTATTCAAACAAGTTGTTGGTTCATTAAGATGCATGTGCAATACAAGGTCTGACATATGCTATAGTTTGGGAGTGGTAAGCAGCTTCATGGAGAGACCAAAACAAACTCATTAGCTGGCAGTGAAAAGAATCATGAGATATGTCCAAGACACAATTGAGCATGGCATTATTTTGCAACAAATTTGAACAATAAAAATGAAGACTTAGTGGGATACTCAGATTCAGATTGGTGTGGAGACAAGAATGATAGAAGGAGCACTTCAGGGTATGTGTTCCAATTCATGAAATCACCAATAGCATGGAGCTCAAAGAAGCAGCCTGTGATAGCACTATCATCATGCGAAGCGGAGTACATTGCTGGCAGTTATGCAGCCTGCCAAGCATTGTGGTTGAAATTATTAATAACTGAGTTGAAGATTGAAATTTGCAAGCCAATTCCATTGTTGATTGACAACATTTCAGCATTAAATATGGCTAAGAACCCTGTTTCTCATGGAAGAAGCAAACACATTGAGACAATGTTGCACTTCTTAAGAGATCAAGTTAGAAGAAGCAAATTGAAGCTCATTTATTGTCAAACTGAAGTTCAACTTGCTGATATAATGACCAAGGCCTTGAGGACAAGTAGATTTGAAGAGCTGAGAAGATTGCTAAGTGTAAAATCACTTAGAAACTTGAATTAAGGGAAAGTGTTGAAAACCAAGATCGATCTTGGTTTGTGACTGGAAAACGAAGATTGATCTTCGTATCCAGTCTTTGTGTATTGTTGTAAACCAAGATCAATCTTAGTTTGTGACTGGAAAACGAAGAATGATCTTCGTATCCAGTTTGGTGTAATTCAAGTTAGTTAATTGTATGTAACCAACTAAGTAACCACTTAGTTAGTTAGTTAGTTAAGAAGAAGTTAGTCATAAACAATGTAATAGAGGCTATGTATAAATAGCATACTCACATCAATAAACAATAAGATTTTTTCAATTCAATTCATTCGTCCCTCTTGCTTAGTTTTCAGTTTTTCATTCAAACAAATTGAAAACGCCAACACATATCTCATGTTGAGATCGATTTCGTTTTGTTATCAACAATAATAGATTTTGCCACCAATTTCAATCAAACACAAACAATTTTTATGGTTCCGTCCAAGAATACCTCCAAACACAAACTAACCCAACCCAACATGCTACACTTAAGTCCATCTACCCACGTCAATTTATCATTAACAAATTTACTTCGCCTGAACTAATTAGGTATCATCACATTGACTTGTTATGACAAAATATGAAATATTCTTATCTCATAGTAGGCCTAAAATAGAGGCCAACTCATAAACCCGACACAAAGCTATTTGTAAGTATACAAAGCATGACACATTTGACGTCGAGATCAGCCATAGAATAATGATTAACACAATGATCAATTCATCTAGTTCCCACGAGAGTCGTTTGTCACCAAATTCATTCTAGACTTAACCTATATAAAACAACATATACGTGGTTCATTGAAGGATGTTCTAGCATATAAGGCAAACTCGTTGAATTTGAGGCTTAAAAAATTAACTTGCTACTTGCTTCACTGCAAAAGACTAACTTGTTACACCGACCGACATGAAATATCCAAATGTTTGTAAAAAAAACGATGATCGGATCCTAAATTTAAATGTTTTTTAAAATTTGGTCAATTTTTGTTCAAACTCAATTGCTCAATTTATCATTGTCTGAAAATAAATTTCTGTTTTTGAAGATCACTGAAGATTAAGATTTTTAATTTAATTAAAGTAAATACTATAAAGACACCAAAACATTTTTAAAAGAGTCAACAAATAGGTCATAGACATTTATGAGATATACACCTCGTTATCCCATATAATTATGATTTATATTCTTTTTCTTTTGATTTTCATTAATTAGTTACATTAACTTCACAAACGCATGCAGAGCTTGTGTGTCATTATCAGTGGTGATTCACGATAGATAAATATGTATATTTATGTTGCATAGAGTGTTCTAGTAAACTACTAAGTTTCGTATTTTATCCAAAAAGATTTTTGGGTATTCCGTGTAGCTTTTTCATTTGATTAGTAGGGAGTCAAAAAGAAAAAGGGAGATAAAATTTTACGCCTTTCCAAAGAAACTAGAAGCTTGGAGGTTTATTGCATAAGTTTTCTTTCATTTTCATGTTGTTGGGACTTGGGACCTCTAATCGCGAGACCGCAACCTTCATGAAAGTGGCCTCGTCGACAGCAAAGAGATTTAAATTTTAAAATATTCGATAGGTAATTAGGTAGGTACCACCCAACACTGCCCAAAATTCCACCTCCTTCCCCAACAAAAAAATACTTTGAGTGTAAAGGTGACATGCCATGTTTTCTACGACTAATTATTTAATCATTTAATTCTTATCAAAAACTCATACAACTGTTAAATCTAAAGTTAAAAACTGTAAAATTTTAAATTCAAATATAAAATATGACATTCAATTAAATAAAATTTAACAAGTAGTCATTCAAAATGATCCATTAAACTAAGATTTTAAAGACTAATCCGTCATCCCGTGTTTTTGTTGTAAATTTCAGATTATTTAAAATATACTAATTAATATAACTGCCGACATCGAGAAAATTAGGACACTAATCGCAGGTAGGGACAAGGGACTTGTACAGGCAAGTCCGCTTGGGACAATACAAGTGTGCACCTGCCGTTTTGCCAGTCCTCAATGGGATGGGGAAAATAAGTTAAAAACAATTATAATATTATGCTAGATTCTATTGTCTCAGATACAGAATATACAATAGGAAGGAAGGAGGCAAAATTAGCCAACTATTCAAGCTTTGACAAGGTACTAGGATGTTGAGAATGGGTGGGATGTGTCCCCATCCAAATCTACTCTACCTACCTATTGTTTTGATCTTTCTTGAGCTTAATGATCAAGATCTTTTCTGTCAAAGCAAAAGTAAAAACCTTTACTAAAATAGTTCTCTACAGCAAAATTTGCTATTTGCAGCACTAAGTTCAACGGAAAAATAATATTGGAAAATCATCTTGCAAAAGAAAATTTTATAACTATTTGAGAAATCTTCCAGTAGATATGCACATGGATATCTCTATACATCTTGATGGCATTCCGCTTGATTAAAGCATTGAGTCTAGATAATGATAATAACGTTTTCTGGTGAACTCTAACAAGCTACCGTAGGTTCGGTCAGCAACGCCAACAAATAGAGCCTCTGTGTCAGGGCTAAAAGATATACCAGCAATCTCACCAAATAAATCAATCTCTTGAGATTGAGAATAACCAGAATGTGAGTCGAATATATGGACGAAGTCTGCTGGCTCAGCCATCGCCAAAAACCGTCCATCAGATGTGAATCTTAAGGCCCTTATTGCACCCATTCTTCCCTTTAATACTGCTAAAGACTCTGAAAGATTTCTTATATCCCACAACCTGCATGTTGTGTCCTGATTCCCAGTAGCCAATATTTGTCCATCAGGGTGCCAAGCTGATGCGAAAGAATAGTCCAAGTGCCCTTTTAGGCTTCCAGTGACCTGAGCGGTACCGCAATATATATATAATTAGAATCTAAACAAAACATTAAGTACAATATAACACCTACAAAACAACTGGAAATTGAATGACCTTTCCGGTATTAGCATCGGCTATCAAGCCCTCAGTACTGTCCCCAAGAACAGCTAACAACTTTCCATCCGGACTAACAGAAGCATTCTGCAAAAGTCAATATGTAAAGATAATTGTTATTTGCTAAGTGTTCTTCTTAGTGATTAAAATCAAAATAATTGCAGAAATATCAGTTGATGATACTCACATTGACAGACCAATCATACTTGAAACAACCAAGAGAAGCAAAATTCTCCGCGTTAAAAACCCGAACTTGGGAATCATTATTTGCTGCGATAACCCTCAACAACCCACTGCAAAGAGACGGTTGAGTTACAAATCGAACCAACCAAAGTTTCAAACATAAGCTTCTGCAATTAGATGCTTACCTGGGATTGCGGGAAACATCCACTGCATTGGTTATAGCATTATCATCTGGAGTTATTTTACTGCAGAAGGCAACTCCAGAATGATTCAAATTCTGGTCCAAAGAGAATTCAAACCCGTTAAAAAGAGGGCCTTGATAAGTTATTATGGTTGATTATTCAATTGAAAGAAATTGTGATGTAGCCTACCTTGCAAATAAGCTCACCATGGAAACCACCTGCCACCATCAGATTTTCCTTAACAGTCATGGTGCTTATTTGCACTCGCGAGACAGGGTGAGCTAATCCAGAATGCTTCTGCTAAAAAACATAAGGACGGTAAAATAAGATGACATTGAGTACAGAAGAAACAGATTTCATTTGATCAATTAAGTAGCTACGTACAAGGGTTGGAATAATCGGTTTGGCTGCATTAAGCACTTCTTTACCCCTGCGTAGTAATGAGGACCAATGCATCACGGAGTAGTTTTGCATAAGGTATACATCGTGCTTTGATGTTGCCCACAACAGATTCCTCAGCTACAAAGACAAGACACATTGACAACATCAATATTAACACCCGACTAGGAAAGAAAGAAATATATTATCATATAATAAGATAAATTGATATTACTCTAGACAGATCAAACACCACATTCTATCTAGCACGTTATTAGAAAAGCATCTATGAATAACAATTGCTCTAAATGTTAGAACAGGAGGGATATACTATGTCGAAGAGTAATTGTGTTAACTTACTGTGTTAGTAAGTATGATTGTTATTGGATCAAGCTTGTTAGTGTTTGACCTTAATCGTATAAATAGAGATATCTGTCAGCATTATGTACAACAAATTCTCTTTTCCCTTTTCCGTAATGATTCCTAAAATTTCAACATTAGATATATTCCAAAATGAGTCCCTATTACAGAATTCTGCACTCGTAGACAGGAATTTTATTTGTAGAAGATATTGGCCTTAAAACATACTTATAAAAGATTGAGGGCCATTTTTTCCATCTCTCCCTCTCTTGAAAAAAAAAAAGGAAGAATCCAAAAGGTAAGTGTTAAAAATGATGAACATCAGACATGCCAGTGGCCACACTACAGATGATAACAACGATTTCTCTAGAGACAGACAGATAACAAAGAAGGCTGCGATTATAATCAAGTGTAAATGCCGGAATGTTCACGGCACAATCAAATCAATCACACCATCATGGAAATAAGAAGTTACCAATGCATGGAGAGAGTTTTGATATCTAACAGGAAAGGCCAAAATTAAATGTTAAGAGTATTCTTAAAAAATGTGGAAACGATAACTTATACATGTTTCCGACTACTTTGATAAAAATGTGAAATTGGTAAATTTGAAGAATTACCAGAGAACTTATTTATATAAAAATAGTTCCATGAAGTAAGACTGACTTTAAATAAATGCTAAACGAAACAATATCTACAGCAGTAATCAGGTGCTCCAAGTAGGGGGGAAACTCAAAGCAAATAGCAACTAAAGATAACAATTCTAATATTTCTATAGACAAAAAGATCCTAGAAATACACAGCCAAACATCATGAGGCAAGGCTTCTCTTGACAAGACAAAATCAATAATAACTAATAGCAGATATTTTTAGAGCCCTCTCAATTGTGGCCAAATATTTTCCTACCATACCATAAAATTATGCCCTCCCAAGCTGCAAACTTTCCACCTGCTTTAAAGAGAGAAATAGAAGGCCTAAATGCATAAACACGTTAAGCGATAAATTATTTTATATTGCAGAAACAAATAATGCTGCAGTATTATATGCACATATACATCAATTAAAAGGAGGACGAATACATAAATCATAGAAGGAAATGATCATGCATGAGTTTCAGATGTAATAATGGGAAACAACCATAGAACCAAAAATAAATCAGAGTGTGGACAAATGTAATTTTGAATCTAAGCTTAAGACTTAAGTGTGGTTGTTGCAGTTAAAAATCAATGAAGATTCTGCAACTATGTAAATACAGAATTTATATTTATGCCACAAACAAGTGGTATCTAAGACATCTAATGACATTGTCAGAACTCAGAAGTTTTACCCCACCAAATTTTGTCCTTCCACATAAAAGGATAGTTCAAGAGAATATGTCAACCATGTATAACTTTCCTCTCCAACCATTCAGAAAGGAACCTTGCAGGACTAAACTAAACTATTTGACTTCAGAACAACAAACAGATTGTTGGTATAATAAAAACTAACATACTGTGGCCCATCTTTTTAATGTAATACTCTACCAAATCAAGTAAGAAACAGTATGGTTATAATACAATTCATGTGTACTGAATCTTAATCCACGATCCACATCAAATACAGAAAAAGGATGGTATAGAGTCAATAAATATCTCATTATTTGATTGTAATGTTGTATGTGAGCGTGGATAGGTGGCTGTGTGTGCACACAGTCATTATGTTGCATGCAACAGACTTTTCTCTTCACAGTAAATCACCAAAATTTTAAGCATGCAAGTCATACCATAGCCTTGATGCATCCATATCCATATGAAAACTTCTTGTCTGTAGAAAAGAGTATCTGGCTTCCATTGGAGATAATTCTTTTGAAAACACAATTTGGTTTTAAGAAAGAAAGCCGAAGAAGTGCACAAGACAGGATAAAATCATCTTTGAAAAACATTTTGCCCCCAAAAATGGATTTAACGAATAAAATTCTGGCTCAAAAGCCTAAAGTATAAGGTAAATTATAAAGAAACTGCTGAAACATTTTGACAAATAAATTATATAGAAGATTTGATTTTTCAAATCTGGGAATTACATAAATTAAAAGCCAGGACAGAAATATTTCCAGAAAAGATCATTGATAAAATTTCAATTGGTTCACGTGGAAGAATAAGGTTTTCACAAATTAGTCTTTGAAAACCTCTCAAATTTCAAGTTGGTTTGGGAGTTTGTTTGTACATGTGAAATTCCAAATATTTTTGGTTTAAATCCTTATATAAAGGAGACAGCCATTAACTCCATCCTGCCAAAAAAAACATGGGTTACATAATCCTGCAAAACTAGAATACCAAAGTTATGCATAGAAAAAATTGTTATTATAGCCATAACTCATAACTCAAGTATGGGTCCAAACAACAGTTAGAACTAAGCACTCGCTGGATGTGTAGTATAAACTATAAAGCCAATAAAACAACCATTGATCTGATAAAATAGTTCATAAAAAAATTACAAAATTAGCACCGATATCACACAGATAAAACGAACAAGGCAACATAGCAGCAGAACAATAAACAAAAAATTCTATTTAAATCCAAAATATAACAGTAAGAAGTATTAACACAGTCAAATAAGCCAAATTCAATCCCACCTAAGCAATAGGTAGAAATAATTACAACACTCGCACCAAAAAAAAAGTACAACACAAATAAAAAAGCCTTAAGCAATAAGTAGAAATAAAATGAACAAATTCTCTACCTGAAAGTGCACAATTGTTGATTTGACAAGCCTGGTATTGAATTGAAAATCATAGAAGGACTTTCCTTTCTGCACTTCCAAGCATTCCTGGTAACCGAAAACATTAAAAATAAAAAATAAAAATAGAAAAACGCAAACGAAAATACGAGACTAACCTCATCGAGTAAAAATACGAAACTAACCTTATCGAGCTCCTCACGAGAGCGAGAGAGATTCTCGTAGTTATTATACTGCTTCAAACGAGTCTCACGGTATTCCTGTCTACTATAATTAAGCCTGTCCCATGGAATTCCTTGAATATCTTTCCCGTTTCGTGCTTCCGAAGCAGTTGTATCAGTCGTAGCATTAGTCTGTTGTTACAAAGCAAAATCGAACTTCTCGTTATCTCAATTATTGAACTACGAAATAAAATAATTAAAAAAATGGCGAGATAAAGTTACCGTATCGAAATTGTCTTCAAAATCGGAGTGGTGAGAATCGGAATCGGAGATATGTTGAGGAACATTGTCGGAGAAAGTTTGTTGGTCTTCGAAATCGGAGGAGTCGAAGTAGTCGTCGACAACGTACTCGAGATCATCGTTGTTGAATCGGTCCATGAATTAAGAGGAATGAAAAGGAATTAAGAGAAAGAATGAGAATAGAAAAAAAGAGTGTGTTGAGAAGGAACGGAGAATGAAGGAAGGGGGTGATAATGTACTTATAGAGGAAGGAGTGTGAGGAAGAAAGTAGAAGGTGGAGGTGGAAAGAGGTGGGGTCCACTTCGGTATTGAAAGGTAATGAAATCCGGGAGGCAGGCTGTGGGCTCCATATAACCGCTCGTTACTCCACTGCTTCTTTTTACTGTCGATTTACTTCGTCAATGCTTCATCTACAAATGAATGATAAATAACAATAATACTGGAAAAGGTTTTGTATTTGATTAAAATAGTAGTTAAACATAAATTATAAATAACAATCATAGTTAAAAATTAAGTATAAGCAAAGGTAAATTATAAATAAATATAATAGTTAAAAATTAAAATGAGATATTAAATTTTTAATTATTATTTTTATTTTATTTTATTTTAAAATGGTAATAATTTTTATAAAATTTATTATTTAGAATGTTCTTCTATACTCTTCTATGTCTTAATCAAATATTAATAAAACACACTTGACTGTCCTTTAACTTTTTACAGAGATTATTCAGTTTCTTATTTTTATTTTTATTTAAGTTTTAGTAATGAATTATGTTTTATATATTAAAATACCAACAATATTTTTATTTATATATCCTTCTTTTATTCGATCTAATGAATAAATATATTTAATTTAATAAATAAAAAACACATAAAAAAGTTCTAAAAAATTAAAAAGTAAAATATATTTAATAAAAAAAATAAATCAAAGTGAGGTTGGATAGACTTGTCAAAACAAATAAAATGTTCTTAATATTTTACAAATAAAGTAGTAATACAGTTGTAGTTTGTAACCAACCTTTTCATTTTTTTTTTTTCCGATCTAATAAATAAAAAATAATAATAATAAAATATCATTAATATAATATAAAAATAATAAAAAATTATTTTTTTATAACATTGACAATATTTTATTTTTATTATTTTGTATTTATTAGATAAAAAAATAGGAGGGATTGTTTTTACAAGCAAAATATTAAGGAGACTTTAATTGTTTTGGCACATTTACTCAATCGAGTTAACTTTGATCTATATTTTTTTTTAATTTAATGTATTCTTTTTTATTTATTAATATTATTTTAATTTTTTATAAATATTATCATCGTTTAGACACAATTGTCTATGAACTTAATTTCAGATAACACATCAGTTGTTTTTTTTTTCCAATTTAGTTTTTTATTTAATTTTTTTACAAAAATTCAAAAATATAAAGAATAAAAATATGAGTTTAGTTGAAGATTTGATTTATAAATTTGATGAAAAATTTGCATTATATTGAAGATGATAATTAATTTTATGAGTTTTATTTGAAAAATTTTATGAATGTTAGTAAAAAACTGATAACATTGTTAACATTTTAAAATATAAAACATCAAATTATTTACTTAAAATTAAAGAAAGCATCAAATCGAAGAAAAAAAAATAATTGAAGTATTATCTCAAATTAAGTAAACACATTGTATGAGTAATTATGCCTATTTTTTATTTATTTATTAAACTAACAGTATTTTATTTTTATTATTTTTTATTTATTAAATTAGAAGAAAAATAGGAGAGAGTTGTTAACAAAATAAAGTTGTATTGCTATTTTATCTACAAAATATGAAGGACTTGAAAATTCAACTCAATTTTATTAATATTATTTTATTTTTTAAAATATTTTTATTTTTATTTTTTGTTAAATTATAATTATTGTTTTGCTAAATTCAAAAAAAAAAAAATTTAAACGTAGTAGATGGTCGCATCTACGGGATCGACCTCCTATTGAAGAAAAAATTATTTCTTTCAAATGGTTGTATTAGGATGCGACCTCTTGAATATGCTGCGCATTTTGATATATATTCCATAATGGTTAATGGTTAATTTTTTTGAAAAATATGATAAATAAATAATCCATAATATTATTATTTTTTTACATAAATTCAGAAAATTTATTATTATTTTCAAACTAAACTCAAAAAATTTATTATTAATTTCAAGAAAATTCATATATTAATCAAATTCATAACTCAAATATTGAAATTAACTCATATTTTCACCTTCAACAACATCAAATCTATAAAATAAATAACTCACATTTTAATATTTGATCTTCAAAACAATATTTTATTTCTCTATCTATCTTTTTTCATATAAAATCTCTAACCAAAATCTTAAAATGTGTGTTCTTTATTTAAAATTGTTGTTGGAGATAAAAATATAAGTTTATTTGAAAATTTGAGTTATGAATATGATGAAAATATTGATTTTATTGAAGATAACTACTAATTTTCTAAGTTTGTTTGAAGAATGTGATGAATTTTATGTAAAAAATAGTAACATTGTTAACATTTTAATCTATAAATGATCAAATTGTTACTTAAAATTAAATAAAATATCAAATTAAGAAGAAAAAAAAATTAAAAGAACATATTATTTTATCTAAAAGCAAATTATATTTTGTCTAAAATATTTAATTCAAAAAAAAATGTACGGAAGTTACTTAAGATTAGTATTGTCAACAAAAATTCTATTTAATTTTAGTCTAATATGAGTTTAACTCATTTAAGATTTTAAAAAAAATATTATGCGATTGATACATCGTTAAACTTTAAAAATAAACAATTTTCGAATTGATTATTTATATTTTGATAAAAGTACACTTATAATCTTTTATATTTAATTTAATTTCTGTTTAAATTTAATCTTTATTTTCTTTTTCTTTACCATCTTCTTTCTCATCTCTTTTCTTCAGTTTTTTATAAAAAAATAAAATTAAGATTATTATATCATCCAAAAACACATTGATATTCATATCCTTTATCATTATCTTCCTCTTTGTCGTCATTATCTCCATCAAATTCAAAAACATTAAACCTCTTATTAAATTTAAAAATAAAATAAAAATTATTGAAAAGAAAAATCTCTTAATTTATATTCTCAAAACCATATATTTCTTCTTTCTTAAAAGAAATACTGAAATTAAACTACCCTTCTGTCTCCACCATTCCCTTTTTTTTTTCTCCTAAAACTTACTCATCATCCTCCAAATTGTTTTATTTTTTATTTTATTTTGGGTTTGAAAAAGTTTGCATGTTCTTCCTTCTTCTAACAGCACAATTCAATTTTTCATCAAATTCTTCATTATCAACATAAAAAAAAAACGTAAAATATCTCAATTCTAAAACAAAATAAATATGAAGTTCAAACCTAAAAAACTTTTGAATTTGAAAATAAATTTCAACTTGGAACCATAGAGTTACGGTGCGAGATGATGGTGGGAGAAAAAATAACAATTCAAACAAATGTAACTTATACACTATTTGAGACAAATAAAAAACATGAAAGAGTAATTTGAAAACTGTTGGTTTTGTTTTTTCGAATTGAAATCATTTGATTTTAGAATTTTATTTTTAATTAAAATTAATTTAAAAAATATTTTTGTTTTTATTAATTTAAAAAATATATATAACATTTTTTAACAGACAATAATATAAAAGTAAACGTTGCAAATAATATATGATTTAAAAAATCAAATCAAATAAAAACTTAAACGACCTTAAATTTTTCTCCAAAATAACAATTATACTTTTTTTTACATAGACACTTCACGAATTTAAACATAATAACCCTTTAATCATTTATATTTTTTTCTCGATTTGATCATTTATTTAATTTTAAGTAAACAATTTTTTCATTTTTTTAACCAAAATTCATTAAAAAAAAAAAAAAAAAAACTCATAAAATTAATTATCATCTTCAATATAATACAAATTTTATCAAATTTATTACTCAAATTTTTAAATAAACTCATATTTTCATTATTTATATTTTCGAGATTTTGTAATGAAATTAAATAGAAAACCAACTAAAAAAAAGATATAAAAGACTGAAGTGTTATTTTGAAATTAAATTAAAGAACCGCAGAAGTAATTGTATATGTTATCATATTTTTTTTATTAAATATTAGAATAATCATGTATTTCAACAGCAATAATGATAATTACAAAATTGTAATAATATATATAATCAATTATGGTAAGAAATACATATATTTTTAGTCTCAATATAAGGTCATATTCTCAAGTTGAGTTTATTCTTTAAAAAAATTGAGTTTATAAAAATATTGTTATCAATATTTAATCTTTGATTTAATGATTTTAGCGGTAATATATACAAAAAAGTTCACTTAAATCGTCAAACTAAGGACTAAATTTTGATTAAAAAAACTATCAGGACTAAACTTAATAGAAAAATAATTTATAAAGATTAAAAATGTATTTAATTTTTGTTTTAATTATGGTAATTAAATTTGATTTTACTATAATTATTTTCTTCATATCGTTAATTTTTATTAGAAGGATGGTAGTGTCACAATCTTAAAGGAGGATGTCATTTTCACAGGAGTATTGAAGTTATTTGTGTACACCAAGGTATATGGCTTGATCATCACTCTTGTTCAAGAGCTGAGAATTTGATTCTTCAAAAATAGAAATTCACTTTGAAGAAAAAGCTAAATGATATAATTGTTAACTTACATTCATATAATTTTAGAATAATTAATATGTAGACGAAGATATTAAATATATTTATATATGTATGGAATTAGGAGAAACATATAATAGGATTGAGGATATAAGATATTTTTAATCAATTGATTGTGATTAATTTGTTAGAGGAAAATAATTATTTTTCTATTTTAAAAGAGAAATAAATTTCACCGTAATTATTAATATAATTGTAAGGTGTCAAATTTAAATTTAAATAAAATATTTAAATTAAAAATATTGATATTTGTCTGTTAAAATAAAACTTAACAACATAATAGATTTATTAATAATAACAATATCTTCTCTATATTACTTATTTGGTATCTCAATCTATACCACTATGTTATTCACTCGAACAAAATTTGAGTAAATTCAATTTTGTTTAAAATTATTAATACTTAATTACTAACTTTTGTCATTTTTTAAATGTTAAACTCATTTTAACAACAGTTGAACTTTCAACAATAGATATAAATCTTTAATTTATTTATTTTTGATAAATTTAATTATATGTTACTTTTTTAGTTGTGTAAGGGAAAATAAAAGAAACATATGGAATGTTTATGTTACATGAGTAAATTTTACAAAAATATGGGACATTGTTTTTAGAAACTAAAAATATATGATATCAAATTTGAAATTCTAATTTTTATGCTGTAAACGCTTAAATATGATTTTGATATGAAATATTATGAAGAATAATTTAAATAATGTATTTTTATTTAAAACAAATCAATTAAATTATAGTAATTTAAAATTCCATTATGAAATAAGTAAAATCTAGCTAAAGTATTTAAGTCAGAATTCAAAATTAAATTTTATCAAACTATTTGTGTGTAGCTAAAAACTTTGTTGTTTTTATGATGACTTCATTAGTTATTGGATGCAATATATATAGAGGGAGTATCGAGCATACGTGAACTACAAATTTAGCATTTCCAAAAATGAAGTAATGAGAAGTTGGATTTTCGTTGGAGAAAGATCGAAATGAGGTCCCCACTGAGCCAATGGTTTTCTTTAGGAAGAGAAGTACAGTCCACCAGTTGGGAATTGCGGATCCACGTGTCCGGCTGAGAGCATATTACACACAAAGCCTGGCACTATGTGGTTCCACCACGTGTCCTTTTTTCTCAAGAAGTGGGTCCCTTGTACTACAGTAGTAACACCGTTTATTAAGCGTCTATTTAACCATGATTAATTTGCCTGAGATACAGACAGGACACCGGTTACTTTTCATGGCATGGGTTGAGTTGTTTTAACTCCTCGAAATCAAAGGCTGTAACGTAACTTGAAAGAGTGTTAGAAACATTCTTTTTCCAACTCTTCTAACATTCACTCCTTTCCTCCGTTAGATGCAATTTATATGGGTTCAACTATATAAATATATAGATTTATATTGAATCTATTTTTAATTTTTGTTCCACATTAATTTTATTCGGCAAAAGACTAAATATTTAATAATAGTTAATTAAATTAGTTTTTAAATTTTATAAATTAATAAATACATTCTAAACTTATAAAATATCAATTAAAATAGTTCATTTGTAAATATTTATCATTATATATTTTGATGTAACGCAATAATTAAATATGCGATTTTCTACGTTTTCACATCAATGTATCTTTCCATAGACAATTTACTAATGAAATTTTATCTCGACAAAAATAAATTTGTAAGTAATTATAATTTTGCATGAGCTAATTATGGACAAAATAATCTATAAAAAATTTAAGTTTCATAGTAAAAGTGGTCCACGTTGTAATGACAATAATATGAGGTAAATATAGATAAATCAAATATTCAACTAACATATCACATCATTGTCTTTAGCGATAAAAATTAAAACACAGACTATTTTGATTACTATTTTGCACTCTCATATATGTATTTGCGGATTTACAAAATTCAGAAATTAATTTAACTGATGCTTATAATTTTAAATATCAATTTGTCTATTAACTCAAATGTTTAAGTTAGAGTTGGAAAGAGTATTTTATTTACTTTGTTACTAAAAATAATATTTTCATTCAAATTATAATATATCAATCAAGAACAACACAAATACAAATTCACCAAAAAATAAAAAGATGAATTTGTGGATAAAATCACAACATCCAGATTAATAACATAAAATGACAAAATACCTACAAATTTGATAAAACTAAAGTGATCGGAATACGTACGCATCTGAATTTGCAATATTGAGTACGTTGAAGTTATTGGTTAATTGTGTATGTACTATATCAAAGTTAATATGAATAAAATAACATCGTAACGAGACGAAATAACTAAACATTGCACTTAATCAGCGAGAAAACAAAAAATCACAAAGAGAAAATAAATTTATGTGAAAATTACTTATTTAGATTTTAAAAAAAAGTTTAAATATGTATTTGATCCCTGTAAATATATCATTTTTTTTATTTTATTCCATGTAAGTTTTTTTTTTTGGATTTAGTTTATGTAAAATCAACTTTAGTTCATAACGTCAAATCAACATTAAAAGAATGAATAATTTTCTAAAAACCATTAAATCTTTAATTTAATTTTTATTAATATTTTTTTATAAAATAACACTAATTATTAAATGATCAATAAATAAATTTATTAATTAATAATATAAACTATTTTATTTTTTAATATATCATAAAAGATGATGTGTTGGTGTGTATTTATAAGTCAACATGTCATGACAATTTAACAACTCTTTTTTTAGAGACCAAATTGGATTCTCTCTTATTTTATAGAGACTAAATAAGAAAAATTTACAAAAATTAAAATAAAAAATTAATATATTTACAAGAACTAAAGACATATTTAAGTCTACTTTTTTAAAATCGCAAAGTAGTTTCGAACTAAAAATTGAATATAAAATTACTCATTCTTCTCTCAAAAGAAGAGAGACCCAGAAAAAGAAGTTGTGGCGGCTAGGTTAGAAATTTTACATATTGAATTAATTTATAAATTTGCTGATTAAAATAAGATATATTAGAGTTTTTAGCTTATAATTTTTTTCATATTTTCTCTCTCTCTCTCTCTTTTTTTTTTTTTTTTTGACTCTTTGATAATGTCAACAAGTTGGGTTATAAATTATTCGAATAGTTTATAAATTTGTTTAGATGTATTGGTTAATTGAACTTTTCTTATGAGTTTATGGTTTTTCTTCAAACGTAATTTAAATTAATATTTGAACTTATAGTTTATATATATATTTTATTTCAATTTTTGCTTTAAGAAAATATTTATATTTCTTTTTAGTCTTTAAATTACAATTCAACTCACAAATATTAATATTTTGAAGTTGAACATTATATTTTAAATTTCAACTTAAAATCTTATAATTATATATTATTTTCTAACAATATTTATATCACCTCATCAATAGAAGAAGAAAAAAAACTTTATCTACACAGTTCTTTCAAGATTTACTCTGGGACATGAAACTTTAGAACAAATTTTCTCAAAGTACAAAACTTCTAAGAGAAGAGAAAAACTCCAATAGTTACTTAATAAGTTGGAAATTTCATGTTCTTGCTTGTTGAAATATACAGGCTTAAACTTTTTTATTCTCTCAAATTAAAAATTGTGTTTCTCAAATAATATTTTAACATATAACTCAACCCTAGCGTCGTGCTCCTAAAAAACTTATTGTATTAAATCCGATTTAAGAAGAAATTAAGATTTACATTTTTAGTTTAAATTAGTTTAAAATGAAGTTACAAAAGAAGCTTGATCTAACGATAGTATAAATTTGTATACCCATAATACACATCCATTAAAAATTATTTACATATACAAAAGAAAGTATTTTTTTCCTCATGTTTTAACATAAAAATATGTCAATTCTATTAATTGCATGCCTATTTTCATTTTCTCTTATTTTTCTATTTTTTGAATCATCATCGTTTCTCTTCTTATTTTGATTGTGCTTAAGTTTTCTGTACGAACATTTTTTTTATTAAGAACATTGTCTTATTTTAATTTTTCTTAATTATATTGTACGCACTGTACATGAGGTACAAAAAGATTACTTGTATAGTTGCTACTCTAACAACTTTTAAATTACCAACAGTTTATTTATTTATTATATTTTAATCACCAACACTTAATATCTAACAACTGCCAAATTGTATACAATAATAATAATAATAATTTATAATTATGCTGTCAGAAAACAAATTTATAATTAAATGAATAAGACAGGCATTAGATAAGATGATTAATTTAATTGAGCGTTGATATTTAATGGAACACATTGCACTTGCAGAGGCAGCTTCTTGATTAGTTATGGTTGTTTTGTTCAACTAGTAATTTTATAATTATCAGGACAGATAATTTTGAATAATAGGTTCAATTAAAGATGTCATGTCAAACGCAACTAATTTCTTAAACTATAGTTCTCCTTTTTGAAATATGCAAAAAAAATTAAAGTGCAGCTTCTGGTTCCTTCGGTTGGATTAATTTTCAATGTTTTTGATTCAGGATTAGAGTTCTATAAACTAGTATTATTAGATGAGAATTCGTGTCATTGTTTGGTTTGCATCTTGAATGAGATTGTTTGCTGTCAAGAAAGAGAAGAAAAACTTTTGTTATGGAGAAATTGAAACTTGACAACGACCTCCTTATCTGGGCAGATGTCGGCAAAAGATTTTCTTAAACATATCGATAACTATTTTTTATTTATAAATGACGACATTAAAAGGTAGACGGTGTATTTTCATCATAACAAAAATACAAATTTTATTTTATTTTCATCTTTAATTTATAAACTTTTAAAACAATGTGTGATTTTACTCTTTTTAGAACTAATAAATAGTCCATATAAAAACAAAATAGCAATTACTAACTTTAATTTTCATTTGCTTTTCCAAAAAAAATGAATTAACAAAATTTACTTAACTTTGCATAAAAGTTTATTTAAAGAGAAAAACATGTTTATGAAGTGTCAATTTAATGACATAAATTTTAATTTGATAAAATAGTTATTAGTGTCATGTATTAATAATAATTTACTTTTTTATAATTTAAAAAAAAGAAAGACAAAAGCAAGTTTAATTAGAGATAGTTTTTCTTTGATACAAAATTAGGGATAATTTTTGGATATGAACAAATACCGAAATATAGTAAAAAATTGAATTTCTATATATTCTTTTTAGTAAAAAATTTATACTATTAGTTTATCACAACTAATTATGTTGATGATTTTATAGTTAATTAAAATAAAAATCAAATATTTTTATTGATTTAATAGTTATGATTAACTAATAATATAACATATTTTTATATTGTTAGAGCATAATTAAATTCATATAAGTCTGCAGAGTTATGCATCGATAATATAAAATAATTTTATAATATCTTTCAATATTAGTTTATTATTTTATTATATGTACATAAATTGTAAATATTTTTTTAATTGTTTATTTAATTTTATTGGACATCATCGTGAAATTAGTTTATAGCGACAAAAAATATATTTTTTTTGAAAATATGACTGTTATTTTACAAGATTAAAATATAATTTCTTACATGTTAATTTTTTAGGTTTGAAGAAGAAAATTTTATTCTATATCCTTTATATTTTACCTTTACCTCTACAAATATAAGGAAATGAATTTTTTGCATTCGTATAAATCTTAAAATTTATAATTTTTTTTTTAAGTTTATCGAATTTTTTAAAAAGTTTTCCGGTATACAACATATATTTCGAAAAACTTTTTCGGTAAAGAAGTTACACTCTGAAAAAAAATTTCTAAATTTTCCGATAGAGAAGTTACATTCCGAAATTTCGTTTTCTTCAAATTATCCAAAAAAATAAGTTATTTTAAAAAAAAATTGATGTATACTAAAATACTTATTCACAAGTTCTACGACACACACTAAATTTTTAATGTTTTTTAGAAAATAATACCGAAAAATTTAAAAAATATTTTTTGATAAATCTTAATTTGAATCGATGAAGTAGTAAAAAAATTAAAAAGTATATTTGATATTTTTAAAATTTATGGGATATAAGTACAAATATGGGAGTACAAGTTAAATTTTTCTTTGAAGAATTAGACTAACTCAGGTAGTTTTTTTTCGGAATGCTCTCAAATTCAAATAGTTGATATGGGTTTGGATTGCATTTATCTTTGGGTTGAGTATAAAGCCCAAAGCATGCCCGTTCAGTGGACTAATGGCATGGGTTAGGCGCGTTTCAAGAACTCTTCGCTAAAGCACACTTGAAAATTTTCAATAAGAAAAAAAGCACACTTCAAAAACATTTTTATTATTCTTTCACATTCGCACTTCCTTTGTCCAAAAAACATGACTTTGGCATATACATCTACAAAGAAAAATATTAGGTGCATTTTTTTATGTCATTTTTGAATAATTCTTAAAATAAAAGACACCTTTTATAATCATAATAAATTTGAGAAAATTATGAATTTAAAAAAGTTATAATTAATTAAGTTAAGATCCATACAAAAAACACCTAAAAAAATAGACATAAATATTGTCGATGCTATTATTATGAGACAAATAAAATAATAATAATAATAATAATAATAATAATAATAATAGTAATAGTAATAGTAATAATTAAAAGATTATTATTTGTCAAAAAATATATTATAAAAAATAATAATAAAATATATTAATTGACGTATACCGTTAACATAAAATATTTTATATTGTTTATAAATCACGTATATTAATATGTATGATTTTAGAAGTAGTGGTAATTAAAATAAAACATTTTCAATGATTTGATAACCAAAAATAGAAATAATATTTACAATGACAAAATAGTGTATATAAATTAAATCTTAATAAAAATCACCTCATATAATATTTAAGAGTTAGTCTAATTAAATTTTAAAATATTAGGATACGTTTTCGGCTCTACTAGTTACACCTATTTTATTTTCAATTATATTTAAATAGTCTATGTAAATTAAATTCGCATAACTTAAATTAAAAACATAAGTAAATTCAGTTGATGTAATTTTTTATTTATTCATGTAATTGAAAATTAAAGGATGTAACTGACAAAATTGATATTTTTATTATTAGACACTTGAATTGGTTTATACTCCTTTTCCTTGCATGTAAATTTAATCCTAAAATAAAAATCTCTATTGCCACAAAAACAAAGTGTTGAGTTTAGCCACCAAGCCGCTCGGAAAAAAACGTCAATGAACTCTAAAATAGTGATAGTGATTCCACTAAAACTTTTACTTGTTGTGGGACACATCCATAATTATTAGCAAATAAAAAAAGAGAAAGAAATAATTGCCTATAGTAGTAGTGGTTTCACTTTCACAGTTCACAGTTCAGAGTTCAGAGTTCACACACTATGGGCCTCTCACTCTCAGCAACCTTTACCTTTGTCACTATCATCTTCCTTTTCCTCACTCTCATTGCACACTCAAGTTCTTCGCCACTACCTCCATTTGCTTGCGATTGGTCAAACCCATCCACCAGATCCTACCCATTTTGTAACCCAAAACTTCCCATCACACAACGAACCAAAGACCTTGTTTCCAGACTCACATTGAACGAGAAACTCGCTCAACTCGTTAACTCAGCCCCTCCCATTCCACGACTCGGTATCCCTGCTTATGAGTGGTGGAGTGAAGCACTTCATGGCGTTGGGAATGTCGGTCGTGGGATCTTCTTCAATGGCACCATTTCATCTGCAACTAGCTTCCCTCAAGTTATACTCACCGCAGCTACTTTTGACTCTCATCTCTGGTACCGGATCGCTCAGGTACACTGTTTACTCTTACAATTTTTCAGATGATTAACAAACTATATATGTTCTTAATTAATTGTTTATAATTTGTTGTGGAAGGCAATTGGGATTGAAGCTAGAGCAATATACAATGGAGGGCAAGCAATGGGGATGACATTTTGGGCACCAAACATAAACATATTTAGGGACCCCAGATGGGGGAGAGGACAAGAGACAGCTGGTGAAGACCCTATGGTTACTTCTAACTATGCTGTTTCCTATGTTAGAGGACTTCAAGGAGATTCCTTTAAGGGTGGTGGTACATTCAGAGGACACCTTCAAGCTTCTGCTTGTTGCAAGCATTTCACTGCCTATGATTTGGACAATTGGAAGGGTGTTAATCGCTTTCACTTTGATGCTCAGGTGAGTTTGCAAGATCTGGCGGACACATATCAGCCACCATTTCATAGTTGCGTAGAGAAAGGACGAGCTAGTGGGATTATGTGTGCTTATAACCGTGTCAATGGTGTTCCAACCTGTGCTGATTTCAATCTCTTAACCAATACCGCTAGAAAACAATGGGGTTTCCGCGGGTGATTCATTACTTTCACTTTTTAACTAATCTTGTTAAAGCAATGAATGCTTAGTTGTTAATTAATTAAATGGAATGTTTTGGGGGGGAGGGTGGAATAATGAATCAGGTATATTGCATCAGATTGTGGAGCTGTTGGGATCATACATGATCAGCAAGGGTATGCAAAATCACCTGAGGATGCTGTAGCCGATGTTCTCAAAGCTGGTATCTATATATTTTCAGACCTTATTATTATCTTTTTCTTTATGTAATTCTCGACTACTTACGACTGAAATCACATAGTATAATCCTTACCCACGAAGCATTTCTCACTTGTCGTTTGTCGGTTTATTACAAAGTCATATGGTTTGGCCCACACAACTTGGGCCCTCTTAAACAAGGTTTCTTCTCGACTATATTTATTGCAGAATGACAGTTACGCCCTTATACAGTAACATATTACCTTTTTTTTCGTCGACATGTCCAAAGGGAAATAATTGTGAATCATCATTGGAAGTGGACTCGATTTTAAAGTTCATATTAGACATATTACTAAGTTATACAAGTACAATAGCTAGTTAGTTATACTAATCAGTTGTTACTCATTTGCTATATATTAAAATTTTGCAGGGATGGATTTGGAATGCGGAAGTTATTTAACAGATCATGCAAAATCAGCAGTGTTGCAGAAAAAATTACCTATATCCCTAATAGACCGTGCCCTTCACAATCTCTTTTCAATTAGAATAAGATTAGGCCTATTTGAAGGAAATCCAACCAAACTTCCATTTGGCATGATTGGTCCCAACCATGTCTGTTCCAAAGATCACTTATATCTTTCTCTTGAAGCTGCAAGAAACGGCATTGTGCTTTTAAAAAACACTGCTTCACTTCTTCCACTTCCAAAAACAAGTATTTCTTTAGCAGTTATAGGTCCTAATGCAAATGCTTCCCCTTTAACATTATTAGGAAACTATGCTGGCCCTCCTTGTAAATACATTACTATACTTCAAGGTTTTCAGCACTATGTTAAGAACACTGTTTTTCATCCTGGTTGTGATGGTGGACCAAAGTGTGCTTCAGCTCAAATAGACCAAGCAGTGGAAGTTGCAAAGAAAGTTGATTATGTTGTTTTGGTTATGGGATTGGATCAAAGTGTAGAGCGGGAAGAACGTG
This sequence comes from Cicer arietinum, assembly GCF_000331145.2. NCBI lineage: Eukaryota > Viridiplantae > Streptophyta > Magnoliopsida > Fabales > Fabaceae > Cicer > Cicer arietinum. The sequence goes on along the minus strand of NC_021164.2, from coordinate 60,641,664 downwards.
ATCGCGTTCATCTTGACTTGCCAGGCAAGCAACTTGAACTCATTAACAGTGTTGCTGAAGCTTCGAAGCGGCCGATTATTTTGGTGCTTCTTTGTGGAGGCCCTGTTGATATCAGTTCAGCTAAATATGATAACAAAATTGGAAGTATTGTATGGGCTGGTTATCCGGGTGAACTTGGCGGCATTGCACTTGCTCAGGTTATCTTTGGTGATCATAACCCAGGTAAATTTTGTTCTATAATTTGCACCCATGAACTATTGGACAAACATAAGGAGATCAGATAATATACAATTTGGTTCATGAAAATGAGAACTTTTGTCATAGCTTATTACTCTATCTGGATTGAAGTATAAGTAAAAACGTACATGGATTAGTCCAATTTTATTCACTTTTTTGCTTATTTAGAGACATATTTAGAGACTAATCTATACACAACCATCTTGAGGTACTAAAAACAAGTAATCATTTTAAAGACCAAATTATATGCCGTGTAAAACTTTTTTACAGTCATCCAATTTGATCTTGTCACATAGATGTTGTAGAGATATTCTAGGAAATAATATAACAAAGTGATGTCATGAAAAAATCTGATCGGATGACTGTGTAAAGGAGTTTTAGTATGTAGTCCTTAAATTCATTATATATTAAGTCTTTCGAAAACAAAATGCAAGATAGTTCATAGATTTACAATTTTATTAATCAAATAGGGTGCTATGTAATCAATGAAATACAGGAGGAAGACTACCAATAACTTGGTATCCAAAAGATTACATCAAAGTTCCAATGACAGACATGAGGATGCGAGCTGATCCCTCAACCGACTATCCCGGAAGAACTTACAGATTTTACAAAGGTCCTACGGTGTATGATTTCGGCCATGGACTAAGCTACACAAAATATTCCTATCAGTTTGTTTCTGTTACGCGTGACAAACTTCATTTCAATCAATCATCCACTCATTTGATGGTTGAAAATTCAGAAACAATAAGATACAAATTAGTTTCAGAATTGAGTGAAGAAACATGCCAAAGCATGTTGGTTTCAGTAACAATTGGAGTTAAAAATAATGGAAACATTGTGGGGAGACATCCTATATTGCTGTTTATGAGACCGCGAAAGCCGAGAATTGGAAGTCCTATCAAACAATTGGTTGGTTTTGAGAGTGTGTTGTTAGATGCAGGGGAAATGAGCCATGTTGGATTTGAGCTTAGTCCTTGTGAGCATCTTAGTAGAGCAAATGAAGGTGGTTTAAAGATCATAGAAGAAGGGTCTCATTTGTTGTTTGTGGGTGATGAAGAGTATCCTATAGATATCATTGTTTGATGCTTACATATTTTAAGAGTCAACCCACTAATTCTTAATATTAAGTGAGATCTAAAGTAAACTTTAATGTATGTGTCATTTTTGTCTGTTTATGTGACCTTTTTGTTTATAAAAAACTAAATAAATGTTTGTTTATAGATCTATAGTGAGGATTTTAGTAACTTCTTCAACAAGGTAGAGCTAATATAGTGAACCTGTTTATGAGACATGATTCATTTGGCGATTGTATGTACTGTAATGTGATTCCAGCTTTGTATTCGTAATATGATATTTAGATGAGGGAAGCACTTTTTTAATTCAGCATTGTATATGTAAAAGTTGATCATTTGTATTTTTGTAATTGTTGCGTAATTTATGAATAAATAAATATCATATTCTCTCTTCTAACCTTTATTTTTCCAACAATAATGCAATCAATGCTAAGGGCTTCAAACAATCAATTTTTGAATCCAATCTACAAAACCACTTGAGAGAAATAGATTTAATTGTTATTTGGGATATTTTTCCTTCCTAAATAAACTATTAGTATACTTTATTGTGTTGTCATTAAAAAACAATTTTAAATCAAATATATATGGAAAAGTTTCACACTACAAAATCTCTAACCTAATACACACCTACAAGGCTACAATTTAATACATCATCTTTATTAAGAACCTTTTTGGAAATTATAACAATATGACTCTATTATCTATTGAACTATTCTATTATCCATTAATTTTTGTACATTTTTCTGCAAAACTACCCGCTTTAATAAACTCATAAGGCTTTTAAATGTCAATCTCTCAACACAACCATAAAGATGAACTTATACCAACAAAAAAAAAATGAAATTGCCACTATATACACTAATTTTTACGTTGTTTTCACATTTTTACGTTGTTTTTCTAAAAACTAATCACTAAAAAGCCATTGAAGCGTACAATTTATACATAGTACAAATGTTTGTATAACTACTTAATTAATTAAAATTAATATTTTTTTAATTAAAAAACACGATCTGAGATAAGTAAACGCATTTAGAACGGCCGCGATCTTATACTGCACCACTCTAGTGTGATTTTGCCGTGAGTAATGGCGGATCTTGACAAATTTTATTGAGGGGTCAATACAAAATAGATTATCTATAAAATATTTTTAATTAATTTCGTATATTTCATTTTTGTGTAATGGTAATTCTAATTTTTAGATGTATTAAAAATATCTTATTTAAATTCAAATATTTACAATTTTATTATAAAAGTCTCTATTACCACTAAATTCTCTAACTCTGCCTCTGAACGTGAACCGTCGTAATTGACTACCTAACTTATATCATGTGCATATAATTGTAATTATACAAAGTAATAATACGATGAGTGACCCTAAAAATTATTTATGCGGCACCTTTTCCACCATTATAATAATGCCTTATATGGACCATATTAGTGAAAAGGGTAGGACAACATAATTGAGAAAATAAGAGATTTTGAGCTACATCTCTTATAAAAAACTGAGATATTAGATATATATCTAACATATTTAATTCATTCATAATTAACGTGAAACTAATTACTTACGATTAAACTCAACACATATTTAATTTAATATATGTATTTTTTGTTTATAAATTGATTCAATTATATTTCAGATATTTGTTAAAATATTTTAGCAAGTAATATAACAAAGTGACAATCGGATGACTGGATAAAACATTTCCACACAGTGAATGCATAATTACACACATGGCATAGCTTGATTGAAAGTAAAAAAGATTATAATAGAAACAAATGGAGTATGGTTTTGGTTTCTAGGTTTCCACATGTACAGAGCAGAGCATTACTAGGCCTCACATTGTGGTTGAATTATTAAGTGAGCATGGAAGTGACAGAGACAGAGACAGAGTGCATCATTATGTATAAAGATATAAACAATAGGCTTAATATAATAACCAGAATGAATCCACAGTACTTTCATTTCAACCAGTGAGGTGGGGGATAAGCTTAATTTGATTTTTTCCTTCTTTTTTGTTTTCTGTGGTCCAACTTTCAAGCTACCACTGTTTCTGGTTAGATTTCTATCTCACCACTTAATTACCATTTTCTTTCAAATTTTGCATTTTACAAATGGTAGCAAGATTGGTACATATTTAATGAAAGACTTTTATACGATTACTTCTGTCTACGTGTTTAATGACCTCTTCCTTTTACCTACTACTCTGACAACATATACTACAGTTATTAATGAAATTCATGATTTCCGTGTTTTGAATTTCATCACTTGTTTAAATTTTATATGAAATAATTATAATCTATGAAGAAGACAAAATAATGAATGTACAGAATAATTTGTGTATGGGGCAAGTTTTTGTTTACTTAAAGCATTATATAATGGAAGACCGTAAGTTCGTACTACTAGCTACTAACAAATGATATTAACTTTCTAACAAAATTGACCTAACTAATTATCTATGTTAAGGAAACAATAGTAATAACGGAAGTGGTTATAAAATGAATGCCATGTTTCAATGAATAAACCAAAGTAAAATATATCCCTTCAATTCCCTCAAAAGTTTAGCTTGTGCTGCATCATTGGAAGGCATATATTAAAGGTAAATATAATTATTTGGAATGAAGAGGAGTAACTAGTACTATATGATATAAATTGTTACTGATATTTGCAATGTTCATTGTTAATTTTTAGGGTGTCTCTTACAAACACTATGAGTGAGGAAATGAAGAAAATTGCCTCTGATGATGGCCATGAGAAAGTATTAGCACTATCATTGTCACCAGAACAGCGGGCTAAGGTATGTCCAATTATTTTAAATTATCAGTATTTTCACACAATCATATTTAATTGGACTCTTGGTGCATATATAATGAAAATACCAAATATCCTATCAACAAATAAAATTAAAATTCAAACAGCAATGTTTATTTGGTAGCTCATAATAGTTTGTTGCATTCCAGATAATTGAGGTGAGAAAATTGATAGGAACATTATCAGATAAGGCATCTGTATATTGTTCTGATGCATCCATCTCAAGGTATTTAAAGTCACAGAATTGGAATGTCAAGAAAGCATCTCAAATGTTGAAACTGAGCTTAAAATGGAGACACGAATACAAACCTGAAGAGATCAGCTGGGTGAGTTACTTCTTATTTGTCTTCACTTTTACTTTCTGTCTTTTTAAGAGAAAAGTTAGCATGTGTCTGCTTTGATACCCTTCTGTATATAACTAAAACTTAAGGTTGTTAAACTCAGAAGAACCCAGATTCCTCGCTGTTAGCAAAAACACTAATCACGCAATCAAGTGATCTTAATTGCTTGTATTCCGACCTCACCAAATTTACTTTAAAATACACCTTGAAATGTTGGATCGTCCAATCTTCGAACATTGGTCCATAAATGTGTGACCGCAAAAGAAACCAAAGTCCTTTGAGGGAATGACAAAATAAAGTTAAAGGAAGATGAGGCTTTATTTAAGTTAGTTTAAAAAACAGATGAATGGTCTATTTTAAGGATTTGAAGAATAAACAATTAACGTAAAATAGTTTCACACATACATCTGATACAAAACCGTTATTTTACCACATTACTTCATTCTTGTAACTGCATCTTAAACGCAGTGATATAACGTAGCAAAATAACGCTCATATTAGATGTCAGTGACAGTTTAACATGAACTAGCAGTAGTACTGATTATGTTGAGATATTGTGAGCAAGACAAATCAACTGAATGCTCTAGATTTATGTCAAATTCCACACATTTGATATTTTAATCTGATAAAGTTATTTAACATGTCTTTTTTTTTTCTTGGTTAAGGACGAGGTTTCTGATGAAGCAGAGACAGGAAAAATATATAGACCAAACTATTATGACAAGCATGGGAGACCTGTACTTATAATGAGAACGAATCGCCAGGTTTCTTCTGAAAATCACTTTTACTACTGTCATAGTATCATGTCTATTTCAAGGTTGTGTTTGGAATGAGTGAAAATGGAAGAATGATTTCATTTTCGGTTTTGATTTGGCTGCAGAGATCGAAGTCATTAAAAGAAGAGATTAAGCATTTTGTTTACTGCATGGAGAATGCAATTTTAAATCTTCCACCTAACCAGGAAGAGGTGGTTTGGCTAGTTGATTTCCATGGTTTCAATCTGTCAAATATATCATTCAAGATGACACGTGAAGTCTCTCATATATTACAAAAATATTATCCACAGCGCCTTGGATTGGCAATAATGTATGATGCACCCAAGATTTTCCAACCATTCTTCTCGGTAACCAAACAAAATACTCTTATCCATAATATCTTTTAGACTGTTTTTTTATACATGCTTTGTATAGGCCATACCTGCATTATGTTTTGATGAAATTTTAGCTACTATATATGTATACATACATGTCTGAACTTTAAATTTTGATGTTAGCTACTGATAAGTCTAATCATGAATGTAGTAATATTTTGTAATGTAAAAGAATGAATTGCTGCAGATGGTAAAGGTCCTGCTTGATCCTGAGACTTGTAATAAGGTAAAGTTTGTTTATTCCAATGATGGAAACACAAAGAAGATTATGGAGGATTTGTTTGATATGGATCAACTTGAACAAGCATTTGGTGGAAATGACGACACAGAATTTGATACAAATAAATATGCCAAGAGAATGAGAGATGACGACAACAAGATGTACTCCTTATGGACGCAGGCAAACTCTGTATCATTCGTCTCGCACAATATTCCTTCTACAGACGTATTCGGAGCAGATATGGTCAATCGCAGGGACAAAAAAGGCATAGCTATAGAATGAGAAATCACTTGCCAGATCTATTTGGAAAGTGTAATGCATCAAGAGCTATATTCTAGTTTGAAACTTAGATTTAAGAGACATGGTGTAAGCTTCATATTGGATTTCTGATGTTAAATAAATGAATTTTACCTTGTAGCTTGAAGCTTTTGACCTTTAAAAATAAAATAAAAAAGACAATACATACTTGCATCCAGCAGAACTTTCCCTCCATCATGGAGCAATGCTTGGTTATTATTAAAAATAGTTCAATAAGTATTACAGTATTTCCGCATTAGAAATCAGGTAAAATTCACATTAAAACTCATTTTTTTACAACTATAATGATGAACCTCAACTGAAAGTATTACAGTATTTCCACATTTGGAAATGCATCAACAAAGATAAATGTACCTAAAGATGGAAGCTGGTTTACATTCTAAAACAACCTAGCTTTAGGGTATGTGCTAATATTAAACGCACCTAATAATAACACTAAGAACACCCTCCCCCGGGCGATTCAACTGTGATGCTTCTGATTATGGTAAATGTATTTATTTCCTGAAATAATTGAAGAATCAAAATTTAGCATATCAAGAGTGAAACAGAAGGAGAAGAAAAGAAGCATCGAATGTTTACCTAAAGCAACATATTATTAGAACATCTCATCCAACTTCTGCCTGTAAAGAGCCAAACGCTGCAACCAAGTAAAGTTTTCAAAGTGCATCGTGAAATTAGTTCGAAATGAGATTTAAGAAAAGAATAATGAACATAATTCCAGCATCATAATAGAGCATCAATCTATAAAACAGATTATTAATGATTAATGTGATAAATGAAAGATATATCAGAGACACCACGAACTGCTGATTTCATCTACATATTACATACATTTATGTTTTGTTCTTCGCTAATTTAAGTGCAGTCAGAAGTTTGAGGAATGACTGCCACTTATTTTTAGGTATCAAAGTACACTATAACTCAACATTTTACTATCAGAATTTCATTACAGGTCAATATGTATTACTCATGCAACCTACCATTTGGAAAGCCAAAGAAAAGATTTTGATCAAGTAAATCAACTGGGCAAGGTGTCAAATACCATGTTAAACTCAGAATTTTTTCTTGGTAAAATATTATTTCCATTGGAGAATTCTCCTTTAAATAATGTTGTTACAAAATGATATGAGTCCTACTATAGCGGCTAATCTACAGCTGAACTAATTAATTATAAGAATAACTACATAATTACAAATATCATCAAATTTGCACATTTAATGATTATGAAACTGTAAATTCCATTGACACAAGATATTACAACTTTCTATTAGGATTATAGTTATATAAGGAATTTTAGTCATCGATCATGAAATTCAATTAATATAAATCTTATAGGCTGTTCCAAGTTCCAAGTTCCAACATAAGATCTAGACTCTCAGTCTTATACTAATATGAAGCATACTTAGTTTAACAATAATATCATACATCAATAACAAGCATAATAACATTGAGCATGCAGAGATGAAACAAATAATTTCACAAGCGAAACACTTTTGATGTTCTACTTTTGATTAAACAATATCTATTCTTAAATCAAAACTTCTACTATTCCTAAAAAACATCTCAATGGGACGAAATATAAAAGCTGATACAAAATTCATACCTTGGTATAGGCATAAACTCCAGCTTCGGTTGGTCCTATGGGACTCCCCCTCCTAATGAATCTTCCCTCTTTGAAAATGTAAAGCATTGGAATTCCGGTTGACAGTTCTAAACTAATGACCTGTCGAAACACAAGGAAGAAAATCATGTCTATGTAATTCATATGTGAACAAAGAGCAATAATAATACTGAATAGTCCAATCACCTCCTGGGAAGTTAATTTGTCGAGATACATGATAATGGATCTCAATGAATTCCCATGTGCGGCAATCATAACATTCTTTCCAGATAAAAGTTGGGGTTCAATCTGCATGATTGATATCAATGGATCAGTTCTATATCCAAGCCGTATGCTGATTACTTCAACGATACCAAAGTTTTGACCTTGGAACATACTATAATTTTATCAGTCATAATTTGTCAAAAAAACTAAATTTCCACCTACATGGTCTCTGAAATAGGCAACTGCTCTTTCAGCACACATTTCCAAACTTTCACCATTGGGAGGAGGTATGTCGTAGCTTCGGCGCCACTCATGGACTTGTTCTGTCCCGTATCTGTCTGCTGTTTCTTGCTTATTGAGACCTTGTAATTCCCCATACCTGAAAGGATAACAATTATGATATACCGTTAATATGCTTGTGTTATTCATGACATTGTAAAGCAAAAGTTTCAAACACTGAGAACAGGAATAAAGATTACTACATTCTTTCATTTAGTTGCCAAGCTGCTATGACTGGAATGGACTGTTTTTTTGTATCTTCACTAAAAACTTGACTCCATGCCTTTGCTTGTTCACTCTCGTTGTGCATAACGATAGGCACCTGCAGATAGGTTGGTGATTAAATTAAGAAAATGGCATTTCAAAACATTGCAGCAGATAATCTTTGAATGGTTTAGAAGGGAATTTAGTAAGCTACTATGTACATAATCTGCAATAACAATTATTAGTTATAACAAAACCTATCAATTTTTCGATCCCTAATTTTCTGGATTGTTGTGCCAGTATCGCTAGATTTAAATTCCTGTCATTTCAGTTCAGTACTAATGAAGATAGTTATCTATTCATGTTACCTTCCTACGGCGGTGCTGTGTCATGGCAAGCATAGCTGTCATTTGTGCACGGATCAAAGCAGATGTAAATATGAGATCAACAGGAATGCTGCTAATTCTTTTTCCAGCTTCAATTGCCTCATCTATACCCTTCTTGCTTAGGGGGACATCAACACAACCTGTGAACAAATTCTTTTCATTCCACAACGACTCACCATGTCGAATAAGGATCAAAGACGCTTCATCTGAATTTGAACAGATAGAACAGTAGTTAGATAACTTCCACTATCCAATCATGACAACTTCTACTTTTTGAATGTCTAACAACCTAAAACATACTGATCCAACTTCAAGAAGCAATCGTCAAAAACATATTTTGCACAAAAAGATAGCAATAAATATAATTGACAGGAAAGTTTATCATACTTGATTTCTTGGAAGTGTCGCTAGTATTGCTTCTTGAAGGGGATGACACTTGATCAACAACTGAAGTTTGAGAATGGGAAGCTGAAGATCGAATTACAATACAATTCTTCCGGCCGAAGTGACTACTTCTCCCCTTTGACAAACCATTACTACAAATAAAGCCTAAATTGCTTTTGAGCTTTTGGTGTTGATTCCAATTACTAAGATAAGAATGAGACTGCAAAGTTGCAATAGCATGGTGACATACTTCAGCTGCCATTATCTGAAAGATTGAAAACAAAAAACTGAGTAATACAATACAGCTTAAGGTTATGTTTGGTATTGTTGCTCTGTCAGAATCACGGTGAGCCGCCGTGATTTTACATAAACTCCAATCTGTAACTTATGCAAAATAACTGTAGTTCACCGTGATTCTAGCAACCCACCGTGATACCAAACATCCACTTTGGTAGGATGCAAAATTGATTCTAGAGACATAAAATTGATTTTGACTAGTTAGGATGTTCTCAAGTAGAATTGATTTTGCCTTGTAAAATTGATTTTTAGCCTAGAATTTATTGTTCAATGCACATTTATATTAATGTAATCAAACATAAGTCACTTTACGTTCAAGTCACTTTTAGTTTGAATCAACTCTATAAAATCAATTACTTTTAAAATCAATTTTAGTCCCGCAAAACGAAACACTAACATTGCCAATGCATAATAAAGTCCAAATGAGTTTCACGATGTACCTATAAAAATGTTCAACGCAAACCAAAAGGAGAGAATAAAAAAGCATCAAACAAATAATTTGAAACAAAGTGATGGCAGATCTATAGCGAAGAGAATAATGAAACAAGAGAAAGGCCACATAGAATTCATATAAACACATCGAAAAAAAATCTCCTTTGAATTAATTTATAGCAAAAAATGTAAACTCCAAAATAATAAATTAAGAAGAATAAGCTTACCCCAGATGCAAATAATGAAAGAAAATATGAAGAAATAGAGAATATGGAGGAAAATTTAAATACCTGAGTGTGGCGAGAAAAACGAGGTGGAGGGAATGGAAAAAGGAGTAAAGTGAGTTTATTACGAGAGAATGTAAGAAAGTATAGAAGACGGAGGTATTAGTTGTTCTGATTCCAAAGAGAGGGAGAAGAAAAATATGTGAATTTTACAGAGGGAA
>NC_021164.2:60629618-60631248 GCF_000331145.2 Cicer arietinum | reverse complement strand
GAAAGAGAGTTGTTGGTATTTGTCACAAAGTCTCTCTCAAGTGGCGACACAAGCAAGGTCAATCTTCGTTCTAATAACAAACAACGTCCAAATAATACTATTCATTCTTATTATTTGTTGAGGTTGAATTTTACACCAATATTACTTAAACTTACATTATTTTAAAAATTTGTTTTTTTAAAATGTATGTTAAATATTACGTTGTTAACATTATTTTATTGAAGTAAAGAGATATTTTGACCTCTTACCAAAAATAAGTGGTAGATTAATCTTTTTATTAAAAATAATTATTTTTAGTCCTTATAAAAATAAACTTAAACAATTTAATTTTTGAATTATGAAAATTATTCCGTTATGGGCTATGAGTTGGCCTACTTATGGTCTAAACTATTTAATAAAAATGTTAGGCTCTGACTATTTTTAAATTTAAAAATTTTACCCTGTGCCCCCTCCGTTATCTGTGTACCTCCAAAAAGTAAAAGAAAATACTAAAATACCTTCGTATATATAATTTTTTTTGTCATTTCAATATTTATGGAATTAAAGCAAGTGTCAAAAAAAAATTCGGAAAACTTTTTTTTTCAGTTTTCCGGTACACAACTTCTATTCCGAAAAATTTGAAAAATGTTTTTCGGTACAGAACATCATTTTCGAAAATCTTTTATGAAATTTTCCGATACACAACTTCCACTCCCGAAAACTTGAAAAAGGTTTTTCGGTATAGAATATGATTTCTGAATTTTTTATTTTACTTTTTCGGAAAACTTGATTTTTTTTCATTATATTAGTATTTATTTAATTTATTTGATTTTAACTATTTTTTTTCCAGTGGATAGCAAGAATACGTGACTTATATGGATCCTATTTTGAAAATGATTCGTCTCACAGCATCTCATGGACTACGATTTATGGGTATTAATTATTAACTATTATTGAATGGTGTATTAACTATTTTGGAAATAATTCGTACCACGATTTATGGAGTATTAATTATTAATTATGGTATATTAATTATTAACTATTATAGTGTATTCATAGTGTATTAATTATTGAATGATATATTAATTATTTATGGTGCATTTATAAAAATAATATAATTAAAAAAATGGTGTATACCGGAATTTTTTTCTTCAAGTTTTTCGGAAATAAAATGTGTATTGGAATTATAGTAAAAAAAAAAGGTATAATTGACATTTTCAAAAAATTATGGGGGTATAGGTATAAAAATGGAGGTAGGGTAATTTTTTTTTTAAGTTTATTTATTTAAATAGGTTAGACTTAAAAAAGCCTATTAGGCCTGACAGGACCGCCTACATATATTTTATTATTTATTAATGTTACTTTTTTTATTATTAGATTCATAATATTATTTTCTATTTTAAATTGTATCAATTAGACAATAACTCAGTAGTCATTCCATAATCGGTAGCGTTCCATATTTGGTAGACATTCAATTAGTCAAGAGTTAATAATGAGTGCGTTTGTTTCAGAAATAAAAAATATATTATTTGAAATAAAAAATTATGTTTTAGAGTTTAAAGGATGTTTGTTTCATATTTTTTAAAAATTATTTTTATTTAATATATATATATATATATATATATATATATATATATATATATATATATTG
>NC_021164.2:60554382-60629520 GCF_000331145.2 Cicer arietinum | reverse complement strand
TATATATATATATATATATATATATATATATATATTGGTATGTAGATAACATCATGTGGTATGAGTATAGTATTTAAATATTTTAATATGAATAAGACTTTTAAATAGGCTTTCAGGTCAGACCAGACATTTAAAAAAGTCAGACCAAAAAAAAAAAAAGCATATGATAAGCCGTAAGCCTAAAAAATTAATTGTATGTCAAACGACCTTTTAAAACTTTACTTGAGGTGACATATTCCCATCCCTAATCACTATCAAGATTGTAGGTAAGTGTCTTAAGTTCTTAAGCAACCTTCAACAAAAACAAATGTGTCAAAATAAATAGATTAAATGAATTTGAATTTGAACGGTAATGGATGGATCAAAACAATCAATTAGTTTATTTACAATTCACTTAAAGTTGTATAAATCAATTAGTTTATTTACAATTCACTTAAAGTTGTATAAATTAATTCAACCCATTAAAAATAAAAATTACTCGATTCATCTATTATCATATTTTTAATAGATGGGTATCTATCTAATCCATCTAATTAATTTCTTTTGACCATTTTAATAAATTAATTATAATATTTCTTATTATTTCTAAAAATAATAATATTTAAATATAATATATTTTCTTTTCATAGAAAAATTGTTTTATTTATTTATTTTTATCTTAAAAGATTCTTTTTGATATTATTTAAAAAAGTCAGTTTTTTTAAAAAAATAGTAATTTCTAAAAATAATTTTATTAGTTATATTGAAAAATTGTATTTATTTTACTGAAAAAAGACATTTTTTTTTTAAAAAAAGTATGTTTTATAAAAAAAGTATTTTTATACTATTTTTAAAATAAAAGTAATAAATTAAATATTATTATTTATTATTAATTAAATAATAGAGTTGACTCGTGAGTCGTGGTGGAACTCCTTTAGATTTTCTAGCGATGACAATGTAACTTTGGTGGTTGACTGCTACTAACTATTACCAATGTATTATTTCTGTTTTTAAAACAAATTACTTATTTTAAAAGGTATCTATTTTATGATAAATAAGTCAATCTATTAGATTTAATTCAAAAAATTATATGTAACCAAACAATTTTTATTTGAAGTATATTTTATTGTCCTTTTTATTTTTGTTTTTTGTTTTTATGTTTTTGCTTTCAAATTATAATTTTATTATTTTCTATGATGATTTTGTTACATAATTTAATTACAAATAAAAACCAAATAAAAACTGATTTAAAAAATTAATAAAAAATTCTCAATTTATTTTGGTTAAAGACTAAAAAAATCCTCTTTTTGTCATGGACTAATCGATCTAACGAGTTTTATTTGAAAACTAAAATATCCTTTTTTTTTAGGACTAATTGGTTACGTTCTTGTGTCAAAAAGAAACATATTTATGCATAGAACAGCCTCCGAGGATATTTTTTTGGACAAAAAACCAAAAAGAGCTGTCACACTCAGGTTGTTGCAGTTTTTTTCAGAATAAATTTTGTATATGAAGAATATTCTACTATATTCCTCTTTTTTCTACGCATTTTTTTTATAAATAATATAGTAATTAAACTCGTATACTTTAATTTTTATATATTATTATCTTAAAATTATCAATTGAGTTATTATGGACTCTCCATATTTTCTTTTTAATTCCAACTAAATCTTTTACACATGCAATGTACATAAAAATAATTTTTATGGTAATATTTTTAAACATATCCCTCTTTTTGTACCAATTTGTTTTTAACATGAAACTAAATATTTTTTAGGAAAATGTTACAATGAAATAGTACTAACATCTTTTTATCTACTAACATTTGGAAGAGTAAAATTATTCGATGTTTATCTATCTTGAAATTGGTTCCTATAAAAAGTTAAATGGTTTAACAAATTAAATATTTTTTTTTTTAACTTAAGAGGTTCTTGTTATGTATTTGTGAATAAAACCTTTTTCATTAAAAATATATTAAAGAGTCAATTTATTTTTTAAACAATGAATCAATAAATAAAATTATAATAATTTTATATTATAAATTTATTCTTATGAACTTAGAAAGTCTTTTTTTAATTTCAAAAAATTAAGATTATATTAAAAGTTCTGTTAGAGATAAATCTTTTTTGATTAAAAATTATTTTAGTCGATAGTCAAATTTGAATTTTCTTAAAATACAAAAAAGTAAATAAAATTATTCGAATAACTAAACAACTTTTGAACAACTTTTATATATAATAAAAATAAAATATTTTACTTCTACAATTTTCAAATTCCATAGAGATATTTAGAAAATAAAATTTTTTGACTCAAAATGTTAAAAAAAAGGATAGAAAAGATAAAAAAGGGAAAATTAGAAAAAGAAAACGACAATGAAACACCAAAAAAGGAGAGAAGAAAATATGTTATCTATCTATTATATATATTTAAAATAAGGTAATTGATAATTTTCAAATGTCCCTCTTATATTCATCCAAATTCTCTTTGTTTGATTTTTAATTTTAATTAAAATAAATAATAATTAAATATATAAACTTTTTCAACAAATTTTATATGGAATTAAAATATTATTTGAAAATTCTGTAATTTTTATCTTTTGCCTTTTTAATTTTTTTTTTTTTTTAAAGTCTATTGACAAAATATATCTCAAATACGAATAAATATAATTTAATATGTAAGATCCACAAGCTTGCCCCTTGGTGAAGTTTATGGGACACTAGAAGAAGAAGAAGAAAAAAAACAAACATAATTTGATAAACTAATTTATATATATAAACCAAATTCCAAACCAACCCCCAGTCCCCACCTAGTGGCCTGTCTCTCGACCCCTCTCCTTCTTCCCACTTCATTTTCTTATGTTCTCACTATTTTTTGTTGGTTGCAAAATAAATAAATAAAGCCTAACTAAGAAAAAATATCTACCTAACCAAAGCGACCCTTACCAAAGCGACCCTTCAAAGTGTGCATTTATGTACCCAAAAAAGTGTGCAATTAATTTTAAAGAAACAGTACACACAACTTAAGAAAATGATTATATTATACCCATTTTTAATACTACAATTATTTTAGGAATTTAATACTACAACATAGTACTGTATTAAGATTTTTTACGGGAATAAATTCATTGCATTTTATTTACAATAAGATCAATGATACAATTCATACAAAGTGAAATAAAATTAAAAGTTTGAAGACTAACAACCAAACGAAATGATCATATTAAAGTAAGATCCACTCGATTATCTTATCTCTTGATATAAATAATCACAAAATTATTATTTTAATGAGTGATTTTTTTCTGGCTTATAATGATGTCACTAAAATTAAAATATCATTGTTCTCTAGTTTATTATTAATCTATCATATACTTGCAATAACTTTAATAAATAAAAGTAACATAAGAAAAAAAAGTGATAAATATATTATTGATGTTCTAAAATAATAGTTAATGTAAGACAATCAAATATTTTAAATTTCAACTATACTTAATAAAAAGATGGAGAAAAAAAATACATAATAACACGCTGTTTTGCGTTATACTTATAAATTAATAACCTACTTCATTTGATTTTTGAATATAAAAAAAATTAAAGTCAATAAAAATTAATATATTTGATGTAAAATTTAATGCTGAAAAAGTATTTCATAATTTTTGGATCCCACGAACCTAATCCCCATTGTTGGTTTCACTTTCACACCATTTCAATTCAAAGACAATAGGGTCAAAGGCTTTGGAGGCTTAGCTATTGAAATTTTGGAAGGCCATGTGTAAAACCACAAACCTACTACATTTGTTCCTTGTATAGGAGCTAAAGAATATGCTTTTATTGTGTTGAGTCCATGCCTTGAACGAGAGAAAAGTGAACTACCATAACCATACCCTATAAAATTAATTATGAATCATAAAATCCATCTTCGGTCCTCCACCAACCTCTTTGAGTTTTAAGTTAAAGTTTTGAGAGATAATTTTGGTTATTAAGAAGACAATATCTGCTGGTTATTTAATATTATCAATTATTAACTTTCTATTTTAGTTCTGAAAGTAGTCCAAATAAGTTTATATATTAAAAAAATAAGTTTATTATTATGATTTTTATTGTTAATATATAATTAAATTGGTTAAAATTATGTAAATGTATGTATTTAAAATACGTATGAAGAGACTATGGATTGTTTAAATTAGTTATACTTGTGGTTAAACTTTATTATTAGTGGATAACAAAAGAGTCGTTTAGATTAAACTACAATATAAAGTATAATTGCTTGCTTCAAGCTTCTATAAATTTTGTTAAGTTATTGTGTGAAGGTTTGACGAATAATTTCGGTTATCAAGAAGACAACATCTGTTTAGCGTCATTTAATAGTATTAGTGTTACATTTATTTTTCTCACTTCCTTTGTAGCTTGTGTTGAGATGTTCTTCATTCATTTTTCTCAGTTCCTCTATAGCTTGTGTTGGAGATGTTGTCTTACTTCTCATCACACGGAAACTATGAGATGTTTAGACAATGGAATTAAAATGTTTGAGGCAGAATAGAGGTAGATTTTGAAGAAAATATTTTGCATCAAAAATAATTTCAATGTAAAATTTTTTATACAATAAATAAAATTTAAACTATTTTAATTTTCTCGCTAAATAAACAATTATTTTCAAATAAATATCAACATTAATTTCATAATTAATGTTAAAATTAATAATAACTCTCGTGCGCACGCACGCTATATATCTAATTAAATAATTAATATGAAAAAACAACGGCACAAATTATACATAATAATATTTAACCCAATTGTTTTAATATTATATACTTCGTTTTTGTTTCAGTAAATCTATATTAGTTTACAAAACATTCTATTTTAGTATAGTAGTAATGATAATTTTATATGTTATTAAAAAATTAAATTTATTATTATTATTTTTATTGTTGATATATAATTAATTTTCGTTAAAATATTGTAAGTCTATGTCTTTACAAGTACATATGTAGAGATGAAGAATTGTCTAAATTAGTTGTACTTGTTAAATTTTATTATCATTTGATGTACAAAACAATTATATGTATCAACCATATTCATTATCTCCGTCTTTACTTAGTTGGTTGTTCTTTCTTGTTCCTTTTATTTTCGTTTTCTTCTCTTACATTCTTTCTTACTTTCCTCTATAGTTTGTGATGAGATTTTATTTTACTTCTCAGAACACGAAAACTATGAAATATTTAGATAATAGAATGGAAGATATGCAACAATCTCTTGTGGTAAGAAGAGTTAAATAAATGTTTAAACATGCTAACATGTTTGAGATACAGTAGATATATATTTTGGAAAAATATTTTGCATCCAGAACAGTTAACAATGTAAAAAAGTTTACACAATAAATAAAAATTAAACTATTTTAATTTTCTCGCAAAATAAACAACCTATTCAACAAACATCAACATTAATTTTATGATTAACATTAAAATCAATAATCTTTCTCATGTATACGCACACACCACTGTATAAATAGTTAAATAATTAATATGATGAAACATCGGCACGGACTATTTAATTCCAATTGTTTTATTATACACTTTGTTTTAGTTAATTTGTATTAGTTTACAAAACATTTATTTTAAAGTTTGAAAGCAGTCATGATAACTTTATAGGTGATTAAAAGATTAAGTTTATTATTATTATTATTAATATTATTATTATTATTATTATTAAATTTGATTAAAATTATGTAAGTGTATGTCTACATAAGTATAGATGAGTAATTGTGTAAATTTGTTGTTAAAATTTATTGTCATTTGATATACAAAACAATTATTTTTATAAATCATATTTATAATCTTCTTTACTTCCTTAGTTGTTCTTTTTCTATTACTTATCTTTTTCTTTTTCATTCTTTCCCTCTAAGGGACACCAAAAGAGTCGTTAGATTAAACTATAATGCAAATATAGTGTCTTGCCTCAAGCTTCCATAAAGTCGTAAACTACCGTGTGAAATTTTGGGATAAATTTGATTATAAAGAAGATAACATATGCGAGTCATTTAATAATATTAGTATTTATTATTTTTCTCACGTGTTTGTGATGAACCGTTATTTTATTTTCAGGACACGAAAATTATGCGACAATCTCTAACAATCTCTTGAGTGTGGTGAGGAAAGTTAAACAAAATGTTTAAACACACTAGTTATAGATGTTTATAGATATATTCTATTTAGATGTTGAAGAAAATAATTTACAAGACAAACGTAAATAATGTAATTTTTTTTTACCGTGTGACAATGTATAAATATTAAACTATTTTAGTTTTTTTTGCAAATTAATCAACCACTTAAACAAAAGTCAACATTAATTTTATGATTAACATTAAAATCAATTATCTTTCTCGTGTGTATGCCCGCACGACTATATAACTAGTTAAAAAATTAATATGAAGAAACAACACCACAAACTATCAAAAATAGTATTTTAAATTTAATTATTTTATTATATACTTTGTTTTTGTTTCAGTAAATAATTATTAGTTTATAAAACTTTCTATTTTAACGTTGAAAGTATTCCGGATAAGTTTATATATTATTAAAAAATTAAGTTTATTATTATAATTTTTTATTTATTATTGTTGATATATAATTATATTTAGTTAAAATTATGTAATTGTATATTTTAAATATTGTTAAAATTTATTAACATCTGATATGTACAAAACAATTCTTTGTACAAATCATTTTTTGTTTGTTTGTTTTAATTTCTTTGTTACTTATTTTTTCTTGTCCTTATTTTTCTTTGTTATTCTTTTTTCATTCTTTCTCTCTAGTGGATACAAAAAGAGTATTTTAGATTAAACTATAATGCAAAAAGTATAGTTGCTTCTTTCAAGCCTCCATAAATTTTGCTGTGTGAAGTTTTGATGGATAATTTTGGTTATTAAGAATACAACATCGATTTAATGTGATTTAATCCAAACTACCCAAAATAGTATTTAATCCCAATGGTTTAATATACACTTTGTTTTTGTTTAGTAAATCAATATTAGTTTACAAAACTTTTTCTTGTTCTTCTTTTTCATTTTTTTCTCTCTAATGGATACCAAAAGAGTCGTTTAGATTAAACTACAATACATGCAAAGTATAGTTGTTTGATTCAAGCGTCCATAAAAATTAATCTATTTTAAGTTAGTTGCTTGATTCAAGCATCCATAAAAATTAACCTATTTTAAGTTCTCTCGCAAAATAAACAAGCACTCAAACAAATATCAACATTAATTTCATGATTAACATTAAAATCATTTTTTTTCTAGTGTATACGCACACACAACTATATAACTAATTTAATAATTTATATGACTAAACAACTTCACAAACTTTCTAAAATATCATTTAACCCCAATTATTTTATTATTATTACATATATATATATATATATATATATTATTTTTTATCAAATTAATATTAGTTTACAAAACTTGTTGAAAGTAGTCATGATAAATTTATATATCATTAAAAAATAAAATAAAAATTATTGTTGATATATAATTAAATTTGGTTAAAATTATGTAAGTGTATATATTTACAACATATGAAAATATGAGAGATTGTCAAAATTAGTTGTAGTCTTTGTTAAACTTTATTATCATTTGATGTACAAAACAATGCTTTGTACAAACCATCTTTTATTCATTTATGTTCTTTCTTTATCCTTGTTCTTCTTTTTTATTTTCTCTCTCTCTGGTGGATACCAAAATTATCGTTTAGATTAACTTGTAATGCCAAGTATATATGCGTGCTTCAAGCGTCCATAAGTTTTGTTAAGTTGTCGTGTAAAGTTTTGAAGGATAATTTTAGTTATAAAAAAAACTGATTAACATAATTTAAAAATATTAGTGTTTTATTCATTTTTTCTCATTTCTTATATAGCAGTGATAAGATGTTGTTTTACTTCTCAAGAGACGAAAATTATGAGATACTTAGACAATGCAATTCAACGGATGCGACATTCTCCTTATTGTGATGGGAAGAGTTGAATAAATGTTTAAGCATGCAATCTAAATATGTTTGAGGTCCAAAGATATTTGAGGTATAGTAGATGTAGATTTTGAAGAAAATATTTTGCAACGATAACAAAATAGTTAATAATGTAAATTTTTTTACACACTGAATAAAAATTAAAATATTTTAGTTTTTTCGCAACATAAATAACCTTCAAACAAATATCAACATTAATTTCATGATTAACATTAAAATCAATAATATTTCTCATGTGTACGCACACACACAACTATCTAACTAGTTAAATAATTAATATGATGAAAAAATGACGCAACTATCCAAAATAGTATTTAACTCCAATTGGTTTATTATATAACTTGTTTTTGTTTTAATAAATCAGTATTAGTTTACAAAACTTTCTATTTTAGTATTAAAAGTAGTTTTGATAAATTTATATATTATTAAAAAATTAAAATTATTATTATTATTATTATTATTATTATTATTATTATTATTATTATTATTATTATTATTGACATATAATTAAATTTGGTTAAAATTATGTAAGTGTATCTGTTTACAAGTATATATATGAATAGATGAGGGATTGTCTAAATGAGTTGTAATTGTTGTTAAACTTTATTATCATTTGATGTGAAAACCATATTTTCTTAATTTATCTTTCCATTTTTGTTCCTTCTTTTCGCTTTTTCTTTTTTATTCTTTCTCTCATATGGATCCCAAAATAGTGTTTAGATTAAACTACAATGCAAAGTATGTTTGCTTGCTTCAAACTTCCATAAATTTTGTTAAGTTATTGTGTGAAGTTTCGAGTGATAATTTTGGCTATCAAAAAGACAAAATCTGGTTATAATGAAAAGAGTTGAATAAATATTTAAACATGCTATCTAAAGATACATTTTTACTATATATTAATTTTAAATTCTAGTTTTATCTTATATTTTTATTGTTTATCTCAATTAAATTATTCTATTATTTTAATTACATATGTTTGGGATGACCGACATTTGTATGCCTTAATTAATCAACTGACTAGTGATCAACTACAATTAATTGCTAGATCTATAGGATAATTGATTGAGATACAAATGTTGAAGAAAATAATCTATAACAGTTAACAATATAAAATATTTTACACAATGAATAAAAATTAAACTATTTTAGTTTTCTCGATAATTAAACAATCACTCAGACAAATATCAACATTAATTTCATGATTACATTAAAATCAATAATTTTTCTTGTGCGTACACATGAGCGACTATATAACTAGTTAAATAATTAATATGACAAAACGACGGAACATACTATCTAAAATAGTATTAAAAATTATTTTATGTTGTTTTTGAGTTTCGAAAACTGTTTCAAAATCAATTTATGTCGGATTAGATCTCTAAGACGTTTCAAGATACTGCTCAAATTGTGCAACATATATTATCAATTACAAAGTCCACAAGATAAAACAACACATGCAAGGGAAAAGGGGCTCCGAAATATGAGAAGGTAAAGAGAAAGCTGGGAAATCCAACTTTGGGTGTACTTTTTACAAGAGTTTGAAACTTTTACTGATAAAAGCAAACACACATATGTTTTCTATCCAATGTGAGACTTTAATATTTATAGAGTTGAAGATTATTCAATATATGAGATTTATCCAATGTGAGACTTCAACGATTTTTAAATTTACACGCTAACATACTTTATGTGCCAACATTTTATTATATATTTTGTTTCAGTATATCATTATTAGTTTCCAAAACATTCTATTTTAATGTTGAAAGAAGTAACTATAACTTTATATGTTATTAAAAAAATTAAATTTATTATTATTGTGGATATGTAATTAAATTTGTTTTAAAATTGTGTAAGTGTATGTATTTGCAAGGATATGTAAAGATGAAGAATTGTCTAAATTAGTTGTACGTACTTGTTGTTAAAATTTATTTATGATTTGATGTACAAAACAATTATGTGTGCAAATAATATTTATTATCTTCTTTTCTTCATTCGTTGTTCTTTTCTTTTCCGTATTTTTTTTTTCATTGTTTCTCATTTCCTCTATAACTTATGATGAGATGTTGATTTACTTCTCAAGACACGATCTCTATGAAATGGTTAGAAACTGAAATTGAGCATATGTAACCATCTCTTCTCTTTAATGTGGTAAGAAGATTTGAATAAATGTTTAAATATGTTGTCTAAAGATGTTTGAGGTTTAGTAGATGTAGATTTTGAAAGAAAAAAAAGATTTAAATCGATACCAGTTAACAATGTAAAATTTTTTACACAAAAAAATAAAAATTAAACTATTTTAATTTTCTCCCTAAATAAACAATCTCAAACAAACATAACATTAATTTTATAATTAACATTAAAATCAATAATATTTCTCGTGTATACTATATAACTAGTTAAATAATTATTATGACAAAATAACGGCACAAACTATTCCAAATAGTATGTAACCCCAATTGTTTTATTATATACTTTGTTTTAGTAAAAAATGTAGTTTATTATTAATATTTGTATTGATGATATATAATTAAATTTGATTAAAATTATGTAAGTGTATGTCTTTTCAAGGACATAGGTAGAGATGAGTAAATGTGTAAATTATATGTACTTGTTATTAAACTTTATGATCATTTAAAGTGCAAAACAATTCTTTGTACAAACAATATTTATTATTTTCTTTTCTTCCTTCTTTGTTCTTTATTTGTTTTTTCTTTTTCTTTATTATTATTTTGTATTCTCTCCCTCTAACGGACACCAAAAGAATTGTGGCAGTTAGATTAAACTACATTGCAAAATAAGTGGGTCGTTTCAAACTTTCATAAATTCAGCTAATTTATTGTGTGAAGTTTTAAACAATAATTTTAGTTATCAAGAAGACAAAATATATATATATATATATAAAAATTTGAAGACATGTTTAAACATGCTGGTTATAGATGTTTTCAAAAATAATAGATATATATAATTTGCATCGAAAAAATTAACGATGTAAAATTTTTTACTGTGACAATGTATAAAAATTAAACGATTTTAGTTTTCTCGTAAATTAAATAACCATTTAAATAAACATCAACATTATTTTCATGATTAACATTAAAATCAATAATATTTCATGTCATTTAACTATGTGACAATCTCTTTGAGTGTGGTGAAAAAATTTGAAGACATGTTTAAACATGCTGGTTATAGATGTTTTCAAAAATAATAGATATATATAATTTGCATCGAAAAAATTAACGATGTAAAATTTTTTACTGTGACAATGTATAAAAATTAAACGATTTTAGTTTTCTCGTAAATTAAATAACCATTTAAATAAACATCAACATTATTTTCATGATTAACATTAAAATCAATAATATTTCATGTCATTTAACTATGTGACAATCTCTTTGAGTGTGGTGAAAAAATTTGAAGACATGTTTAAACACGCTGGTTATAGATGTTTTCAAAAATAATAGATATATATAATTTGCATCAAAAAAATTAACGATGTAAAATTTTTTACTGTGACAATGTATAAAAATTAAACGATTTTAGTTTTCTCGTAAATTAAATAACCATTTAAATAAACATCAACATTATTTTCATGATTAACATTAAAATCAATAATATTTCTTGCATCTAAGCACGTACGACTATGTAACTAATTAAATAATTAATATGACAAAACAACCGCACAAACTATCCAAAATAATATTTAGTTCCAATTGTTTTATTATATACCTTGTTTCAATCAATCATTATTAATATATAAAACTTTCTATTTTAGCTTCGAAGGTAGTCATAAGTTTATATTTTACTAAAAATTAAGTTTATTTTTTTTTATTGTTGATATATAATTAAATTTGGTTAAAATTATGTAAGTGTATGTCTTTACAGTACATAGGAATAGATGTTGAATTGTCTACTTAGTTGTAGTTGTTGTTAAACTTTATTATCATATTTGACGTACCCAACAATACTTTGTACAAAACATATTGATTATCTTCTTTTTTTGTTTTTTCATTGGTTGTTTTTGTAAAAACAACATTTGTTTTTAAATGAAGATAAAGAATTAAATAAATATTTAAACATGTTGGTCAAACATGTTTCAGATATAGTAGATGAAAATGTTAAAGAAAATATTTTGCATCAAGGAGAGTTCAAAACTTTTTACAATAATAATTAAACTATTTTAGTTTTCTCATAAAATAAACAACAACTCAAACAAATATCAACATTAATTTAATGATTAATATTAGAATAAATAATTTTTTCTTGTGCACGTACAATTATGTAATTAGTTAAATAATTAATGACAATCCGCACTGTAACGCCTCGGATTTTGATCCAAGACATTACTTAAAAATATTTATTTTCTTTCAAAAACGGCTTAATTTTTTTTTAAAAGTAATTCATCATATAATAAATAAAATTTTTCTAGTAAATAGTTTGATTCCATTTAAAAAAAATACCACAATGCGATTTATCGGATATTATTATTTGTAAAGACAATTTACTAATTGTAGAAAATGTTCACTTAAAAATAGAATAATTCAAGTTTTTCCTAGCAGAAGGACCCCGCCTCCGCATTTCTATTAAAAATCAACGATGAAAAATAAATAAGCTTAAAATTGTATCACAACAGTTTTATCACTACAAACATTATTATTATTTTATTAAAGTACCCATTTTTCCCACGCGCGTGCGCCATGCAAACGTCATTCATGCAACATTGTTAGTACCTAAATGTTGGTGTAAGGGGTCAGTTCATCCCACGACAAAATTAGACCAAATAATAAGTTAACAACCATAAAATATAAATATAAAATCTTTTTGTAATAGAAGATCTAGAGAATAAATACTCAAGAATCAAGGATTAAAATTAAATACATCATAATAAACATGTTAATGACTACATCATTATAAAAATTATAACTTTATAAGTAAGTACTCTAAAACATGTATGACATTGAGCGTTTTCACAACAAACATATTGATGAAGGTATGGTAATAAAATATAATTCTATAATTAATTTCATCAAAATAGAGATATTACTCAAAAGAAACAATCAAAGCATGATAGTTAATTTCTTTACGACGGAAATAAAATCGACATTTTTCTTTTAATACATCCAGACACCATATCAATATCTTACGAATCGCTAATTTAATATCTAACCTAACTCTGTATGGGGAAAAAGCCCTTACCTTGGACGCTTTCCTTCCACGTACCACTATATAGCCCTCGAAAGTCTCACCAAGGTGAATAAAAGTTTATAGCTCCGATCAAAAAGCTAGGGAATGTAAGGATGGTTGTTTGAGTGGCTTAGAAAATATTTGAGATAAATGTAGTGTCGGTAATGCGTGTGAGTGATTATGGCTTATTTTCCTCTACTGTAAGTTTAATCGTGTCCTAAGAAGGAGAGGTGTATGTGACTAATAAAGGAGGCATAAAGCTGATCAGAGAGAATGAATAATTCTCTTCATTGAGTTTAATTGCACACATGAATAAGGAATTAAATTGGAATAATGTCATTCAATGACCAACCGTTAAGAATTAATTGGCATGTATTTATTCTTGCTAGTTACACATTTGAATGGACACAATATAAATTAAATTTTATAAAATATAGTTATAAAAATAGTAGTGTGAGTGATTAAATTTGACTTAGTCAAAATTGGTTTGGTCATTGTTCACTCTAAGACAAATATTTCTACGAGTTTTAATTAGTCAATAATAAAAATCCCAATAATAAATTATTTAATATGAAAATACTTTATCAAATAATTAAACATTCAAAGAATAATTATCTTACTATCGTCACACTAAATTAATAAAAGGATAAACAAAACTAATAATTTTAAATTAATTAATTAAAAAAAAAAGGGTGTTACACGCACAAAATATCCAAAATAATATTTAACCTCAATTGTTTTATTATACACCTTGTTTCAGAAAATCAATAATAGTTACAAAAGTTTCTATTGTTGAAAGTAGTCATGATAAATTTATATGTTGTTAAAAAATTAAATTTATTAATATTACTTTTATTGTTGATATATCTAAATTTGATCAAAATTATCTATCTGTATGTTTTACAAGTACATATGAATGGTTGATGAATTGTCTAAATTAGTTGTACTTGTTGTTAAATCTTTACTATCATTTGATGTATAAAAATATTTTTTGTACGAGCCATATTTATTATCTTATTTTCTTTGTTATTTTTTTGTTTTTCTCTTTTTTTTATTTTTTGCTTTATTTTTCAAACTTTATTTTTGTGAAAGATGTAAATTTTACTCTAGCGAAAAAGGATATAATTTTGTTTTAGTTAAAGAAGATGCAAACTTTGTTTTTCTGATAAAGGGTACGAGTCCCTCTCATCACTTTATTTCATTGTGTGGTAAATAGTAACAAAAATCCTAGAGTAAAAAAAAAAAGTAACAAATATCCTCTTAGTTTTTATAGACTTATGTGTCCTATGCTCTTGAAAACTTATTTTAGCAATTATGTTGTGTTATTTAATATTAAAATGAATTTTGTTTCTATTATTTAATTAAAATTTATTTTGAAAGAAGTCGTGACTCTTATTTAATTAAAATGTGTAATGAATGAAGGAAGTTGTAACTTATATATAGTATTTTTGTTTCTATTATTTAATTAAAACGTGTTTTGTTTACTTAATATACCGGACTACAAGCTTGTATATCTCTTACTACTATTTTGTTTGTCTTTATTGTTAGTTTTATTTCATAGGATCGTCTAAATTTGTTTAATATTCAACATAAAATTTTAATTTTTAAAAAGAAAACAAACATAAAGAGATATCATCAAATAATTAAGGATTAATTAGATGTGATATTTTTTAATCTTTGAGTTGTTTGGACATAAATTGTGACAACTTGGTTGGTCTAGAACTCATCCTCCCAAACAAATGAATCAATAAAAATATATTTTTGAAATGGTTAACTAGATCTCACATCTTTTTAGTATTTGAGAAAGAAGAAGAAGAATTTTTTATACAAACATATATTTCGACGCTTCAATCTTATTCGAGAGTTTCTACCTCACATAACATTTTTTACCCACTTAGAAAACCACTTGCTCAGCAGAAGCATGATGGTCACACTTGATCGATGGGTATTAACTCTATTGTTAGTGGGAGATTGTTCGAGTTCTTCTTAGAGACCAACAATTTTTCTTTGGTTATTATTTGTATCGTGACACTTACTATTATTTATAAAGTAATATGAAGCATTTTAATTTATTAAATCGATTTATGTAAAGCATAATAAAGTCCTTAGAATAGTTAGTCTAGTTTTATGGAACATTATGTGACTTAATCATGAGACCCCATTGAGGATAATGACATTATTCTTAAATTGTCTCTAATCAAGTTTTACTGTTAAATGGGACGACAATAATGCATAGAGACTATTATGTGAGTAGATTGATGATCACATCTCACGGATCATGGATATGAGATAAGATATCAAGTATTCACATAAGTATAAATATTAAGAGTAATATTTATACTAGATAGATCCGCTATGAGAATGTTGCATAATAGTTATGCAAGTTTCATTAGTGATTCTCATGTGACCATAGTGAGTAGTCTTCGACTTGAAGTCATTATAATCCCTACTTGGAGAGTTTTATATTTTGAGACTATCAAACATTATCTATAATAGAAAAATCGTAATAGTGTTTATTGAGTCTACAATAAACCATATAGAAGGATGTGAGTGATGTAGATAAGATTCATCTCTTCGGCATAATAAGAGTTATATCGTAGGTCTCTCGATAGAATGATACGTGAAATGTGTGTGGTCGCGTTAAAATGACCAAAATAAGATGTTAGTTACATTAGTGATTGGACATATACTCAAAAATCGAGAAATAAATTATTGGACCTAACAAGGATGACAATTTTTATGTCTTGTGTTCAATTAAGACATGTGGATGAAGTGACAATTATAAACAATAAATAGTAGTCACAATAAGGTTAAAATCGTATCACCGATTTTTTCATTAATTGGGTAGCAATAATTTATTGCTAGATGTCACTCATTGTTTATAAAATTTAATATTTTATATTATTGTCAATTAAGTGAGAGTCGAGTCACACAATAGAACAACTAAATTGAAAAAATAATATTTAATTAAAGAGTTGTTTAATTAAATAAAATAAATTGGGCTTGCAATGTACAAGAATCATTATGACACTAAAGCATAAATGAAATGAATAATATATATATATATATGTATATGTATGTATGTATTGCGACTCCTTTTAACCTAACACTAGAATCATTGTCTTTAGCTAGCACCGACGCATTATAAGACAACCATTCACGTGGACTGAATAGATACATTACCATATTATAATGTTGATAATTTATCCTATATGACGCTTCAAAAAGTGAGAAATATTTGTCTCGCTATTTTTTAATATTTATCAGTGACAAATATTTATTTCATACTTTTTTGCATGTATAAAAAAAATATTCATCTATTGATTTTGGATATATATATATATATAGACTAAATAGCACCCGTGGTTATTTATTTTTTAACGTTTTAGTCATTTTTTTTATTTGGTTATTTATTTTAATTTTAAGTGATAATTTGATCTTTTATTTTTAAAATGTCAACAATGTTATCCTTTTTTTTTTACAAAATTCATCAAAAACTTCAAACAAAACCCATAAAATTAATTATTATCTTCAATATAATGCAAATTTCATCAAATTCATAACTTAAATCTTTAAATAAACTCATATTTTCATCTTTAACAACATCAAATAA
The DNA here is from genome assembly GCF_000331145.2 of Cicer arietinum. Classification (NCBI taxonomy): domain Eukaryota; kingdom Viridiplantae; phylum Streptophyta; class Magnoliopsida; order Fabales; family Fabaceae; genus Cicer; species Cicer arietinum. The sequence goes on along the minus strand of NC_021164.2, from coordinate 60,612,733 downwards.
AGAATAAAAATATGTATTTATTTGAAGATTTGAGTTACGAATTTAATGAAATTTGTATTATATCGAAGAATATAATTTATTTTATTGATTTTGTTTGAAATTTTGATGAATTTTTTTGAATTTTTGTAAAATAATCAGGATAACATTGTTGACATTTTAAAATATAAAAGAACAAATTATCACCTAAAATTAAAATAAAAGACAAAATCCTAAAGAAAAAAATATATAAAAGACTAAAACGTTAACTTTTAAGAGAATACGAGTGCTATTTAACTTAATTTAAAAAAAAAGATAAAAGACTAAAAATTGAATTTAAATTAAGGGATGGAATGCTATTTAATCTAATTTAAAATATTTAATGCATAATTTCTAAAATAAAATTTCCACTTTTAATGTATGAACAAATACCTAAGAACATTTATTAAGATTTCCCTTATTTTTATTATTCCTCTTCCGCCTCCATTTTTATATCTCGTGTTCGCAAGGCCAGATGGAGTGTTTTACCTCTTGATTCTTCTTCAGAGTTTGAGATCGGTAACAAGAAGACATGCGGGGTTGCGAGAAGTAAAGTTGTCGTGAAAGATGAAAGGACCTCGAAAAATACATGTCTTTGACGCTTCATCTGCCATCTACACCACTATCTCCTTCCATGGCTGATTCTCTATTCTCTATCCCTTTCTTGTTTGTGCCCAGATTTGTTAAATCATTGGAAAATTATCAATTTCATAAATTGAGATTTTTTAACCTTTTTGCAGAGTTCAACCCGTGTGACAAAACAAAATCAATGTAGAGTTCTCACCGTCAACACGAGGATTAATCTAACGTAAGTCATCGACTCAATTATGGTGGATTAGAAAAAGAAAATGCAATGAATAATGGTAAAATGATTAATATAACAATGACATAATTGCGTAACAAAAATGATTAATATAACAATGACATGATTGCGTAACAATTCTCCGGTTATTGAACACTTTCAAAGAATCCATAGCCAATTCAAGATTGTAATTCAATCATATATTTATAAAAAATAATAATATACCACAGCAACAGAACTGGCATGAAACTAAATCTTCTAGTACAAGACATATGATCTTCACGAAACAATATAATATGGTCCGATAACACATTAATATATATATATAAGCATAAACTGACTGTTGAGTTAACACTCCATCAAGATTCAATTAAATAGACACAAGGAAACCCAAATCCAAATTAAATAAACTACGAATTAATTCTCATCATCTAAGTCCTGGTATTGCTTGAGGACCTCAGCACAGCCAGAAGCAACTTCTTGTGCCATGAAGCCCATAGCATTGGCATATCTGTCATTAGAGGCAATGCCATTGAAGCGGGTGAGAATAACGCGAGCTTGGTCACGCCCTGGTGTGGCTTCTCTACAGAAATGCTGATGACTGCTTACTAGCTTGACATCGCAGACCTGGTCGGCGTGATCCTCATCCACATACATTGTATATGATCCAGTTGAGTCAGTCCACCCTCGCTTTGAGTACACAACTTCATTGCTGATCCTTTCCTTGCATTGCAGTAAAACCTCAGCACCTAAACAGAAGAATCATTAATCAAACATAATATTGTCTGAACAAAACTAAGTGCATGCTTTGAAAGAGCCAAATGTGATTCTAAAGACTTAAAATTGATTTTTGACATGTTATGGTTCTCAATTAAAATTGATTTTGCATTTAGAATTGATTTTCATTTGAATTTAAGATTTTTAGCGTTTGCCTCCAAACTTTTTATACACTCAAGTTTAGTGCATGTTTGGTTCCACTTTAGGAGGAGCAAAAATTGATTTTAGAGGTGTAAAATTTAATGTTCACCTCACTTTTAACTGAATACATCCAAACATGAAACACATTATGTTCAAGTTACTATTGTTTTAACTCAAATCAATTTTACAAAACCAATTTATTCAAAATCAATTTTTGTCACTGCAAAACCAAACATACACACACTAGTCAACTCAATTTCACAAGATAAGTATAGAAACATAAAATATTCTACCTTCAACTCAATTTTGACTAAAATTATTTATATATAATCAGTCAACTCAATTTCACATGAAAAGTATAGAAACATAAATTATTTCACATAAAAAATAATTAGACTAAAACTATTTATATCAAATCAGTTCAATCAAAATCAAGTCAAGGTAGAATCAAACACATTAAATTATTGTAAAAGAATTCCCTCTTTTAAACTTGTGACTTGTGAGTATAAAAATGTCACATTACTTTTTTTTGTTTCTTTTGATTGAATATTTGTATAGCTAGAGAAATCAAATCAAAACAAAAACAATATGAGAAATCGAAAATAAAATAAAATAAAATAAAGTATAGATCAGAAACAACACATGACAATAGTAATAAATCAGTAAGTAACAAAGCTTATTGTGTAAACAAAATTCAGTGGGAGTACATCACTAGATCCAATTCAAGTCTACATTACATATTAGATCTGATGAACAATCTTGTCACTTCATCATACCCGAACTAAATCTCAAAAATGAAATTTCGCATTTGTCAAAAATCGAAATGCAAATCTCAAGATTTAAAGCATGAAACAATAGAACTTGCTATTTTAAGTAACAGATCTGAGATCTATCTTCATATAAAACACTAACACTATTATTTTTACTTAAAGAAAACACATAATTATATAATAAAATAATAAAGTGGAAAAAAGTGTTGGAAGTTACCAGCAATGTTAGTGATAGCGGTGGTTTCAAAACCAGCACGGCAAGCGTCACAGTAAACACGACCTTTCAAGCATAAAGGATTCTTCGCAGGGCGAATAGCCACAACCATCGCTGGAAGAACACAGATAAACAACAACAAAGCTACTCTGGAAGCCATGAGAGCGTTGAAGAAGAATAATGAGAAATGTGTGGTTACTTATGGATGAATGAATGAATTAGACACAGCAAGTTGAATTTGAAATTAGGGATTGAAGATGGAAGGTTTTAATTAAAGGGAGTGTTGGGTGGAGTAAAGTTGGAGGAATGGGAAAATTTTGGTAAAAGAGAAAAGAAAAGCGCGTGGTATATGTTCACCTGTATTGGTGTGCATGGTAAGGGAACGTGGTCTCGCTACTATAACGTGCCACGTCATTATTGTGATAATGATTTTTAGAAGAAATATGGGAAAGAAGGGAGAGTATGGGGTGTATAGAAAGATGGACAGTAGAGGGAAAAGAGAATGGCGGTTTTGGTAAATAATTAAATGATGTTTGTAGCTGGCGTTGTCGGTGCTAGTGTGCTCCATGTGACTCCAAGTGAATACGAACTGTTTTTTTTAACTAAAATGAAAATGAATCTATGAATTCCGCGTGACGCGCCGATAATTTTGCCTTCATCTATTTCTTACGAGTTGAGTAGTCTTATTTTATTATTTTTATCTTATAATTGAAGTCTTCCTCCATATTTTGTTCATACAATTTCTTTTAAAGTTGCATATATTGTTTGAGTCGGGATCTATTGGTATAAAGAGTCAGATTTAATATGAGGACACCGTTGGATTACTTTATTTTAGACTAGGTCACATTTTTTTTTCTGATAGTCAAGCTTAATTATATGTTAAAATATATTATAGTGTTATTATTTTTCCCCGTAATATTGTAGTGTTACTATTAGTCCTAATCATGTGATTAGCTATTATTGGATGTAATTGGAATTATTATTGTTATTAAGCACTTCATATAATGATATTAGTATTCAGAATTAATTTATGATAACTTGACTGCTTGCTCCTTCTAATCTTTTTTTTCTCTCTTTTCCTCGGTTGTTCAAAATTTCATTAAAGAGATATTATTTATGGTCAATTTTTTTTGTATAAAATCATTCATCTCTTAATCGATTTTTATTTTCTTTTATTTAAATAAATAATTTTCACGCATATTTAATTTTTCTTTAATTTTTTTTTGTCTCATTGTCTTTGGTTTAGATTGACAAATCAATTATAATCAATCAATGATTTTCGATGCAATGTTCTTTGGTTTAGATTGACAAATCAATTATAATCAAGTGAAAATTCAATCAATGATTTTGACGTCATTAACGTTACAACTTCATAGATATGGATACTCTAAACACTTCAATTTTATTATTTTTGCATATTTTGTCACATTGGTAGACATTTTACTGATTTAAATTATTAACCTGAATGTTGTGAGTTTGTTTGTATATTCATTATTTCAATTTTAGCACCGTAATGTTATCGATCAATATAATTTCTATCAATTTAAATGAATAAATATCATTTTTAATAATAAAAAAAAAGTAAAAAATAAAAAATCATTCTTATAGAAGGTTATGTGGAGAGTTTTATGGGACTTGCATTGATGGGCAAATGAGTCCATTCATCTATCAACATTAAGTGGAAAACCCTTGTCTCTTTCTATTATATAGTGTAGTTTACCCATTGAGACTACACATCATAAAATCAATGGTGGTATAGAAATAGTTATTCTTCTCTTCCCACACATACTCAAGTACTTAAAAGATATCAATAATGAATCGTTGTCAATTGTATATAAGTAGGCATTTTTGTTTTATATTATTAATTTGAATGTTGTGAATTTGCTCGCAATTTCATCTTTTTCGATTTTAGCAATTTTAAATTATAATGTTATCGATGAATGAAATTTCTATCAATTTAAATGTGTAAATACAGTTTTTAGTCAAAGAAAAAAGTAAAAAACATAAAAATAAAAAAATAAAAAAAAAAGCACTTTGTTATAGTAGGTTATGTGGAGATTTTATAGGACTTGCATGGAAGGGAAAATGAGTCCCTTCATCTAACAACATTAAGCAAAAAACCTTTGTCTCTTTTTATTATATAGTGTGGTTTACCCATTGAGACAACTGTTGAAAATTATGTTGAAACAATAAAGTAAGTGTAGTGTGAATTGAAAAAAAAAACTGAAGAAGTCTCATGTATGAGAGATATCATACACTAGTAGTGTTATTAGGTGGGATATGTTCTTTGGGTGTGTCCCAAAGAATACTCAATTTTGTGAAGAAGAGAGAACGCATTTAAACCGACCACCACACAAGTGTGTCTGTCCGGCTTGGTTAGGACTAGTCTAAGTGATGTATTATTTGACGCGTTTTACACACGTTTCTGTCTTCTACCGAGTCAACAGTCAACCATTGATTCGTTCAACTCCTCATTGCATAATTTTTCCATAAATAGAAGATTCCGCTTAGTTTATAAATCACATCAAAACTCCAAAAAATTACGAGTTTTCTCTCTATTCTCCCTTTTCTACCTCACACAAATTTTCTTTCTATTTCACAATTTCAAATGGTCATAGTACCACATTATGAGTGGTCTTAACTTTCATATTTAGAATTTGTAATTTTAGAACAGTTTTCTACGGTGCAATAAAATTTCAATATAGTTTTATTTGGGATATTTTATCTTATGGTCATCGTGGTTAATAGTATATCTTGCACAATTTTAAGTAGCGTCGTGAAACGTCTTAAAGAGAGCGATTTAATCTACGACTCAACTTAGTAATATTTTCAGTGGCAAAAAATGATTTTTAAAGCAGTTTTTTTTTTTCTTTCGAAAATCAAAAACAACAATAACACATCATAAACACACTAGTGGTATAAAAATAGTTATTCTTCTCTTCACATGCACACTCAATGACTTAAAAGAGATCAGAAATGAATCATTGTCACTTGCACATATAATCCAAATATGTTAATTTCTATGATCAAAACTATTGATTGTTAATGTTGAAATTTTAATTATAAATTGTATCTATTAAGTTTACAAATTCTTTCAAACACTTTTAATGATTTGTATAAAAAAAAAATCACCAATATTTAACCGTCAAACTAAAACTTCTATGTTTTTTTTGCATGATAATATTGAAGATTAACGGGATTGGACTAATGGTCTTGAGACTTATTTAGTAACAAACTTATCGATCATTGCATCATTATGATGTTATTAGTGTGTTTACACCACAATTCATGGATACCGGCTGGAACAATATAAGTTAGAGTTTAGATCACTAATAAATATCCGGGAGCACTTATAGCATTTGCTATGAAGTTATTGACTTGTGGATGATTTAATATTCATGTGAAAGCTTTTTATTTTGAATTTCACGAATGATGTGCTCAACCAAATGATTATTTGAGATTGTCATACTTTGATTAGCAGTTTATTCACTAGTTTTCAACTATTTTTGGTTGGGGTCTTTCTAATTAGACTAATCTATCTTGTAATATTTAGTCTCCTTGGCACACTTGTGCTTCAAGTTGACAATGAATTGTTTTTGCATTTTAAAAAAAAAACCTTAAACTTCCACGTGAATAGATTAAATCTATAAATAACATATTATAAAGCTTAGAAACTTAAACTACATTTAATCTATGAAAACAACTTCATTTCTCAAATTTTGTGGTAATTATTTTCTTTAATTTTACTTGTTAATAATTATTATAAAATGAGTAAAATGAAAATTTCTGAATAATTTTATTTACCGATGGAATAAAAGATTACAAATGAGAGATTATATGTAGGTGAATAACTATGAACATCCTTTCATAAATTCAATTAATTATAACAAGAATAAAATAACTTATAACTAACTAATGAATGATAAAGAGAAAATGTAATCAAATTAACTATTTATATAATATCCCTCTCAAGTTGGAATGTATTAATTATACTTTCAGCTTGAAAAATATCAATAAATGTTAAAAAAACACCAACTAAAAAGAGTTTGAAAGTTGAAAAGCATCGGGTAAAATAAATATGAAGCGCCAAAAATTTATTAACTCAAGAATATGAAACGTCGGGAATTAATCGACTGAAAAATATAAAATACTCATTAAATTTAAAAAAAAATAGAATATCATATGTTTTTATATTGAATAATTCCTGTTTGCTTGAAACAAAAAATATTCTAATGCACACTTCCTTTTTTTATATACGATGAGTATGTTTGTGATGAATATTGAGAGAAATGCATGTTGTAGATTCTTCTTGAAGAAGTGGTTTTTGCTGTAATATGAGTCTCCGAGTTTTATCAGTTCTCCTAGTTTTACAATTGTAGCATGCCTCCACCACTGAATTTGATATCATGAATTTCAAGTTCTAATGAAGCTAGATTCTCAATAAAAATTTCAGAACGTAGCTAATAGAATAACTATTTTTCTGATATTATATTATAAATTAGGTAAAATAAAGATTTATGAATAATTTTATTTATTGATTGAACAAAACATTACAAATAAATGATTATATATAGGAGACGTAAAAAAAATTATACGTAGAGTTTCTAATATCCTTTAACAAATTCAATTTATAATAAATATAAAACTAACCTATAATTAACTGATGAATAATAAAGTGAAAATGATATCAAACTAACTACTTACATAAAACTAACCTATAATTAACTGATGAATAAATCAAATATTATTTTTATTAATACATCTTTATAGAGTCGTCTCAAATATTTTGAAATTTTTGTTCTAATTTTAAAAATTAGAGCATAATAAAAAATAATACTAAAAATTTAAAACAAATCATTCTTTATTTATATTATAAATAATATCAATAATATAAAAAAAATTATAAATAACATCAATAACATTGAACCTCTAATTAAATTTTTTTATTAATTCTTTTTCTCAAAAAATCTACACCCTATTTTTGTTTTGAATTATGAGCTTTTTTAATTTTTGGACCTTATAGTATAAAACGAATTTTTTTCTCTTAGTAAATTTGGATCATGTACATATGATCTGCTGTACAAACACATTACAACCATACATCTTTATTAACTAGTAGCTGCACAGAACCATTATGTCCATACATATTTATTAATTGTTAATTAATATTTCATCTTCTTTCAAATCAAAGACAATTATTTGCAAAATATTTTTATAAAGTAAACTTAACCTAAATTAGATCACTTTGTTTTAGGCTTTGAAATGTGTTTGTTGTGTTGTTTGGTGGTTGCTCGAGAATTATGAGGACCGGAAAGAACATCCATCGTGTTGTTTTGTTGTCAGTTTGCGAACTTGCGGTCTTAGAGAGGTGGAAGAGTTTTTGGGTGTTGGGCACTATTTGGTTTGGGCCGCTATGTAGTTGATTTTGGGTACAATATTAAGACAATTGAAATTTGAGTTTTCTATTTGTTACTCTATTTATATCTCTTATCGTCAAGACACGTTAAAAGATTATTTATTTTTACTTTTACTATATATAAAAATTATTATAAAAAAATTTATGTCACTTTTCACTCACACTTTTGAAGATTAAACAATCATTTTTTTTAAATTTTTAAAACTTTAGAGGATTATTAAACTTTCGAAATACAAAGTGATTTAATTTTTGAAAATTTTATTTAATTTCAAATTTTCGAAATGAATCATAAAAAAAATTTGAACTTTTCAGCTTTAACAAAAATCTCGAAATGGATAGTTTCGAAACTTTTAAATTTTTAAAATAAAGACATTTCAAAAGTTTCAAAAACCAAAGTTAAAAGTAATTATACATTTTAAAAATTTAGAAAGTTTCAAAAATTTCAATTTTTTTCAAAATTTTGAAATGTAAATTTATTTCAAAATAATGAAATTTTTTTATTTTAAATATTGTACTTATAATATAAATATTAATTAAATTTAATATATTTTTTCAAATCAGGTACGAGTAAAGTTGATGGTGAAGTTCCTACCACACCGACAATAGATTCTATAGATACATTCACGACTAATCAAGTAATTTTAATGATTATTGATATTATAAATTTTGATTTTTAATGTATACACATATATTGATGTTTTATTGGAAATATATATTTTTAAATATTTTCCTCACGATAAGTTGTATTCAAATGGCTAAAAATTATTGGAAGACAAAATTAAATAATAATTGTTACCATTAGATCTGATACAGCTATCGGAAAGAGAAAAAGAAAAGATAAATGAATTTTAGGATGCAAAAAATGTGAAATATATAAATAAAAATCAACAGTTATTTTTTCTCACAAGGAAAATTGTTCGTTCAAATCTAGATGTGTATTGTTGAGCATATGTGAAGGATGGAAAATTAGTGTTCGATATGAAACACACAATCACGGTTTAGCGGATGTTTTATACGGTCATTCATATTTGTGACGTTTAAATGAAGATGAGATAAAATTTGTTAATGACATGACAAAGTATAAGCTTGCGTCAAGATTCATCTTGAATGCTTTGAAAGAGAGAAACAAAGAGAATCTTACAGTTTCCACTCATATATAAATCAATGAGTATTTATCGATCATCTTTGAGAAGTCTGTACAAAGAAGTACAACATCTATTGAAGTTAATACAAAATGAAAATTATGTGCATTGGACAAGAAGACGAGATGATTCAGATGTTTTGAGAGACATACATTGGACGCATCCTTATTGTATAAAATTATTGAACATGTTTCATTTTATTTTGATACGTGATAGCACATACAAAACAAATAGATATCGGTTATCATTGTTTGAAATTGTCAATGTAACATATACTGGGTAGACATTTTCTGGTGCATTTGCTTACATGGAACAAGAGCGACAAGAAAACTTCATCTGACCATTTGAAAAGGTAAGGCAAGTGTTTTTCTCTAAGAATTTAATTTTCAAAGTTATTATGACCAATAGAGATCTTGTCATGATGAATGTTATTTGTGTCGTATTTCCTAAAGTAGAAATGTCAATTTACAAGGAATATGGTTGGAATTGTAAATTCACCATTTTAAAATTTCATGTTAAAACTTAAAGATTTTAACTCAAAAATGATTTTGGTTGTGAAAACAAAAAACAAATAACGTTATTGGTTATGAAAACAGAAAACGAATAACATTTTTTGTTAGTAAGAAACACAATTTAACTTATCTATTTAATTCAATAATCAAAAGACTGTAAATAAATATAGATAAGATAAGAGAAATCACGCAGAGATTTATCCTGGTTTACCCAATCCGAGTTACATCCAATCCTCACAGTTTGTGAGATTTTTCACTAAGTGTTCAAAACGGAGAACGTTCTTGGTTTTTACACCACTAGTTCAGATCAACCTTGATTTGTTACGCAACTCTTCTTTTCTACCCAAAAAGGATTTCAACAGACTACCTTTCAACCTTTGAGAGTATTTTTATATTTTACCTTTTACATATAAAAGGATTTGCTACAAACTACTCAAACTATTTTTAATACAATAGTCCAACATAACATCAAGTCTTCGTTGTTAGAAACCCACATTCAACAACGTGTTTTGCAGTTCACCTATGGATTCTTGGAATATGTTCAAGAGTTGTTCCACTATAGCCCCACTTACATGTTGGAATTCAATTATGAGTGGTTAGTCCCACATTGACAAGGAATTGAGACTATATTGGATATATAAGGAGAATGACCCATAAACCTAATATCTTAAGGTTTTGGGTTGAGATGTGGTGTCTAAGTCTCTTAAGAATCCTTGATGTTTAGTCCATTTCGAATGTCGCGTTCTCCCGGACTGGATTAAGTCTAGTGGTAAAAAAAAAAAAAGGACTTGGATCAAGTCTAGTAGTGGTGGAGACTCATAATTGAGGGGGAGATTTTTTGGAACTCAATTATGAGTGGTTAGTCCCACATTGACTAGGAATGGATGCTATATTGGATATATAAGGAGAATGACCCATAAACCTAACGCCTTAAGATTTTGGGTTGAGATGTGATGTTTAAGTCTCTTATAAATCCTTGTTTAGCCCATTCTGAATGTCGGGCTCTCCCGGACTCCCCAACAAGTGGTATCAGAGCATGGTTTGGCTTGATGGGATAGCAAAAATGACTTGGATCAAGTGGATTAAGTCTAGTGGTAAAAAAAAATTGTTGGAATTCAATTATGAGTGGTTAGTCCCACATTGACCAGGAATGGAGGCTATATTGGATATATAAGGAGAATGACCCATAAACCTAATGCCTTAAGGTTTTGGGTTGATATGTGGTGTCTAAGTCTCTTATGAATCCTTGTTTAGCCCATTTCGAATATCGCATCGTGAACATTCACCGAAGGTTTTGAAGTCTCTTCGGAAAGTAATTGTAAATCCAACACTGCACCAAAAATAAAAGACAATTTAAAAAATTAAAATACAACTTAATAACTTAATAACAAAACTTAATATGAGTCATATACCCATAGTCATGTCATATATCCTCTCAAGTGCATAGCATCGTGAACAACTTCATCTATTAGGTTGTCATATACCATAATCAATGCAGTGGTACCCTATGCATAGTCCCGACAACGCATATTAGTTTGAATGAGACATTTATAAAGCAATCGATGCAGTCTATATTGTGTACATTTATTAATATTTAACTTAACAACTTTTTCCTCCATGGTTGCTCCCAGCAGCTCATGTGCAACAATCACAACATTATTAGTGTTCATATTTATTGGTGCATCAAAAAGCTTACCATAGGAAATAATATGAAGAAGAGTCGTGACATGTCTAGTGTGATCCTAATCTCTCCAAATGGCTTAAAACCAAGTTGATCTCTCTTCGTAACATTTCTACAAAGGCATATATGAGACTAGTGTCGGCCATCGTCAAATCAGTTGAAGACAAACGTGTCAATCTAGATTTTTGAATCCAACGTTGTACAATATCCGGTACAGGTACGTCAACAAACTTCTTCAGTTTCAAGTCATATGTGATCGCCTTCAATGGGTCATGATTTTATAAGTAATTAAAAAACATAACAATAAAATAATATACTAAATTTCATTACAAAAATGTACTAAATATAATATATACTTATTCTTAATTAAAATTTTAATTAATTGAAATATACATTTCCTTTCCATATCCTCTAAGCCACATGGTATTCATATTGTGTTAATACAGATGTCACCAGAGGTCTTCTAAGAAATTCAAGCTATCGAATCTGCCCTTCCATGTTCTACTCCTCAACTACCTCACAATTCATCTGTTTGGTCTCCTAAACATCATCGCCAAGGTCATATGACCTAAAACCACATCTAGGACGATGCTGCAAGGTGGACAATTAGCTTCATTCATTGATATGTTGATATGATGATGTGAGTAGAACTCTATCACCTCTATCGTATTTAATAGAATCATTTAAATTATTACATTTGTTCTTTTTAAGTATCAATTTAAAATTGTTTATATAAACTAATAAAACTATTAAATTTTTCTATTTTTCATAAACAATTACATCTTCTTTTAACATTATTTTTAATAATTTATTTTTTCAACTATCTTATTTATCTCTGCCTTAAATAAACAATGATAATTTTGACAAAATGATCTTTAATACTATTTAAAATTTCAAAACAACATATAAATAAAAACTTATTAAACGATATTTAAAAGAAACCAAGAGAGTACAAGTAATAGAAGAGAGTATTGAAAATTTTGTTTTAGAGAATGTATTGCTATCTGCTATTACGATGAAAGTTTCAAAATCAAAGTGGAAGCAAATGTTTATTTGCAGTAGATTTTTAATATATTTTCTCTTTCCTCTAAATTCAAATTCAAATATTACTGCTTTCATTCCACATTAATCGACTCGTATATAAAAATATTGTTAAAATATTTTAATTTTCAATAAATTTTAAAATTATATTATTTAATTAATATTATTTACTTTCATGCAATATAATACATTTGTGACATTAATAATATACTAATAACTAATAAAATTAATTTATAAAAATAGTGGTGTCTCTTTCAATTATACATTTATGAAATGACTCAGTTATTTTGATAATGATAATTAATCACAAATGATAGTTGACTCAGTCAAAAAGTAAAATGACACTTACATAATCTTATTTAATATTTTTGTGAAAAAATAATAATTGATTGTGTTGTGTCACCCAATCACACTGTTCTCTTTTTGACATTTTTTTATGGGATTCTCCTGCTAAAATAAGCTATTCATTAAATTAAGAAGGTATAAATTACATCAATAAAAGTAAAAGTAAAATACGTTACTCTCTTTAAAACAAAATATAATTAAAAATGTTAGTTGAAATATTGATATATCTAATAAAAAATTTAGTCAATATGCATAAATTTTTTAATTATCATTTTTGTATATATTTCATTTCAGATGAAGTATTACTTAAAGTTGTTAAAACAAAAAGAATCAATATACAAACAAATTCACAACACTTACATTAATAATATAAAACGTCAAAATGCAATACAGATATGACAAAATTGAAGTATTTGAAATACTCATTCCTTAAGAGTTAGAACGATATCAAACTCAATGATTGAATTTGCATTAGATCGTTAATTTGTCAATTTGAATAAAATGAACACTACAACAAAACTAAAAACTAAAACAATACCGCACCAAGCAACAATCGAAATAAGTCATTTATTCCAATAATTAATTCATGATAACTTAATCATTTCAAGAAGAATCAGATATGATAATATACTTCTTCTATCCTAAATTATATATCATTTTACCAATTTCACACAAATTAAAAAATATAGTTAGAACAATACTAACAAAATATATAAGACCCACGTAATTTTATTCAACATAAAAAAAATAAATAAATAATCAGAATGGGGTTATTGTAACAAAAATGAATTCATGAAGTTTGGCGTTTTATATTCTTTGTTGTGATGTTATGCTATTAATATGCGTTATACGGTCCAAGAGTAACACCATCAAAATAAACTGTTTTAAGTACAAGTGTTTTAAACTTCTAAAAATAAATAAATATCAACATAATAAAAAAAGTTTTCAAAAAATTTTATATTTAATAAAAATGTCTCATATTTTAATATTTTTGCATATTAAAATAATAAAAATTTATCTAAAACTAATATTATATCTACAAATATTAAATTAATTACTAATTATCAATTAAAATATAAATATTGTACAAAATCAATTACATTAATTTAATAAATAATATTTTATTCTAAAGTGTCTAGTAAATAGTGTTTCATAAAAAAACTTATTAAACTAATATAATTAATGTTGTGCTATATTTATTCTCATAAAAGAATTTGTAATTTTTCTAAATTATTATTATAAACTTTAAAAGACCTAATATTTAAATTCACTTTAGGCTTCACTATGTTTGTGCCGGGCATAATATTTATAATCAAATGTTTAACTTTATTTTGGAGTGTTGTGCGTTACTTGCTAAGGTTGTTTATGTATTGCTTCAAGACCTTATGCAATTTTGTTTAAAACTTATATTGAATTATGTTTAGGAACCATGTTATGTGTGTTAGATTAAATATCTATCTGCAATTATTTGTAGTTAATAATTGTTCCAAGTTAATAGTTATACACGTCAATGATATAGAAATATATCACAATAGTACGCCAAACGTTAAATCTTTTCAAACTAATTACCGATTGATCGTTGTAAATATGCTTTTTTTTTAATCTAAAATAATATATATTTACCTTTAATATTGTAATTGTTTGACTCGTGCACAATTTTTTAACTAGTTTCAATAGTAATAATAAAAAAACAACAAGGATGTTGGTGTAAGGTCCATTTTGATTCCCTTTATCTCATTTTTCTTCTACTGGTCGGGAAGATAGGTTTTATGTATGGTACCCATTTAAGTTTATTTTACATATATTAAGAAATAATTGAAAACAAAAAGAAATTATCAAATTATATTTATCAACTATTGCTATGTTAAAACATTTTCTAATAATATAACAAAGATAGCGGCCAACTTGTAGTCGCCTCTCGCAAATCTTAGATTATCTTTTTTTTCTTCCATTAGAGATGCATGGTTCATGATCATTTTTTTTCTTTTTAAAATCACCTCTCCAAATTATTTTTTCTTTTATTTTATCTACATAAGTGGCTCAGATAAAATTTAGTTTCTCATTCATATTTTTTGTTGTAATTTTGTTGTTGAGTACGATGTTATTGATTTTTTCATCTTAATGTGAATTTTTTTTTTCATCTTCGTGTGGTGTTCGTTTTGGTTTAAATTAACAAAAGTAGACTATAAATTTCAATCAATGATTTTGTCGTCATCAACGTTATAGATCTGAATGCATAATAAGCATTATAAACACTTAAATTTTATCATATTTGTTGATAAATTGTGATTTTATGATACATTGTCATTTTACACTATTAAATTGAGTGCTATGCTTTTTGTACGTAGATCCATCTTTTTGTTTTTAGTAAATTTAAAATGAAATTATTGGTGTGTTAAATTGTTATCCATTGTCATAAATCATAAATGTAAAATGAAATATAATATTTTATTATAATATACATAGTATTACTTTGTTTTTTTGAGAAATAAAAATTTTCGTAATTTATTCATACTAAAATAAAAATAGTACAATTAGATCTAATGATTAAAAATACATATAACATGTTAACGATATATATAAAAATTGCAGAAGATAATGAAAAATAATAAAACCAAAATATTAATCCTAACAACCAAATTACGGTTTTTAATGTCATCCATCTTCAATTTTTTCTTTTTTTGTTGTTCACTCATATCGACTATATGTGGTTTATGACATGAACAATTAAACTATCCATTGACATATCATTTGAAAGGCTGAAAGTGCTAAATTTATCGGAAGTCGCTATAAATTCTTTACTCAAAATACGATACCAATAAAATAAGTCATTTACCTATATGAACACCACACCGCAAAAGAAAAACAAAAAACTTCATATCATAATACTGAACAAATTAATGTTGTACTCAGATAATAAAATCATAGATAAAATATTAAGAAAAAACACAAAATCTATATGAAAAATCACTTTTAATTACACCGTATTAGTCAGATACTACACTTGAAAAAATTATTAGCATTTTGTGCTTAAAATTAAAATTAATTGATTACTTTTTTTTTGACAAAAAAAGAATGTTCATTAGGAGAAATAAAGAGTATTTAATAGAAAACCAAATAATAAAATAATTTTTTTCAAGCATATTTTATTATAAAAAGTGTTTTAAAGTATAAAAAAAAAGTCAAATTTTAAAACAATTTATATACCAAAATTTTCAATATTAATAATTCAAAAATATATATTCAGTTAATAATATAAACTAAAAATATTTACAAAAGATAAAAAATTAAAAAAATTATTATTATGAATCTTTTGTTACTCAATACTGAGTCAAACTTAATTGAGTTGAAATCCTCTCCATGTATTATTGAAAAAGTGAATTAGGGTATGTAGTAGATTCCAAGTATTTCGTACAATGATGCGAACATTTGGTTGGCCAATGAGATTCACACAAAGTGACCTCTACATTGGACACCCGAATCCAAAGAATCCGAAGTCCCGATTCAATCCAATTTGACATTAAAAGAACGATAACAAAACCAAAACACACACATCACTAATAATACAACAACTCAGCATACAATAATAATTAAATTAAATTTAAAAAAATTTGTACGGGTTGACGTGATATTTCATTTCTCGTTAATGATGAACATCACTCTCATCATCTCATAATCCAACGGTTCAGATCAATTCCTGAGTTTTAGGTTCTTGTTTTATCTCCCTTAACCTACACTCTTTTCTTCTTCACTTAATTACCCTCTCACTCTCTCTTTCTCAGAGAGAACCTTCTCCATCAATCTTCTTCTTTTTCAAATCAGCGTTAGTAAGAAAGAAGAAGGAATTATTAACAAGATGTTGTTAGGAAAAAGACCTCGTCCACCAATGAAAAGAACAACAAGTATGTCAGAAATAACCTTCGATCTGAACACAGTTACAGATGAAAATCCTAACAACCTGTTCAACCGTCATGGAGCTGGTGTTGCTCCGTACGATGGAATCAACGGTTCAGATCAGAGCAGGGTTATGGCCATGGTGTCACCAAGAAACCATAGAAGAAATTCCTCTGATATGACTCACACACCTGATTTCTTGCGCTCTTGCTTCCTCTGTAAACGCCGTTTGGTACCAGGTCGTGACATCTACATGTACAAGTATACTATACTATACTCTCTCTCTCTCTCTCTTTTTTTATAAAGTATTTAACTGTCAAATTCACACTCAAGTGTGAAAAGTGGTACGACATATTTGAATTCACCCCTTATCATATCAAATGTTTTAACAGATTTTTCATTATTTTTATAAAAAAAAATTAAAATAATTTATATATGATTAATTGTGATGGAGTGACAATGATTTTTAAAATTAAACTGTATTGATAATTGGATTAATGTTTTTTGAATTGTTGATATATAGAGTAGTATTTGATTATTGATTTTGTTAGTTGGAAATTAATAATTTGTGGAAAAATGAAAAATTGTTGTTGCAGAGGAGATAGTGCGTTTTGCAGTTTGGAGTGTCGTCAACAGCAGATGAATCAGGATGAGAGAAAGGATAAGTGTTGTGTGGCATCGAAAAAACAAGTTGTGGGAGTTGCAGCTACGTCTTCTTCTGCGTCTCAAGGGAAAAAAACTGTGGTTGCCACATAGTCGGAGCATATCCAAACAAGGATTAATTGATTGGTGGCATGCAGTATTAATTAGACATCTGTATGATATGTCCTTGCCCTTTCATACCCTTTAATAATTATTATTTATGTGTTATATATATACACCTAGTTCACTCTCTTTCTCTATGATCTATTGGATTTTTTTTTTTTTTTTGTGCCTTTTGTTCTGGCTTTGTAATTTTCATATCTTGGTTAGACTGCTTCTCTTCTCTCCACTTCTTTGCTTGTTAATGGGCAAATATTTTTGGGTAGTAATTTACATTGGATTTTTAATCATAATGTTTTAAAAGAAGGAAAATTTAATTCATTTTATCCTAGGCTATGACTAATTAAATTATTATGATAAAAAAGAGGGAAAATTTATTTTTCCTTGGTAGAATCAAATTTGCATCTTTCTTATTATTCTATTTTATAATTTCCTCACTTAACCATTAAATCAATTTTATATCTCCAAAGAAAAGAGAAAAATGCATTTAGATAATCACATCTAAGCAAGTTTGAATGTTGGATGATCCATTGTATATTTTATGTGTGGAATTAAGTAAGGATTGTGATGGATTTGGGAAGTCTGTATATGGTGTCATCACTCCACTGATCTTCTTCTCTTTTTCTTGAGTTGAAATGTTACAAATATACTATATATTTAACAGGTAAGTTGCGTAATCTGAGTCCTGACCTCCTGAATTTTTAATTTGAAAGTGTTTTAATTTTTTATTATTCTGGTTCAATCAATAATAAATCCACGTGACGTGCTAAACTCACCGAATCTTGTATAATTAACATAGATGTATGTCATAACAATAATGTGGATGCTTAAGCCTATTATATTTTTCAGGGTGTTCCCACTTCATGCCACCGTTTCTAGCAGGTAATATCTGTTTTGAGTTTTATATAGCTCTTACTTAAGAGAAAAAGATAGACACCTGTTTGGTTCAAAAAAAAAAATGGAAGCTCAAAATGAAGAGTAAAATCAATTTAAAGAGAGTTTTTGCTCCTTTCTCTACAAAAATTTCAACCATACATAAAAACTTATGAATATTGCCTCTTCTCCAATCAAACACTAATAATTGAAGAGAATGAGTGTTAATAAACAATATTTTAAGCTCAATTTTAAATGATGTGTAGTAGTTTAATTGGTGAGTTAAAGACATCAAATGGGTTTAAGAAAGTGTTGGAATATTGGATTCAAAACCGAAAAAATAAACATAACATTCTACTATCATTTGCCACTAAAAAATGTGATAATTGAACATATTAATAGATAAGAAGATTTAATTTAGGTCATGGAATAGAATTGGAGTTTTTTCTTCTTTCCATTCCACTGAATCAGACGGATTCAACTTACAAGCAACTCAAATCGTGAACAGTTTTGTGCGCGAATTAAAGGGAAATTATAGCGCACTTTATTCATTTGTCACTTTTATCCACTTGATGATGTTAAGCACAAGTGGGTTGGAGAATTATTGAAAATAATTCAGATATAATTTCGTGTCAAGATACCAAATTTCTTGCCAGCCTAAAAGTATTTAATTTCTTTAAAATTAAGGATTCTTTTGCTATGATATGAGTCTGGATCCTATCTTGTTTTGTAAAGGTTTAAGTACCTCTTTAAACCATTTAATAAATTTGCTAATGAAAAAAGGTTAAAAAAATTATGGGATTAGAAGAAAACATATTACATAAGTTTTAATTTATTTAAAAAAAAGTAGTTATAATAAAATTTAGCTACCACTATTACGTATCAAATGCTTAGTCAATTCTTGCACACTAAAAAAAAAAACCTTAAAACTGATGTTGTGTGATTTTTTTGAGTTAATTGTTAGTTTCATATAGAAATTAGTCAAAGAATTATCACTGATGTTGGATTTATCCGATTTCTTTGGAATTAATTGTTGAAAATATAAGTTCCACATGAGATAAAATAATGACTCGAAAAGAGTTTATAAGCAAATTGAACTGAAAATCAAAAGAATTTATACTTTTAGGTCATGAACTCCTATAAATTGTTGAAGTCCATGAAATACTCATCCTCCAATTAAGTTTTGATAAAAAAAAAATACTACGTAGTACAACATTAATAAAAAATTGAAATATTTTGCAATAAAAAGTTAAAAAGTTTTTGAATGTAATAATTTGTCGTGAAAAGAAGGATCATAGATTGATGTGTAACAAAAGTTGTCTAATTCAGTTTTTCTTTTCTCCCTAACTTCGGACAGTCCAACTGAAATGAATTATCTCTTGTGAAATTTTCACATGAGAGAGAACAATTTGATTTCTGGTTATTTTAAAATTATATTTCTTTCTTTTTAAATAATAAAAAATTACACATGAAAGGATCTAGCCCTAGAAGGACACACAAATTGTTGAAGTGAATGATTAGAAAAAAAAAAGCATAATTGACAACCTGATACAATAAAAAATAGAGAATTATTGGGTTATTAGATTTAAAGCCAGTTGTTTATGATAATTGAAGAGGATGCTTTGGGAGGGGATATGTGGCTTAGTCAGCATTGCATGAAGTAGGTCCCAATGTGCACAAATGCTAACAGCGATGTGAAACAGATTCATTTTTGGAGCATTTGGGAGAGAACAAAGAGAAGACACAAGAGACCCCATTTTCTTTTAATTTGTCAACAGAAAAACAAAGGGAACCATTCCTTGCAAGGGCGGGAAAAGAAGGGACCTTAGCCTAAATAGATGTGGTTGTTTTGTACTTGGGGGACCACACTCATTCAATTGTTTTGTGTATGATCAAATTATGGTATAAATGTACAAAGTTTCGGTCTAGTGCAAAAGGTTAAATTTTCAAACTCTGCTACAACAAATATCTTTATTTAGTGTCTGTCGATTCATCTCGAATACGATATTTTCCAGAAAACCAAAAAAAGTTACCATATAATATATATGTAATTTTGATTTTTTTTTAACTGTTTTAATATCTTTTTAATCTTTTATATAATTTCAGTTTTATTACTTTTAAAATTTTAAATATTTTATCTGCATATCAACATGTAAAATAAAATTAAACTCGTTCAAATATCAATATATTGATATTTTGTCAATAATATGTATGAATTTTAAGTAGTACAAGAAAGAAAATCAATTTCAATACAATTTTTTTATTTAAATAATGGCAAAAATGTTATTGATTAAAATTAAGTGTCCGTTATTTGTTGCATACTATGGTAGGATTTGATTGACTTTGCTACAAATTGAACAAAGACAACAAAGCTATATGATGACATATGTTAGAATCACAAAATGTTTTGAATTTTTTTAATTCAAATACTTTTTTTTATGAGTTTTAACGCAAATGATTGAAGAAAAATATTTTGAATCTTTCTATCTTTTAATATAAATAATTCAAAAGAATAATTTAGACCCTTGTAAGGCAAATAATTGAATAAAATTATTTTGAAACATTTAACCTAATAATGCAAATAGTTATTGAAAAATATTTTGGATATTTTTTATGCAAAATATCAATAAAAAAAATAAATTAGAATTCATTGATGGTGTATAGAACAATTCTGAATAGTAGTAAAATAGAAATTATATAACTTCATGTGGTATTTAGCATTTATTTGAGGATAAGTTTCTTTTTTTTATAATATTAAAAGATAAGTTGGTGGAGAAGATGTCACATATGCAATGTCACAATTTTATAGACCTAACAGGTAAAGCATCGTGATCTAGGTCCATGGTGTTTAGGATAGATTTAAGACTTAGTTTATGGTTGATGAGTATATCTATATGTAGAGGGATTTGATGATTGTTTCTACTGTTCTTGGCCTAAAAGGCTTATTTGTTAACATCTTGGATTGAAGTAGAGGTTGAAACAAATGGGAGATCCAATCGAAACCCGCTAAATTCGATGGACAAATGGGTGAAATGGATGGGTTTATTCAGTGATCGAGTAAGAAAGTAATAAAATTAGTTATGAAGAGTTACATGTGGTCGGATACAGGATTGGTAATTCAATCCAACGGTAATCGAGATTGATTGAAACTACTTAGAAAAGAAAGTTTGGAAATGTCAGTGCAACGATCACATTCACTCTCACTCATTTTTTCATATCTCAACTTCTTTATGTACTTTTTCATTGTTGATAAGAAGCAAATAAACTCTAACAAAAAAAATTGTGATCTAGTGAAGTAAAATCGCAGAACTTCTTCATTCTTCATGTCCATACCGCTACAACAATTAGTGGCCACATAGACTTGCAGAATTTTGATTCTTGTGATCTTTTTAAAATTTTGATTCACGTGCTTAATTTAAATTAACTCAAGATCGATCTTTGTTAAAATAGAATGTCCATAATATTCTAGATATGTTAGAAGTAAATAAAATAAATTATTTTTTAACAAAGTGTGATTTGTGTATGCCAATAATTAAAGATAATAGATATAAATATCACACACAAAAAGATATTAGTTCACCTAACTCAGACTAGTTCAGTGTACACAACCGTGAAATTTTCACTATATGTTTCACAACCAAAATATTCTCATTCACACCTTTTCTCTTGATCAAACTTTGATCAATTATAATTTTCATCTTTCAACCTAGAAATGATTTTTACAATCACATTTCATCATTGAAATGATTTTTACAAACACATTCAATCTAACTTAAAAGATAGACTTGAGTTACAAATGATGTGTATGATAAAGGTGTTTGAAATCTTGAAACTTCTCAACACTTGTTTGAGATAAATAAAGTAAAACTCAGTAAATGATGATCCACAAATATAGTGAAGAAAGATGGGGTTTGCTTGAAGAGTTTTTTGACTTGTTATTCCTTGAACTAGTGTTGGTAGATTTGTAAATTGAACTCTTACTTTTATCTTCAAATTGATCTTCAATTTATAGATGATAAAAGGCTTTGAATATTTAGTTTAAAATGAATATAGACATTGGACACACTTCTCAAGTGTCAGATTTGTTTTAATGCAATTAAACATGTGTTTATATTGTTGTCTAGAACGTTCTTAACAATCAAATAACATTCTTGTTTTTGGCTTTGATGGAAAACGTTAATGAGTGAGTGAATGAGTTGTGAAATATCAGTTTGATATTGTTTCCAATTAGAATTATGTAGTGTTTTCTGCAGAATATTGTAAATACAATGTACTTGTATCCTTGCTCACAACTCATCAATTTGAAGATCAATCTTTTGTAACCAGAATGTTCTTTTGTAAGACCAGAACATTTTTAGCTTCTGTTTTGTATGAGTGCTGAATTTTGACAGATGTTGTGTGTCATGCTTTTCTGCTTTGTACGCGTGTTGCTTTTTGCGGAGATGCAATGTTGGTATTTATGTTCTTGTTGTACTTTTTAATCATAAATCTGTAGATTGATCTTGTTGTTTGTTCTTGATGTTTTGTTTTTCCTTTGTTGATCCTCTTTGAACGAATCTATCTAAAACAATCCTGTGTATATAATCATGTTGCTTTCATAATGAATAATCTTCGGTTTTCCAGAATAATCTTCGTTTTTTCAGAATGATCTTGTCATCAATTTTCAATATATTTAAGACATGATTTGCTTTGATTTATATCATGATGTGATCATTGATTGTTGTATGAATATATTTGATCACTTTCTTCATGAAGATGTTATCTCAAAAATGTAATAATCATTCTTTTGAATAATTGATATATTCTTTTTAAGATTTTTTCATTATTAAGTAAATACTTATGCACTTTGATGATGTGAATGGTTTCTTACTTGTTTACTTATGCAATTCATGTTCCTTAAATAAAACTCAAGTACACTTATTAGTAGATCACTATTCATAAAAGTTAATCATTCATTTCTAAGGTTTGTTGTCATTAAAACATATATCAAATTAAAAAGTATTTTTCCTCCACAGTCATGATTATTTTTCATAAAAATTTATTGATATCCAAATAAAAATATAAAAGTAATAGTATATAAATTACTCGAGTTTAAGACAAAGAAAAATACTCGAGTTATGAATACTCGTCATATCATTGTAAATTAATTATGTGTGTAATTGATTGACAATGATATGACGATTGTGAACAGTTTACAAACTCTTTACACTTACTGCGTATATAAATTAAATCTTTAATAAAAGATTATACTTTAAAAATAGATTAGATGGAAATTAAATTTTACAAATAAATAAATAAATATTAATTTCTAAATCATTATGGATGAAAATTTAAATGGTTTTCTTTTTACCATATTATTTCTTTATTTGCTATAAAAAATGGTTTTTTTTTTAATAAAACAAATACATAGAGATATATATTTTCAAAAAGAGAAATAAGTTAAAGGATGAGTCACAGGCAGCGAAGGGAAATAATAGATTTTCAAAATGAGAAATAAATTTATTTATTTACCATCTATTCACTCAACTAATATCTAGGAAAATTTATTATTACTTAAATTAACCTCTATTTTTTTCTTCATAAAACCTCTAAAATTTTATCATAAGGAAATTGAATATTTGACATAAATTTAAACTTTTTTATATTATTTTAGATAATTTTTAATTGAAATAACCCAATAATATATTTAAAATTTAGTTTATATATATTATCGGTATAAAGATTTTTTACACAATCGATCTATCAAAATTATTAATTCATTAAAAATATTTGATTTTAGTCATATTTATTTTTAAAGTCAAATATTTGAATTATTGTAATTTGCTAATAATATAAATTTTTTGACATAGTCAATGTATAATATTTAAACTCTATTTTGTTTGGGACATTAAACCTATATTTTAAATTATTAAGTTGTAAAAGTTTAAAACATTTTTAAAGTCATACTAACATATTTATATTATATTAATCATTTTATAAGTACGGTCGAACACTAAATGGATATATTATTTATTCGAGAATCAAATGTCAGTTTTTGATGTTGTGGGAGACTAACATGATAACGGGTGGTGAGGTTGAGAAACCTCTCGTGGATAGGGTATACTTTCATGTGTATTGATAATAACCCACTCTTGGATTTCATTGTTCAACAATATTATTCGAAAGGGAAAGACAATGCAGGTTGTGGGATAAGTGAGTTTTCCAAAGAGAAAGAAATGTTATCAAATGATGATTCGTCTATTTCATCTAACACAATTCATCAGCTATCAAATGATGCTGGAGCCATTAACTAACTCATTGGTAGAATTTAAACAAATGTTGCATAAGTTGCTGCTTCTGTCAATTATTTAGCCAACATAGTGGCCAAAATTCAAAGTGAGAACCAATAGGTAAATGAAATATTTGACTTGGGTATTATTGATCATTGAAGCGATGCACTGAAGAAGGACTAAGCTAAATATCAACCTATTGATAGAGTATCAATTGCATTTCATCAAACTCCAACTAAACAAATTTTCAATCCAAATGTTGCTTAATTATGATGTATGCGCCTTTGAACTGAAGATGCTTGTAAAGTTCATTTTTAGATATGAGAATAGATCAGACCAGATTTTAAAAAGTTTGAGTTTGATTTACGATTAATTTTTTATGTATGAATCTGAAATATAGTCTATCATAGACTTTGTTTAAGTTTGATCTAACATTTTTCAAAAGTCTAGTCTAAAAGCCAATTTATATTAAAGCATAGTATATTTTATATTTGTTTAAAATAGGCTAAATTAAACATTTATATATAAGGAAAACCAATAAAATAATAAACATAAAAAAATTAATAAAATTATACTTTTTTTACTCAATAAATATTGAATGACAATGTTATAACATAAGCCCCAAGTCACTTTGACACTCCACCGAACATCCTATATATTATTCGATGTATAGAATTTATAAGTTTTTTTTTTTTAAGTTTGAGTCTAATTTTTTTATTAAATAGAACGTGACAAACCAGATTTTAAATAGGTTAGGTCATAAGTCTATGACAAACGACCTAGTATGTTTCCACCCATCTTTATTAAGTTCAGAATTTTTTTCAAATTATTTTAAAAATAAAAAAATAATTAAAAAACAAAAGGGTACAATATCTATTTTAAAATTGAGGGTACTCAAAACACTTTTTAACTGATATTTTTCATTTTTTTTGTTAGCTTATGTTTATATCCCAACCTTTGTTACTTTTCCGTTTTTAATAAATTTTTCGCTTATAGGAAAAAAATTGATTTGCTTTCTAAATAAATTGCATGGTTATTATAATTTTTTGAAATATATAACATGACAGAACATTAGCATTATTTTCCATTTTTCAAGCGTGTTTTTCCAACTAAGACACAATTTAATACAGTGAGTAGTAAACGTGAATTATTTGTGATATAAATTATTGTAATATATAATAATTATAATTTTATTTTTTAAAATTTGAAAAGAGGAAAAAAATTTATTAAACAAAGTGATATTAATAATCAACTTACAATTATTTTCAAAAAATTTAATTTCAATATCTTAAAATTACAAGATTAAATTATTACCATTGAGTTAACGCATCGTTATGGGCCAAATATTGTCAATAGTAGTAGAAACAATATAATTAACTTCTATAACAACATATTATAATTATTTACGAGACTATTTTAATTTTAACTTGCTACAATATGTTTAGTAAAAGAAAAAAAAAAAAAAAAAAAAAAAAAGAACAACTTGCTACAGTATGTGGATTTTATTTTAGAAATACTATTCTCGTTTTTTGTTGTTGTTGTTAGAACAAAGCAATCAATTTTGTCAAAAAAAATATAACAAAGCAATTAAAAACTACATATGCCTGTATATTACTGCTTTTGGGACAATGCCTTATTTGCTCAAAGAATGCAATAAGAGATTATTCTCAAAAGGAAAGAGGTTAATCAAAATAATATATAATAAATATTCGAGTAACAAAACGGAAGGATGATTGTCTATGACATCATAATGTTGGCATTAAAATGTATTCATTGCATTTAAAACAATTTTAATTTTCAATGGGCATGTAAAAAGTTTTATCACTCATAACTAATCAAATTTGTAATTAAAATAGTCAATTATTTATATATTTTATATTATCAAAATAAAATAGTCAATTATTTCTATTGATTTGACGTTTGTAATTAATTGACAATATAAAATATATAAATTAATTTCTTTTAATATTAGTAAAGACAATTTCATTTTTTTTTAATATTTTAAATGTAGAGAAAATCAGTTTTATTTGTAAAAGTTGAATGAGAAATAGGTGTCATCTCTCTATATAAGTATAAAAAAAGATTAAGTTTTACTCTCTACTACTAATTCAGATTAGTTGCTCATCAATTAAATTGGCGTCAATTAAGTTGATGAGCAACTTATAATTTGGTGCTTTGGTAAAAAGGGATTCTTTATTTACAATGGCATCAATGTTCCTTAAGATTGGTCACTTGGATCCAAAATTCATATGGAGAATGCAAAATTCACATCACCCACTTGGACAATCTCTTAAGAGACGAGGAGGACAACTCTTGTATCTTCATGGAGAAAGGAATGCAGTCTCCATTGCTTCTTACCCCACCAATGGTGACAAACTTCAACCTAACAGGTTCCACACTCCTACCATTGTTCATTAATTTTTTATTTTTTATCTTATGCAATTTTATGAAATTCGTATGATATAATATGTGAAGATTAGTACATTATATTCCCCAATAGAAGACAAATACATAGAGTATTTGTATTGATTGGCTTTGTTACACAAACACTACAATGATACATGACATATAAAAGATGACTAAAATGAAATGAGAAATTTGCTGTGTTTTAAGTTACAACTTTGCTAGATGGGTAGAAACCCTATCGGGTCGGCCATGAGTAGGGTTCTCAGTCCAACCCAATTGCACATCATCTTAAATGTTTGAGGTTTCAATTTTTTTTAAATATGGGTTAATTGCAGTTTTGTTCTCCTATTTTAGCTGAATTACAAATGTAGTCTCTTTAATTTATTTATCCCCAATTTTGATCTTCCAAACAGAATTTTAGTCCAAAATGAAGTTTCATTTTTTCAAGTCACGCCACACCATTTAGAATAATAGATTTCAGGTACAATTGCTACACCACGAGATCTTATGACGTGACTTAAATAATCACAAACAAAAAAATGAAACTTCATCAAGTTTTTGAACCAAAATCCTGTTTAGGGACTAAAATTGGGGAGAAATAAGATCAGAGAATTACTTTTACGATTCTAATATAAAGAGATCAAAACTGCAATTAAGCATTTAAATATTGTATTTATTTTTTTTCCTTTTCGCAATTCACGCGTTTCTTTCTTTCTTTTTTTCTTCATTTTCGGTTTTCACAAGTTTCTCTTTTTTTTTTTTTTCTTCAGCTCTCCCCTTCTCTAGTTAGAAAAATGACTCTTTTTTTTAAGTATCTTTAAGGTTAATATTAGTTTAAAATTCTATTAAAATATTATTTATAATTAATAAGATAATTTGAGTTTTTAAATTTTTTGTATTTTATTTTAGTTAAAGATTTAATTTTGTAAAGTGATCTAAAAAATGTTTGAGACTACACTGAAACACTCTGTTTAGAATTCACAAATCCACCAATAATTGAACATGTTGGTCGCTTCCATTCCTTTTTGTTTCAACAATAATAATTTAAAAATAACAAAATAAATATATAAAATGGTTTGAATTTTCATTTTTTAATTGACAAACATTAATGGTTAGTTTGTCAATGAAGAGATGGTAATAAAAAATAATATTTTTCTTAATGCTTTTTTAGTGTCCCAATTACGGCCTCGTAAATCTTAAATAATATTATTTCATTATTCATAAATTTCATAATATTTTATTAATTTTGTCAACACATAAAATTTATTAATCATTAATATTTTATAAGCTATTTGCTGAGAGAGAGAGAGAGAACAGTTTCCAAAGATTCAACCAATTGATTTCATTATTACAATTTTTTATGGATCCAATTTTTCATTATTACAATATATGTTTTACATCCAAAGATTCAAACAAAAACGTATAGAGAGAGAATAGTTCGTTTGTTATATGATTTTACTACATTATTGTTAACTCATGATCTATTTATATGTCTGTTACTCTAGACATTGATTATAATTAATTAATTTTAGGACTATTAATTAATAATTAATACTATTGAGGAAATGAAAATCACAATTGAACAAATTAAGTAAAAGTCATTAATTAGTATCGAAATAATAAATATATTACTTTTTAGTAAAAAATAATATTATATTACTATTTTTAATTTAGTACATGAATGAACGATAAATTGATAATGTAGTATATATTATTCTATTACTATGTCAAAGTTCCCATAAAAAATAACTTTGCAAAATAGTACAAATACAATATTTTTTTTTATCACAAGATTATTTTACATAAAATTAAAAATAAAACCACTGTTAAAAAATTTAGACAAATGGGTTCTAGATGATTTGTATCTATGATGTAATTGTCAAAGATATATATTTTTTAAATAAAAACTTACATTTCTTCTTGAATTTTCACCAAAAAAAAGGTAGAAAATCATAAAATTAGATTTGATGGTTTGATTATGGTTTATTTTATTGTCAAAATTTCATAATTATAAATGTTTTATTTTGGTAAGTTTACCCGAATTACGTTTCAAACTAACTGGAATTATTGTAATTTAACCTTTTTATTTAAAAGAAAAACTGATACACTTTTTTTAAACATATATTGTTTGTAACGAACTCTTTAACCCTCAATGTTGTATCTCGTTTTTCATTTTTGTTCTTTTTGGAACACATATTTTAACTATTGTGTTAATTATTCTTTGTTTTCTCTAATAAATTGAAAATAATTTATGCATAATTTTTTATTGAGTTCGAAGTATATATATCATGAATGATGTTATTTAATTCGAAATAATCTTTAAAAAAAATGATGACTTGTCATTTTACTAGAGGATAGTCAAACAATCATTCTTATACTTAGTGAAAAACATAAAGTAAAAAATAGCTATTTTTATAACTTCATATTTTTTTTTACAATAACATCATTTTCGGTATATAATATGTGATGTGGTATTTTTTGGTAAGGAGGAAAAACAAAAGGAAAGAAAACGGTGGACTCAATGTTTTTGTAATTTTTTTGTTTAAAATAAAGGAATTGTATTGTGAATAAAGTTGTTAGAAATAATCTCTGTAATATTATCTTTATATATGTTTTAGCAAGTGCGTAGGTATATGGCTCGATCCATTTAAGCTTGCGTTGCTATGGAACCATATATTGCAATAGAAATTTCAATATTTTGGTCCGCTTCCACATGGTATATGATAATAATGACTCTAATTTAAAATAAAAATAATTAATAACAATAAAAAATTTCAAATCATTAATGAACCAATATTATATATTTTTACTTTTTATTTTTTATCATTTACATTTTATTTCATTATTCTTTCACAAGTCTCTTTAACAAAATATTTATACTAATCTTCAATCTTAACTTAGTATATTTCAAAAAATATTCCAGGTTAATATAGAAATAAAATAAATAGTGAGTAATTTTATATTTTTAAATAAATATTTTTATTTATTATATTTATTTCCTTTTTAATATCGTAAAAATTTATTATTATTATTTTGACCAAATTATTATTTATCTTTAACTTCTCCATAAATGTTAAAATATACTTTTAATATTTATTTTGATTATTTATATTTTAAAAGATTAATTTTCATCATCTATTTTTACAATATTCAAATTTTTTCTTTTACTTATTTTTGTTAAATATTTTATTATTGTGTGTTGCCAAATCTTAGGATCAAACTCAGAAAATGAGCTGAAATAGGCCAGTCCATAGTTTAATTAGACCACAAAAAAATTTGGTATTCCGGCTCATTCTAAAATAAACCAAGCCATATTGAACCAAGTCCAAATTTTTAACAAATAAAATATTTTAATTTTACAATAAAATGCATAAAAGAGAGATGAGAATTATTATTCCCAATAGTCTCTCAAGCCCAAAAAAATCTAAAATATCTCTTATCAGATTCTACAATTCGGTTTGTTAATTTATTTTATTTACGCATCTGAAAACTTAAGTTCCGAAATTCTATAATTCGGTAGATACCTTAATATAGGTAGAACGCCATTTTTCCTATTGATTATATTTTCTAAATATAAAACTCTCTTAACCTCCATTTGTCTTGAATCCAACTCAATCTTATTTTTTTTATTTGAAATTCACATTAAAACTTCACTTTTTGATTCATCAACTCTTAATCATCAAAATAAGTTTTTATTTTTATTTTTTTATCTAAGTTGAGTCAATTTTTAATTTTTGTGTTTATGTTTTTATATTTTTTATTTTAGTGTTGATATTTTTGTTGTTGTCGTTTCAATAGATAGTTAGGGATGAATATAGTCACATTTTAATTTCTTTTGCTTTTTAAAGTCATTAGAATATCTTTTGGTGGATCTATGTTCTTTGTCGTCTCATCATCAAGTTCATTTTCTTCCTCATTAAAATGACCAAGATAACCTTCTAATTTGGTATCATCTCATGGTTGTGTAATCCTAACATAACACTAAGATCTCATTATTTGGTTGTTAGAAAATAATCACGCACCTTAAATGGACACTCACATTTTATAGATCACATGTCTTCGCGCTTCAACTTCTTTATGGTTCTTTTATACACACCATCCCTTTTCGCAACTCAATACAAAAAATTGTTCTCTTTTATAAGAACTATGATCAGAATTTATAATTATCATTAAAAATTATAACATAGATGCCTGACGACGAACCCCAAGCAATCAAATAATCTCGACAGCTACATTTATTACCAGTAATAAAGTTTATCCAAACATCAATGTCAATCACCACTTTCTCTATAATGTTCGATTTCAAGTCAGATACGAGCTCATATATTTTTTAAGTTGCAGACTTAGGTTTTTGTTCAGTAACAGGCCCAGGTTTAAAATCGGGTGAGGGCGAATGTTTAGATTCAGCTTCAGCCTCAATCATAACTAACTACAAACATTTAACCCAAATTAAAACTCAACTATGCAGAAAACATACAATTATGGACTGCATTAACACCCACCGAATGCGTGAATTCGGTAGTGTTGCGTCTTTGAAAAACATATTACCGCAATAGTGTTAAATTTTTGAAAAACACAGTATCAAATATCATAATTCGATACAATTAAATACAAAACTTTAACAATCAAAATGACAACGAGGAGGGTTTTAGAGCTACATTACCTTTATAATGAAGAAAAATATAGTTAATGATACCGATTGATAGAAGAATGGAGTTTTTGAACTCCTAAAATGTAAAAATAGGTGAAATATTTAAGGTTGAGTGTTGAAGAATAAATATTTGGTGAGAAGAATCGCAATGTTTTTATATTGGTGTCAACTGAATAACATAATCCGATAACTTAAATTATCAGATTCAAACATCTGAAAATTTACCGACCTAGAAGTTAGGATCTAATAAAATATAAATATAAAAATTTGACGACCTCTAAACAACCTTATAAAAAATTGAGCAACTTTCAAAAGAGATTCATTATGACCCAGCTATCAATCTTAAATGGGTTAAAATGATCCAACCCAATCCAAAATAAGTGATATACTCATTTGTATTAGAGTGTTGAATAACCAAATAACAACCCAAATTTACATAAGTGGAAATGTACATATATTTAACGGAAAAAGGAACCTACTAACTCCCACCTATAACACAAACCCATGCTTTAATCAATATTAATTAATTTATATACTTAACATCAAATCTATCAACTAAACAATTAATTAAATGGTAGCTCTGTTTATCATCTGTGTCTTTCCTTTATCATTAAAAAAATCAGATTATTTTTTTCACTTCTCCAATCTTCTCAAAAGGGATATGGTCACATGATTTATTTTAAACATTAAAATAATTTTAACAATTAATGAATAAATTAATAATTTTTGTGTGTGTTCTAATCTCTGATGCTTTGTACTTTTTCTGTTTTGTCTCAAAACTATAAAATTTTAAAAAAATTAAGATGTAATTGATGATATTTTTTCTTTTATATCTTTAAAAATTCATAAATAGATATTAAATAAATTATATTTAATAAATAAATAATAAAAAAACTAAATCAATCTAAATATATTATCTATTAACATATGTTCAAGGACTAAACAAAGAGTAACATTATTGTATAATAAATAAAACATTAGATTCACGTGAATAACAATCATATATGTTTGAGGGGTCAGCTCTTGATTTGTTTTTTCACTTTTACCAAATCTCCAGAAAGTTTATACTTTACTAATAAAACTTGAATGAAGTACCTTACCATTGTATATTAGTTTTACATTAATATTTAATGAGAGTAACTTATTTTATTATACTTGATTACCATTTTTAAAATACAATTTTAGAAATAAAATAATATAAGAAAACAATACATTTCTTTAAATATAATGTAAAATTAGTATATAAAGACAGCAAACATGATTTAAATTTTATTAATTAACAATATAAAAAAATAGTTGGAATAATAATAATAATAATAATATTTAAAAAACGAACTAAGAAGCAGAGATAGTTGGAGAGGGGTGATTCATGAAATTTTAGCTTCCATATTTGACTGGTAATGAAGAAGGGTTGGTGGGCACCGCCAAGAAACTAACTTCGCACAGTCAATAGAGGCGCCCATTACCATTTTCATTTTCATTTTTATTTTTATTTTCATTTTCATTTGTGTTCCTCCTCAATCTTAACCCCAAATTATTATCATACTATCAAACAAAATCAATTGTTTTTTTTTTTTTTTTACTGATTTTGTTTTGTTACCGGTATTTTGAATGAATGAATAATAATAAATAATAATTACTATTCACAGGTAGAAAAAGGGGGTAGGTAGCTGGGAACTACTTCTTCTAAGTCTAGTGCAGTAGGAATAGTATATTTAGAGAGAGAAAGATAGAGAGAGGTGTTGTTGTGGAATAGGCATGTACCACGTGCTACCTTCATTCAAGACACCCAAACCAAACCTACCTTTTCTATTTCACACTCTCTAATATCAGCTTCGGTTTGGTTGGTTTCTGTATGATCATCATTTACATACATACATTCATTCTCTCCAACATTTCTACTATAACCTCTCTAACTCACATCAACTAATCAATTCTTCATTTCTTCTTCCACACACTTCCCTCCTTCCAACAAGGTTTCTCTTTCTCATCCATTTCTTTTTATTTTATTATTTTAAGTTCTGTTACTTCTCTATGCTTAGCTGATTTTGATTGATATTGGAATTAGTCCAAAAGTTTTCTTTTTGGTTGGTAGGTTGCTTCATTCAAACTTTCTATTATATGCCTAATCTAAATGTTAAGGGATTATTTGGTTCCAAAATTTTAGTGATAACAATAGCAATCATTGCATACTGTTTGTTTCTTTTTTTGCTATACCGCATCTGAAAGTGAGAGTGATGGAGAGAGATACTGAACTATTTGGCTGTGTTTGGATGTATATATGTTGTAGTGAATGGATTTGTAATAGAATTTATCAGGTGGAGCTCTGATTTGTCAAAATCAGACATAGTTTTGAGTGCTTTCAAAATTGGAGTTTCTTACCAAATCCATATACCGTTGACCAAACAGAACATAACAGTTATTTTTTTTTTTAATAATTATTTTATTCCTTTTGCCCTGTATGAATCTTGCAAGATAAGTTAAGATGGATTTTTTTTTCCTTCTATTGTTTGTTTATATGTTTTATCTTGAGTTTCTTCTATACAAGAAGCTATATGAATATTTCTCATGAAAGTTTTTCTGGATTTCTATAGACTGAAGAAGCAATATAAATTGGATCAAAGAAGAAAAATAAAAACTAACTTCTAAATGATATGCCTTGAACTGCTGTTAAGCTATTTTTCTTTTTACGGTGCAGTGCGTTGGAGACAGCTAGAAGAAGAACAATAATGGCTGGTGTCGGGCGTGGGAACAGTGGGAGTGGATATATAAACGGCGTGAACCCAAATAGGCACCCTGCTACAATTTCTGAAGTAGACGAGTTCTGCAATGCTCTTGGGGGAAACAGGCCGATTCATAGTATATTGATTGCAAACAATGGAATGGCAGCGGTCAAGTTTATACGTAGTGTTAGGAGTTGGGCATATGAGACATTTGGCACAGAAAAGGCTATCTTGTTGGTTGCCATGGCTACTCCAGAGGACATGAGAATCAATGCAGAACATATCAGAATAGCTGATCAGTTTGTCGAAGTACCTGGTGGTACCAATAACAATAATTATGCCAATGTGCAGCTTATTCTTGAGGTGCGTGATTTTAACTTTGTGAGGTTTTGTACTTCTAGTAATTGTCGTAGTAGATTTTGTTAAGGAGAGTAATGAATAGCAAAGCATGATAATAAAATTGTATGTCTTTATTTGTACCATATTTTTCTTTTTATGAATGCTTTCAATTGAAATGTCATCCGGAAGAGAGAAAGTGTATTTTCAGACTTTTCCACTAGAAACTTAACAAATGTGCACATTGCAAGACATTTGATAAAATGTGAACTGCGTTGTTTGTTTCTGTTGCTTTGCTATCTTTCTTGTTGCCTATAGGTTCCTGCAGCTTACTGTTGTAATTCAAATGATTTCAGTGCTTATGTAGTTATGATTATTTTGGCATACATAAATTTTAAATTTTGCTGACGGTCGTGCAATGTGTACTTCTCAGATTGCCGAGATAACTCATGTTGATGCGGTGTGGCCTGGTTGGGGTCATGCATCTGAGAATCCTGAGCTTCCAGATGCATTAAAAGCAAAAGGAATTGTATTTCTTGGACCTCCTGCAGTATCTATGGCAGCATTGGGAGATAAAATTGGTTCTTCGTTGATTGCTCAAGCAGCAGAAGTGCCAACCCTTCCATGGAGTGGTTCTCATGTAAATTTCATCTCCCTTTGCGGTGTATTTCTTTAGTATGGGGTTCCCAACTTACGACTTTGTAATTTTTCACAGGTGAAAATTCCTCCTGAAAGCTCCTTGATTACTATTCCTGATGAAATTTACCGGGCAGCATGTGTTTATACAACAGAAGAAGCAGTTGCAAGTTGTCAAGTTGTAGGGTACCCTGCAATGATCAAGGCGTCTTGGGGTGGTGGTGGTAAAGGCATAAGAAAGGTTTGCTTCTTGTGTGGTCAACTTCGTAGCATATAGAAAATCTTTTAGTATCAAAATCTATGAAGCACTTACGGAGACATTCGACACGGCACTAACATTGACATGTTAATAATTTGAGAAAGTGAAAGTGATTGAATGTAATTACACGTATCTGTGTCGGACACCGGACAAACTTTCAATATGAAGTGTTAGTGCTTCGTAGATCAGTGATGATTGTGCCAATCATATTTTTGGTGTGTTTTGTAAGGTAAAAGTTTAGAAACTAACAGACATGTGGATATTTTAGGTTCATAATGATGATGAGGTAAGGGCATTGTTCAAGCAAGTTCAAGGTGAAGTTCCGGGCTCACCTATATTTATAATGAAAGTTGCTTCCCAGGTTAGATAAATGACTGAACTTTGATCTGAGTGAGCGTGATTCTTTGAGTTTTGATCATATTCTGATGATCTCTCTTGCTTTTAAATAGAGCCGGCATCTTGAAGTCCAGTTAATTTGTGATCAGTATGGAAACGTTGCGGCTTTGCACAGCCGTGATTGCAGTGTTCAAAGAAGGCACCAAAAGGTATGAAAATCTTCCGTTGCTACGCCAAATTGTCATGGTGGAATGAATCTCACAAATGACATAATTGGTCATCTGTAACAGATTATTGAGGAGGGTCCCATTACTGTAGCACCTCCAGAAACGGTGAAAGAACTTGAACAGGCAGCTAGAAGATTGGCTAAATCTGTAAATTATGTTGGTGCAGCTACTGTTGAGTATCTTTATTGCATGGAAACTGGCGAGTACTACTTTTTAGAGTTGAACCCCAGACTACAGGTGTTGTACTATATCCTCGATTTTGGGTCACACCGTAATTAATTTGTTTTTCTTTTATGTCTTGATTGCTTCTCCTTTTTATTTGGTTCTCCCCTTGTTTGTGATTGATATGTTAGTATTTTGTTTGAAAGTGGACATAGAAGCATAGTGTTCCTTATGATAATGCTTAGAATTATGCGTCGACATAGGCATTTGAGCTTAGTATTTTTTTTTTTTCATGTTGATAAATATTTTCTGATTTTGTTGTGTTTATTGGTATATAGGTTGAGCATCCTGTTACTGAATGGATAGCCGAGATAAATCTGCCAGCAGCACAAGTTGCCATTGGGATGGGTATCCCTCTATGGCAAATTCCTGGTACAGCTTCAGATATACTTTTTAATACTATTAGTGTTCTATTCTTGTTTGCTTGTTTTCTTACCTATATTTCATGTGTCTCACATTCTCACTTAACAGAGATTAGGCGTTTCTATGGGGTGGAACATGGTGGTGGGAATGATGCTTGGAGGAAAACATCAGTTTTAGCTACCCCTTTTGATTTTGACAAAGCAGAATCTACAAGGCCAAAAGGTCATGTTGTGGCTGTGCGAGTGACTAGCGAGGACCCCGATGACGGTTTTAAGCCTACAGGCGGGAAAGTGCAGGTTAACTACTAAATCCAACAAGAATCTCATCTTTTATTTCATGCTTCACATTACATGTACTGAGTTAAATATTTGCACAGGAGCTCAGCTTTAAAAGCAAACCAAATGTGTGGGCATATTTCTCTGTTAAGGTAAGTCTTCTATTTCTTCAAATGTAGGTTTAACTTGAATGTTGAGGTGCTAAATTTTGGCAATTATATGTTTGCAGTCTGGAGGAGGAATCCATGAATACTCAGATTCTCAGTTTGGTAAGTATGTTTAACTTGAATGTTGAGGTGTTAATAATAGTGATCGATTATTTTTTTCTTACTTTTGTGCCATACATAATATTTTAACATTGCATTTTTCTATGGTAATTATAACTTTTAACAGTGTTGAACTTTTTCATCAGTAGGGATTCTAATAAGGACTATATTTATCCAATGAGTATATAATTATCTTCTATTAGCTGGTAATAGCCTTCTGTTTTACCTCAGGACATGTTTTTGCTTTTGGAGAATCTAGGGCTTTAGCAATTGCAAATATGGTTTTGGGGCTGAAGGAAATCCAAATTCGTGGAGAAATCCGGACCAATGTTGATTACACAATTGATCTTCTGAATGTAAATCACTTACCATGATGGCAAATTAGTTTTATGAGAAGTGTGTATGGTGCAGAAGTGACATTATTTCAATATTTGTTCTGTCAGGCTGCAGACTACAGAGAAAACAAATTTCACACTGGTTGGTTGGACAGTAGAATTGCAATGCGTGTTAGAGCAGAGAGGCCTCCTTGGTATCTGTCTGTTGTTGGAGGGGCACTCTATGTAAGCAATGCTTTTTTATATATATTTTTCTCCTTGAGTTTTTGTTAGTTTCTCATCCTGGAATTCACGACCTCTGCTTTATCCAATTAATACAGAAAGCTTCTGCCAGCAGTGCAGCTTTGGTTTCAGACTATGTTGGCTATCTTGAAAAGGGACAAATCCCTCCTAAGGTATTATATACAAATGGGAGAAACATGTGATTCATAGTGCATCTCACTCTGTTCTTAGTTTCTAGTGATACTAATGTCAGCTATTAATTATGCCAGCGCATATCTCTTGTCCATTCTCAAGTGTCCTTGAGCATTGAAGGAAGCAAATATACGGTATGTATCTTATAAATTCAACTTGATGGAAATTATTTGTAATTCCCTTACCTTTTGACAATGCTCAATTTGCATAACTCATCCTCCAAAACAATTTCTAGATTGACATGATACGAGGAGGACCTGGAAGTTATAAATTGAAATTGAATCAATCTGAGATAGAAGCAGAGATACATACTTTACGTGATGGAGGTTTGCTGATGCAGGCAAGTATTGTTCTATGTACTACTTGTGTTTTTGTAGTTCTCTCCACTACAGGATTACTCATCATAATCAACTTTATATTATACTGATCTATTTCTCTCTATTTTCATATTACCATTTGATACAACGTTAAAGAAAACTTTATCTCCCATTTAGCTAATACTGTGTTGTTTTATTCTGGAAATCACTCCTTTTAGTATTTTATACTGCTCCTTTATTCTATATCTGATTCATGATTTCTTAACTGGTAATTTCTGCTTGTTACAGTTGGATGGAAACAGTCATATATTATACGCAGAAGAAGAAGCAGCAGGAACTCGTCTTCTAATAGATGGAAGGACTTGCTTACTTCAGGTGAAACTAGTTCACTTCTACATTAAAAGTTCTGTTTCTTTTTTATTGTGGCTGATGTAAGTTTCTGAACCCCTTTTACATGCAGAATGATCACGATCCATCAAAGTTAATTGCTGAGACACCATGCAAGCTTATGAGATATTTGGTTGCGGATGACAGTCACATTGATGCGGACACACCGTACGCTGAGGTTGAGGTCATGAAGATGTGCATGCCTCTTCTTTCCCCTGCTTCTGGGATTATTCATTTTAGAATGGCCGAAGGTCAAGCCATGCAGGTATGTAGTGTTCTACACAGGAAGTACAAGTACTCAAAATGAAAGAAAAATGATAAGAAAGAATTCTATTTTGCAGGCTGGTGAACTTATAGCAAGGCTTGATCTAGATGATCCTTCTGCTGTAAGAAAGGCAGAACCCTTCAATGGGAGCTTCCCAATCCTAGGCCCTCCAGCTGCAATTTCAGGTAAAGTTCATCAGAAATGTGCAGCAAGCTTAAATGCTGCACGGATGATTCTTGCTGGCTATGAGCACAATATCGATGAAGTGAGTAAATTCCTCTTCTGGATTTCATTTACAATGTAATCTGACAATAGTTTTGGATTCTATTATTATTCCGAGACTTGTATATACCTGTTTTGTTAACAGGCTAGACATTTGTTTCAGGTTGTTCAAAATTTGCTGAATTGCCTTGATAGCCCTGAATTGCCTTTCTTTCAATGGCAAGAGGTATTGGCAGTTCTGGCAACCCGTCTTCCCAAAGATCTAAGAAATGAGGTAAATGGACACCTTGCTTGTTTTTCCCTCTGATTTAACATTTTTCTGATGTGATCTGAAATGCCCTTGAACTATGTGGTTTGTCAGTTGGAAGCAAAATATAAGGAGTTCGAAAGTATTTCAAGCTCACAAAATATTGATTTCCCTGCCAAATTATTGAAGGGAATTCTTGAAGTGAGTTGATGTTCCTGAATTTCTCATTCTAATGTTTTCCCTTTTAATACATATAAATTCATCAGGTGTGTTTTATACTGCAGGCTCATCTTTCCTCCTCTCCTGAAAGAGAAAAAGGAGCCTTAGAAAGACTAGTTGAACCTCTGATGAGTCTTGTAAAGTCTTATGAGGGTGGAAGAGAGAGCCATGCCCATAAAATTGTTCAATCTCTTTTTGAAGAGTATCTTTCAGTCGAAGAACTATTTAGTGACAATATACAGGTTAGTATGATTATTTGTTTGCTTGTACTAATATTATGTGCACAATTAAATCTATTATGACCTTGACCTTTTGTCTTCCACCTGCAAAATTAGTTTTTCTGGATGATGTTACAAAAATGCATGATTTGTTGTTTTTATGTCTTATTTAGCTACAGCACACCGCTTAATCATTTTGAGTTATTTATTTACGGGAATTAAACTGCTTATTGAATATCTCAGGGCGCTCATAAAAATCGGTCAACACAATTTTTCCCCCCTTCCATTTCCACGTTCATTTCATCTAACTAACTATTGGTTTATCATTCAACTATGTAGAAGCGAAGAAGCTATTTTTAAGATAAAAGGTTTATTCTAATCATTCAGTACCCCAGATTATTCATGACATTTTTCCTTTCTCCTGACATCTAGGCTGATGTAATTGAACGACTCCGTCTTCAATACAAGAAGGATTTGTTGAAGATTGTAGATATTGTGCTCTCTCATCAGGTATAAAATTTTATAAAATTCTAAGCTTGAGTGATTTGCCTCCTTGATGTCTTATTGACATGGTACTGAAATTATATTAACTGCATTTCATGGGTTTCAGGGTGTCAAGAGCAAAAATAAGCTGATACTGCGACTAATGGATAAACTGGTTTACCCTAACCCTGCTGCCTACAGAGATCAATTGATCCGATTCTCCACACTAAACCATACAATTTATTCTGAGGTTGGTCATTCCTCCCTCAATTATGTACTTTCATTTTTATCCTGTGTATGATACTTATAATTTCTTTAGAACATTTTGATTCTAATCCGGATTTGTGAACTTCTTGATGCAGTTGGCTCTCAAGGCAAGTCAGCTGCTAGAACAAACTAAATTGAGTGAACTTCGATCCAGCATTGCTAGAAGTCTTTCTGAACTTGAAATGTTTACTGAGGACGGTGAAAATATTGATACTCCTAAGAGGAAGAGTGCCATTAATGACCGAATGGAGGACCTTGTGAGTACTCCTTTGGCAGTTGAAGATGCCCTTGTGGGTTTATTTGATCACAGTGATCACACCCTTCAAAGGAGGGTTGTGGAAACTTATATTCGTAGGCTCTACCAGGTACATCAGTTTTACTGCTATAATCTGATATCATTTTGATTCTAAATGCCTGTTTTAATTTCTAGTATTTTCTGTCAGCCATATCTTGTCAAAGAGAGCGTCAGGATGCAGTGGCATCGATCTGGCCTTATTGCTACGTGGGAGTTCTTAGAAGAGCACGTTGAACGGAAGAATGACGTTGACGACCAGACATCGGAAAAAACAGTGGTCGAGAAACGTAGTGAGAAGAAATGGGGAGTGATGGTTGTAATTAAATCTCTTCAATTTTTGCCAGCAATTATCAGCGCTGCATTAAGGGAAGCAACCAATAACTTTAACAAAGCACTTAGAAGTGGTTCTGGTGACTCAAGTACACATGGTAATATGATGCATATTGGATTAGTGGGAATCAACAACCAAATGAGTTTACTTCAAGACAGGTAAAATCTCGGAAATTGATTACATTATTTTGAACCTAGTCTTGCAATTTGATTAATAGTCTAGTTCTAGTCTTTTAACTTAAAGGCTTCTTAAATCCTATTGGTGATGATTGGGGTCAGTATCAAATCGAACAATATTAAATTATTAGTTTTCATCTATAAACTAAGTGCCAGATTGACTACTATTTTCTTTTTGAACTATGAACGGGAACATCTTTTGTCTTCTTGACAAGCCAATTTGTGGTCTTTTGCAGTGGTGATGAGGATCAGGCTCAAGAAAGAATCAATAAGTTGGCCAAAATACTCAAAGATCCGGAAGTAGGCTCCACAATACATGCTGCAGGTGTTGGAAATATTAGCTGTATCATACAAAGGGATGAAGGGCGAGCCCCGATGAGGCATTCATTTCACTGGTCTGCTGAAAAGCTATATTATGAAGAGGAACCTCTGCTGCGTCATCTGGAACCTCCCCTATCCATTTATCTTGAATTGGTTAGTTTTTCAACGGTTCAAGTCCCAGTTTTGTTTTATATGGTGGGAAAGAAGCATATTCCACTTGTATGTTTGATCTTTAACTCCCTAATATTTGTGTGATTATAGGACAAACTTAAAGGCTATGAGAATATACGGTATACACCATCCCGAGATCGTCAATGGCACCTCTACACGGTTTTGGATAGCAAGCCACAACCAATTCAAAGAATGTTTCTTAGAACACTTTTAAGACAGCCAACCACAAATGAAGGATTCTCTTCTTATCAAAGGCTGGATGCAGAAACTTCTCGTGCACAATTGGCTATGTCCTTTACTTCAAGGAGCATTTTTAGGTCCCTGATGGGTGCAATGGAGGAGTTGGAACTTAATTCACACAATGCCACCATCAAATCCGAACATGCCCATATGTACCTCTATGTCATCCGTGAGCAGCAAGTAGATGATCTTGTGCCTTTTCCCAAGTAATTATGACTCCAAACTTTGCTATGTTGTATTCTTTTTTTAAATAATATTCATGTATATATTGTCTTATTAGTGTCTAGTAAAGAAGATTTCATCTGGTTTTTACAAATTGGATGTTAATATCAGGAAAATTAACATAGATGCTGGTCAAGAAGAAACAACAGTTGAGGCAATCTTGGAAGAACTGGCACAGGAAATCCATTCGTCTGTCGGTGTAAGAATGCATAGATTAGGGGTTTTTGTATGGGAAGTCAAGCTCTGGATTGCAGCATGTGGACAGGCAAATGGTGCTTGGAGGATCATTGTAAACAATGTGACTGGTCATACATGCACTGTACATGTAAGTCTTTATTTTCTTAAAAGTTTCAAGGAATGCTTCCTGAATGCCACAACTTTCCTACTTAGAGCGTAACAAATAAACCAGAGGATTAACCATGTTAATAATGAATACAAATCAATTTTATTATGTATTTGATAGAGAAGTACTAATTAGCATCAAGTGCTATTTTTATAGCCCATACCCTCTAAGTATCAACAATGAATAAGCCTTTCATGAATACAACTCGTTATCAATTCATCTATTGGAGTTGTTTGTAAGACTTGTGATGAAACCTTTTGATTGGAAAGGCTCTTTGGGTAGGAGAGAAAAGACAAGCAAAAAAATATAGCAAGAAATTGGGTGGAATGTTATTCTTCTTTTTAGGAAATTTTAGCTGCAAACTATTTGATAGTGTCTTTCTGTGTTCTAAGTTTCTAACACAATTATTTGGTGCATTTTCATGGGTTTCACTTAAACAATTGGGCCAAGATTTTAGTGGATGTCTTTAAAACAATTGGGCCAAGATTTTAGTGGATGTCTTTAAAAAGTTTCTAACACACAATTATTTGGTGCATTTTCAAGTGCGATCATTAGGTAATTAGAAAATAAGTTGGGATCATCTGCTTATGAACAATATATTCTTATCGTTAGATGAAATTCACCTTCTATATTAATGGAGATTTTTTTTTGTAGATATTGATTTGATTCATAATTTCTAAAATGCAGATATATCGAGAAGTGGAGGACGCTACCACTCATAAAGTGGTCTACAGTTCAGTCACTGCAAAGGGTCCACTGCATGGTGTACCAGTGAACGAAAACTATCAACCTTTGGGAGTTATTGACCGAAAACGTCTTGCAGCAAGAAAGAGCAGCACCACATACTGCTATGATTTTCCCCTTGTAAGTGAGATTTAAAGAATTTAGCTGATAGGTGGTTTGTTGTCTGTCTGTTTATGTATGTAGACCATCTCCTTTTAATCAGTGGATGACAACAAAACAAGTCATACTAGGTTATCTGATGAGAAATGCTTCTTCTTGCAGGCATTTAAAACATCCTTGGAACAGTCATGGTCAATTCAACAGACAGGAATTCAAAGAGCCAAAAATAAGGATCTCATAAAAATAACAGAGCTTAAATTTTTAGAGAAAGAAGGTAGTTGGGGTACTCCTCTTGTTCCTGCGGAGCGTCCTCCTGGACTCAACGATGTTGGCATGGTAGCCTGGTCCATGGAAATGTGTACCCCTGAATTTCCATCTGGAAGGACCATATTGGTTGTTTCAAATGATGTGACCTTCAAGGCTGGTTCTTTTGGCCAAAGAGAGGATGCATTCTTTAAAGCAGTAACTGATCTTGCCTGTGCAAAAAAATTACCTTTAATTTACTTAGCGGCAAATTCTGGTGCTCGTTTAGGTGTAGCCGAGGAAGTCAAAGCTTGTTTCAGAGTTGGTTGGTCCGAGGAATCTAACCCCGAACATGGTTTTCAGTATGTATATTTAACACCTGAGGATTATGCTCGAATTGGATCGTCCGTGATAGCACATGAATTAAAGCTTGAAAGTGGAGAAACCAGATG
Source organism: Cicer arietinum (assembly GCF_000331145.2). Lineage (NCBI taxonomy): Eukaryota > Viridiplantae > Streptophyta > Magnoliopsida > Fabales > Fabaceae > Cicer > Cicer arietinum. Next base: position 60,568,368 of record NC_021164.2, on the reverse strand, counting down.
GGTTATAGATACCATTGTTGGTAACGAGGATGGACTGGGAGTTGAAAACTTGAGTGGAAGTGGGGCCATTGCCGGTGCCTATTCAAGAGCATACAAGGAAACATTTACATTGACATATGTGACCGGTAGGACTGTTGGAATTGGTGCTTATCTTGCTAGGCTTGGAATGAGATGCATACAGAGGCTTGATCAGCCTATAATTCTTACCGGATTTTCAGCATTAAACAAACTTCTCGGTCGGGAGGTTTACAGCTCTCACATGCAACTTGGTGGACCTAAAATCATGGCAACTAATGGAGTTGTTCATCTTACAGTTTCGGACGACCTTGAAGGTGTTTCTTCTATTTTGAAGTGGCTTAGCTACATTCCTTCTCATATAGGTGGTGCACTTCCCATTCTAAAGCCCCTCGATCCCCCAGAGAGGGAAGTGGAGTATTTACCGGAAAATTCATGCGATCCTCGTGCTGCCATTTCTGGAACTCTGGATGTTAGTGGAAAATGGCTTGGAGGCATTTTTGACAAGGACAGCTTTGTGGAGACACTAGAAGGATGGGCAAGGACCGTTGTTACAGGAAGGGCAAAGCTTGGAGGAATCCCTGTCGGAATCGTTGCTGTAGAAACACAAACAGTTACGCAAATAATACCTGCTGATCCAGGTCAGCTTGATTCTCATGAGAGGGTTGTTCCTCAGGCTGGGCAAGTGTGGTTTCCCGATTCTGCGACCAAGACAGCCCAAGCAATATTGGATTTCAACAGAGAAGAGCTTCCGCTTTTCATTCTCGCAAATTGGAGAGGCTTTTCGGGTGGGCAAAGGGACCTTTTTGAAGGAATTCTTCAGGCCGGTTCAACTATTGTGGAAAACCTTAGAACATACAAGCAGCCCATATTTGTATACATACCAATGATGGGTGAACTCCGTGGCGGGGCTTGGGTTGTTGTTGACAGCCGAATCAACTCAGACCACATTGAAATGTATGCCGAGCGAACAGCTAAAGGTAACGTCCTTGAGCCAGAAGGAATGATTGAGATCAAATTTAGAACAAGAGAATTGTTGGAGTGTATGGGAAGACTTGATCAACCATTGATTACTTTGAAGGCAAAACTTCAGGAAGCCAAGAGTAACAAGGACTATGGTACAATTGATTCTCTGCAGCAGCAAATTAGATTCCGCGAAAAACAAATTTTACCTTTGTATACCCAGATAGCTACCAAATTTGCTGAACTGCATGACACTTCCTTAAGAATGGCTGCAAAGGGTGTAATCAGAGAAGTTCTGGACTGGCGTAACTCCCGTGCTGTCTTCTACCGGAGACTGCACAGGAGAATTGGCGAGCACTCGCTGATCAACAGTGTGAGAGATGCTGCTGGTGACGAATTGTCATATGTATCTGCCATGAACTTGCTCAAAAACTGGTATCTGAATTCTGATATCGCGAAAGGTAGAGAAGATGCTTGGTTGGATGATGAAGCCTTCTTCAGATGGAGGAATGATCCCGCAAATTACGAGGATAAACTAAAGGAGTTGCGCGTCCAGAAACTGTTGCTGCAGTTGACAAACATTGGCGACTCAGATCTAGATTTACAAGCTCTACCTCAAGGTCTTGCCGCCCTTTTAAGCAAGGTAAAGTAAAACACTCATTATTGTTTAGTTACATTAACAGTTTAATGTTTACAATTTGCTTCATCATGTCTTGAAATCTGGATATATGATTATTTGAATTCTCGTGCAGTTGGAAGGATCAAGTCGCAATAAGTTGACCAATGAGCTTCGCAAGGTACTTGGTTAGGAAACAATAGATGCTCTTGTAATGTGGCCAGTCACCTCATGTTGTATTGTGTTTGCGCGTCATTGATGTGTGACTGTATAGAAATGTACCCAATCTATTTGTGCAATTGAATCCCTTGGATAGGATGTTATCAACAAGGGAAAATAAGTAGCAGCATCCCTCTCAGAAAATGGACTTTTCACTGTAAATCACTTCAGTGTTGAATAGATATTTAATTTATGCAGTTAGAGGATCACAACCAGCATCACAAAGTTTGGTCTAGTTATTTTCTGGTTGATTGATTCTTTGCGTGTATCTGAATAAATATGTAATGATTTGTAGCATTGATTATTTTTTATGCATAATAACAAAGTTTTGGGCAGTCCACATATGCTTCCCAACATTCATAGTCACCCACTGGCGGTGGATGTGGATTTATGAAGTTTTTTTACCAAATATATCAAGCTTTCCAACAAGTTTTGTTTGGAATATTTACAGGCATTTTCGCTAACTTTGAACATTATCACAGCATAATGTGTGGGTGGATGAATGAATGATTGTGACAACTACTAATGAATCTAAGGAACAAGTTTTAAGTTTATAGAAGTGTTGTGTCTTTTATACAATTGTATTAGAGCCAAGTTAGGAGAGTGATCTAGGGAAATGCAGCTAAAACAATGAAAATATTGTTTTTGTTTTGTTTTTTCCTCAAATTAATTATGTATGATATATGTTGTTTTCATTGTTAATCTTTTAAAAAAATTACATCTGTAATATTTAAATAATTTTTTATTAAAATTAAATTCTGTAGAGTTTTTCTTCATGGCGAACCCAAAACACGGCAACTCATAAATATTAAGGATTCTTCGTCATCTTCATATTTTCATTGCAATATATATTCAACAAAGAATCTCAAATTGTTAAAAAACATAGTCAAAACATATTCTAATTTCTTCATCGCAATAAACATAGTCTAATGTTTTCTTTCCCTTATAACGACAAATCTACTCAAACCTATCTACCATTTTTGTTAACAAAAATAAAATATACTTAAATCCATTTAATGTGTTCCCCATCTTTTCTTTCGTTCCTCCATTTTCTTATTAATTTTTTTCTAATCACCTTTCTAGAAACTACTTAGTCACTCAAATAAAACTCATCTTGAAACCCACCTTTTTTATCTTATCTTTTTGGAATCTCATTCTTCTCTCTTTAATTTTTTGGTTTAGCCACCCTTTTAATCTTCTTTAAGATGGTTTTTTCCACAAACCAATTGCTGATTTTTTCCCGTTTACCTGGATTTCATGTGTCACTTTGATTAATAAAAATGTCCTCTTCCCCAAGTTTTTTTTATAAAAAGTAACAACTATTTGATCCTAGTAGAAAAGGTTATGTGAGAACAGCACAATAAATAATTATTAATTAATTATACAACAAAACTGATCCCCACGGCTTTAAAATATTAAATCCATGGAGAGGCAGGTGTACTGGCCCAGAGCCAGATACAGATAGAGTTTATATGATTGTAGAGAGCAAACTGTTTATTATTTACCAATACAGAACTTGGCAAATATATTAGTTAAAACCTCCTCTGATATATCTTCTCCATTTATTTGTCCAAGGGACAATGCAGCATCTCTCAAATCAATTGTCCAAAAATCCAGAGGTAGTTCTTCCATTATTGATGATTGTAATCTCATAAGTGCTTCCTTCGTCCGAACAAGTTGTTCACATTGTCTCTGCAACATTGAACATCGAGAGTCAGATGATGTTACCAAACATAGATACATGATACCAGGCTTTCCCAGCAGCCAATTGATTCCTTCCCATTCGAAACGTTAAATTTTTTGATGCTAGACTCAGTGAGAGAGACAGAAAGCTAATACGATATAATGATACCTGATTGATGGTCCATTTGCGACCCCCAGCAGCAATGCCATCCATGCCTACAAGCTCTAAAACTTCCCTCTCTAAATCTTGTAATCCTTGACCGGTTACAGCACATGTAAACACTTGTTTGCTGAAAATTTTGTGACTGTGACATCTTTTGTCCCATTCAGTCTCAGCATAAGGCTTGCAGTCTATCTTGTTGACCACAAGGATTACTGGGGTGGAAGATCCAGTTGATTCCTGTTTTTACAGAAAGATTAAATGAAGATCGCAAACTAATATACATTTTTTATTGTCTGACAGCATGGTAGAAAAAATGAAACCAGGAAACAATTTAATATCAAAAGAAAGATATAAAGTGCAATGTAAAATCTTTAGTGTTTTAGGGGCCTTATGCTATAGAATGTCTTTTTCTTGTGTAGTAACAATAGGATCTAAGTGTCTTTTTTGAGGACTTAGCTCTGTTTGATCCATGTTGATGATCTCATGTATCAAGAAGAGACTTTAATTATTGTAGTGACTAAAGGATGGCGAGCCAGGTGTTACTGTGCTGTGTGCCCATTTATCATCTGTTAAGATATATTTAGGTCTGGTTCAATGCTCTACTGACCAACAAATATTGATATTAACATTGCTCTCAAATGTCAAATCTCTCTCCATATAAAAAAAGTAATATCTTTACGGTATCTAAGGAAAATAATATCAAATATCATGAATAGGAAAGTAAACAGGATAAAGATAATTGTGCGGTGAAACCTTTGCAGATTGAATCTTTTCAAGAAGTTTGGTGTCTTCAGAAGTCCACCCTTCAACAGCACTCACAGTCATGATAATTAAATCAGCCCCTCTAGCAACAGCTTCAGATCGCTCTACACCTATTAAGAGCATAGATACATGCAGATCAATATGGTTAAAGTAGCACAACATTGATGAACATGCATGCAACCAGATACCTCTAAATACTGCTTAATAAAATCCAGTGAAGTTGCTAACCCTGTATCTACCGAGTAGAGATCCTCTCCATTTTTTTAATAAAAATGGAGATCTCTATTACTATGTTTTTGGTGTATAAATATCCAATTAATGTCACATATTTTAGTAAAGTGTGTCCTTACATCACTTATATATCCAAAAACTATAATAATGAACATCTCCATTTCTCGAGGATCCTCTTACCCATATCTAACAAATTTAATTTGATTTTCCAGGAGTTTCTATTTCATAAAAGTGAGAAATATTTGCAAGTCTATATAAATATATTCACCTAGTAGTTTTGATTCTTTTTCTTAATTTGACAAAAGAATGGATTCTAACAAGTTGAAGATATCATAAAACGACCAAATCACGCCGTTTTATTTCAATTGTAGACATTATAATCACACTTGATGGGACACCAAACAACCTGGTGCAACAAAAAATGTAGACAACTTGGTCTTAAAGGAGAAAAAGGAAAGTCTTACCAATTTTTTCCACAATGTCATCAGTGTCCCTGATGCCTGCAGTATCAAGAAGGGTTATGGGGATGCCATTGATGCTGATACTTGCTTCGATCACATCTCGAGTGGTTCCAGCAATTTCAGTAACTATTGCTCTCTCACTCTGCATACTACAAGAAAACCATGCTCAATAAGTTAAATAATCATGAAGTTAAGTATGCCAAGATGACTACTAATATGGACTCCACTTTACCCAAACACAAACATTTACTAGTACTAGTTACAGCCCTTAAATAAATTATGGAGGTCAGAAGCCAATTGAATATAAAATAATGATGAAGTGAATTGTTCAATCTTCTAATACCAAAACTAATAATTTCTACACAATAAATTCATCAAATGAATACATTATCAAATTCTAGTAGTAAATAAGTAAAGTAATTCCGACATACTTTGCTCCATGCATTCAGAAGGCTTGACTTGCCGACATTAGGACGGCCAACAATTGCTATCTGCAAACATTTCATATTAAGATAGATTAATAATTAAGGCTAATATTAGGGAAATAAAGAACAGACATCATAAGATTCATATAAAATTAGACACACAGAATTGTGTCAGTTAAAAGAGCAAAATCCTATGCCTATTACAACATAAGAACACTTTATAACAAATAGGCAATTGTTACAAAACCCAAAGCTATCTGCAGGATCATACCTGTAATCCAGATTGCAGAAGCTTGTCGTAATTTGCCGTTTCCAATGCATTCTCAACATCTTGTGACATATGGTGGATTTTATCCATAATCACATTCAAATCTATAGGTGGCATCTCATCATCAAAATCCAAACGAGCTTCAATCTCAGTGAGCAACTCAATGCACATATTTCTCAATGATCTAACAAGAGAAGAGAAACCACCCTGTCCAATAAGATAACAATTTTCAGCGCAGATTATCAGTCATCACCAGTAACAAGAATAACACCAAATTACATACAGATGCAACCAAAGATCCAAGTCTCACATCTAACACAAGTTAAGCACATAAAATCACGATACAATAATAAAAAGAAGAAACTAAAGTTGAGCTACACATGCCTGAATTCCTTCCAGTGCTGCATCGGCGGCAGCCACGGAATTGGCCGCGATCAGTCTTGCAACATTTTCAGCTTGGGTAAGATCCAAACGACCGTTTAAAAAAGCACGCAGAGTAAACTCTCCTAAAAGAGAAAAACACCAATCACCAAACTGCAATGTACTTCATTCTACAATTACAGACACATATATGCAAATATCTATGAAGCTTGGATACATAACACGGACACGGATACGCAAATACGAGAAATTTATGAAATTCAAGATACGACACACGACTTAGACATGGTAGCAAAATTTTATAAAAAACTTAAATAGATGTAGAACATTTATAAAGAAAGCTAGATTGATCATTTATCATTATTGAAAAACTATAATGAAAGAGAAATTGATCATCTCTCATCAATATATAACTAAAATGATCACAATTTGAAAAAAGATATTTGTGAACAATAACAAAAATTGTAGAGCTTTTGTCTAATTCAAAATATATTTTAACATTGTCGTCGACACAGAAGCTGTAACAACAAAGAAGAAAGGGAATTATAGGGCTTCTCTTTCTTTGCAAGGGAGAGAGATGGTTTTGTTACTTTCAAGAACAAGAAAGATCTATCTGGTCTTGCCACACCATATCCACGATTTATCCCAACTGTACCATAACTAATTTGTTTTATTTTAAAATATTTAAAAGGAGATTTCTATAGTACATTGAAAAATTAACATGTTTTGGTAGTATCAAAATTAAATCGCCAATACTTGAATGACATGTCATCCATGTACCAAAACTCTTATTACAGTGCATTCATTTTAAGCACAATGTATTGATGAAGCTTTGATTGAACAAGTAAGTGTAAGGAGTAGGTTAATAAGAAACCTGGTTGAGCAAGTGTTGCTCCAGCTTCCAAACAAGTTCTAAGCACACGACGCAAACACACTTCATTCCCATGACATTGAAGTTCAACCACATCTTCACGAGTATACGATCTCGGTGCAAGCATGGGAACCGCCAAAACCTAACAACATAAACAGAACCATGAATTTCAAAAATATTCAATCACCGAAAAACCCAAACAAACACAACATACTAACCTCATCGATGACATTTCCATCGGAATCCAATACGACGCCGTATTCAACAACATGACTAGTAGGCTGCCACATGTTCTTCGCGGGTCGAAATACCCGACACGCAATAGACACCGCGCTAGGACCCGAAAGGCGAACGATTCCGACGGCAGCAGGGGGACCACCTAACGATGTTACAATGGCTGCAATTGTTGTCGAGTTTACAACATCAGTGTTTTCATTCTCAACTCGCTCGTCTTTCTTCACAACAACTTTGTAACTGTAGTTATTAGTTGAACTTGCACGAGAAGAAATAAGACACTGCCGCCACGTGGCGCGACGATTTATAAGAAAACACGTGGGTCGGGGTGGGAGAGTGAAGAAGCAGTTATAGGTGTTGTTGGCGTGTAACATGTGACGAAATACAATGCGGAAAGAAGCAATAGCCATAGCCATTTCTCTACTTCTTGTTTCTGCTATCTGTTCCTCTTGTTTCGTCTACCTATCCATCATCTTCATTCTTCACCCAACCTCAACAATTCTGGCCCGATAGGCCCATTTGACTTTTTGGGCCAAAAGGCCCATTCGGCTAAACGTACAAACTCAAGACAGTTTTATCTCCTTCGTATTTATACAAACTACCTATTATGTTTTTCTTTTAAAAAAAATGAAAAAATTTCTATTCAACTTAATTCAATTTGAAATTTAAAAAAAAAAATAAATCTTTTTTGAAACAAATATGTTTCAAAAAATTTAAAGTTTATGTACTTAAAAAGTATTAAAATTTTTTTTAAAGTTTTCCAGTACATAAATATATACAAATATATTTTAAAAAATTTAAAGTTTGTGTTTATTGAAAAATTTATAAAAAAAATTCAATATATAAATATATTTTAAAAAATTTAATGTTTATTCAAAAAACTTTTTTCAAATTTTATGCAAGTGTTGCTCCAGCTTCCAAACAAGTTCTAAGCACACGACGCAAACACACTTCATTCCCATGACATTGAAGTTCAACCACATCTTCACGAGTATACGATCTCGGTGCAAGCATGGGAACCGCCAAAACCTAACAACATAAACAGAACCATGAATTTCAAAAATATTCAATCACCGAAAAACCCAAACAAACACAACATACTAACCTCATCGATGACATTTCCATCGGAATCCAATACGACGCCGTATTCAACAACATGACTAGTAGGCTGCCACATGTTCTTCGCGGGTCGAAATACCCGACACGCAATAGACACCGCGCTAGGACCCGAAAGGCGAACGATTCCGACGGCAGCAGGGGGACCACCTAACGATGTTACAATGGCTGCAATTGTTGTCGAGTTTACAACATCAGTGTTTTCATTCTCAACTCGCTCGTCTTTCTTCACAACAACTTTGTAACTGTAGTTATTAGTTGAACTTGCACGAGAAGAAATAAGACACTGCCGCCACGTGGCGCGACGATTTATAAGAAAACACGTGGGTCGGGGTGGGAGAGTGAAGAAGCAGTTATAGGTGTTGTTGGCGTGTAACATGTGACGAAATACAATGCGGAAAGAAGCAATAGCCATAGCCATTTCTCTACTTCTTGTTTCTGCTATCTGTTCCTCTTGTTTCGTCTACCTATCCATCATCTTCATTCTTCACCCAACCTCAACAATTCTGGCCCGATAGGCCCATTTGACTTTTTGGGCCAAAAGGCCCATTCGGCTAAACGTACAAACTCAAGACAGTTTTATCTCCTTCGTATTTATACAAACTACCTATTATGTTTTTCTTTTAAAAAAAATGAAAAAATTTCTATTCAACTTAATTCAATTTGAAATTTAAAAAAAAAAATAAATCTTTTTTGAAACACATATGTTTCAAAAAATTTATTGTTTATGTACTTAAAAAGTATTAAAATTTTTTTTAAAGTTTTCCAGTACATAAATATATACAAATATATTTTAAAAAATTTAAAGTTTGTGTTTATTGAAAAATTTATAAAAAAAATTCAATATATAAATATATTTTAAAAAATTTAATGTTTATTCAAAAAACTTTTTTCAAATTTTATAAAACACATTTATGTATAAAAAATTTTAAAAAATATTTTCTAAAATACAAATATGTTACGGAAAAACTTAAAAGGTAGAAATATAAATTTAGCGGTACATAGTAAAATTTTCGAAACTCTGTTGGCCCGTATTATGCATTTCGCATCCAAGCCCGATCGCAAATGTTAAGAGCTTCTACCATCCTTCCAATTTCCACTTAATTAAAGATGTTTCCTAGATACACCCCCATTTTACTTCGAACACCTTGGATTCGAATTATTTCAATGAGTGCATTCGCATTTTTGTTAAGAAAAAATATTATTATTATCTTATTAAAAAAATATCAATTATTAATATTTAATATTATCATCAATTTTTTAAATTCATATGATTTATCCAACCTTTGGAAGAAAAAGAATTATTCAACCATATTTAGGGATTTATATATATGTATATATATAGTATTTTTATTTTATATAACAGAACAAAACTAGAAAATGGAGAAGGCTAGAAGAAAATAGAATAGTTTTTATGTTTAAAATAAAAGATAAATAAATAAATAAACAAAATTTTAATATTATATCTCTTGCGATGAGTACAGTAGGTGCTCTTCAGAAAGCAATGTTAACTCTTGCATGAATAAAGTGGCAAAAGAAGGGCAGGTTCATACAACTAACCTCCATAAAAAGTAAACGAAAAAGAAGAAAAGAAAATTTTCGACGTGGATTCGAATATAGAAAGTGCAATAGTTCTTTACACAATTGGCTCAACTGATGTTTCTATATGCATCTTTCCGGAATATTGGTGAGCTTTGTGGCACCATATGTGGTCACATGGAAATTACACTCTTGAGATTGATAATGGAATACAAGAATGTGGTGGTTAATGCGGCCAGATACAAAAGCGTGGTAAGTTTATTTTAAAGATTAAGACACTATATGATTTGAAAACAGATTTTAATTTTATGTAGTTATAAAAAATATAAGAAGAGAGTCTTAATTGTTTTTTTTTTTTTGGATAAAGGAAGAGAATCATAATCTTACACTTTAATCAAAAAGTTATTTGATCAATCAATCGATCTATGTGTTAAATTTTTATGCTCACATCACTTGATAGATGTATATGAAATTAACAAAAATTGTTAAAACTGAAGAACTAATTAAACTATAACCAAAAAAGTATATGGAGACTAAAATTATAAAAAAAAAAATTGATTTAAATACATTTTTATCCTCTATTTTAACTATTTAGAAAGAAAAAAAACTGATTAAGGGTTTAGGGATGTTTGTTATTTTGGTATAATATATAACTAACATATTCATCTCTTGATTCATAAAATATATAAATGACAAAAATCTCTCTTGAGATTAAGAACAATATTCAACTCGGACCGTATGTTAAACTAAAAAATATGTATCGAAAATACTCTAATAATTGTTTGGAAAAGAATTATTTAATTTTCATTTGCCTACTTTTCTATTTCGTCTTGATTTATTTTCTCATATTTTTTCCTTAATTTTAAACATCATTTCTCTTGTATTATTCAATTTTTACTTAAAGTCATTCTACCTTTCTCATTAGCCTAAAAAGTCAAATATTTGTTCGCCTTATGCCAAAACTCTTAGATTAATAATACAAGATACGAGAGATTATCAAGACTCGAAAAAGAAACTCTAATGACAACAAATACCAAAATTCGATGATTTTACTAGAAACAAATATTCAACCTTTGACTTAATTACTCAAGTGACAAATCCTCAAGCTCAAAGTGAACCCCACCTCATCAAGAAATGGAAGAAAGAAGTTAATATTTTATTGCAACATGCAACATCATACAATAAATACATATATGTATTTATTTTATTTGGAGCCGGGGCAATGAGAGGAAGGGAAGAACACCTCTTATGAAAAATGACATCACTCTTCATCCATACAGTGACCCGTGTTAGTTAACTGCTATAGACAACAATACATATGTATATTAAAGAAAAAACTATAGGACTATTGTTAATGATTATTGTGAGTGCACAACCTGTACACCTTTAATTTAATTTCCTCACTTTAGGATAAGGATCCCATAGCACTAATTTTGAGTGTCTGTCGGATATATACTCCCCTCCCCTTTCTATCAACTTTTGTTAGTGATATCATATCATATAATATAATATAATATCCTTTTTGACTTTGCTACCAACTACTATGAAAGCCATGTATGTCAATTTCCATTAACTCTCATCTCACATACATCCCAATGAACAATTTTCATGGGTTCTCATCCAACTTTGGAGAACAATATGCAACAGCCTCTGCAACTGTGAGGAAGATCTTGTCCTCACCAACTACGTTTGCAAAATTTGAAGTGTAAAGTTTGTCTGTCACTGCAGAACCAGGATTTGCCAGAACTAGCTGCTCAAACCAAAAACACATCTTGGTAAGTAAGTAACAATTAACAAATTTTAGTTTTTTATTATATGATATTTATAATAACATAACATTATCATAGGAGACATGATTAATTTAGTTATACCTGAACACCTCTTTTCTCAAGACTTCTATGTAACTCTTCAAAGGCTTGTATGCCACTTGTATCAATGTCAGTAACAGCTGCAACATAATCACAAAACTTAGTCTAAAAAACCAACATGCAAATAATATTTTTTACTTGAAGAATATAAGATTGAAAAAAAAAGGACAAAATTAGAGACTAACGTGACATTTCAACTATCAAAAACTGAATTTTTGTGTGGTAGTCTCCTTTTACCGTTTCTTCATCTGTAAGCCATCTTAATATCCTGCAACATAATACATTTTAAGTTTTTCAGAAAAATGTTGTCAAGTGATTCTTCTTAACTCATTTGAATAGGACAAAAGAGGAAAGTGACTTTTTTACCTTTCTTTAACATAGTTGGAGTTGGAAAAGTATATTGCAGAATCAACTCTGACAATGAGTACACCTGAAACCTTACTAGCTTCTGGGTATTGTTGGATGTTTCTATAGACAGCAGTTCCAGGAATCTTTCCTAAAATAGCTGTTCGAGGCCTTGTCACTTGTAATAGGATCTTTGCAAAGGATATAGAAACCTGTCAGGGTAGCAATAGTTAACCAAGTGAGCAATACTAGACAGTGTTTAGGAATGACCACAATTCTGGTATTTATAATGAAGTAAAAAGACGCCAGTTAATTATGGTATGCGAAAATCGAATGTTTATGATATATTTTTTCTTATCTAGTAATTTAATTTAGCTTGTCTTTCAAGTCAATTTGTTTTTGTCCTACTTAGTGTTAGTCTTAATTAAGCCCATATGTCCTTGAACTTTTATGGATTTAGAGTTGGGTTCAAGGTTAGAAATTTGACAAGATGGATAAACATTTAAGGCTGGATGGAGAATACTGGATTTGGATTTGTTGTTGTGACACATTCGCACAGTCAATACAATGATGCCCATTGGATCGAGATCAAACGGTGCAGAAAACAAGAAGATTTTGATTTTTTCTTTAAACTCTAGAGTACCGAGTTGAAATCTGATTTCATTCGATCTTGACCCAACGACCATGGTTGTGCTGATTGCGTGAATGTGTGTGGTTTGTAACTGTAGCCAATCTAAATCTGAAGAATAACATGTCTTATGAACACCACTATCAGGGATTACTTTGACAATTTAGAGCATAGGTTAACTAAGTTTTGGTACTTACAGCAATTAGAAGTCCTATCTCAACTGAGACGAAAACAACTCCAAAGAATGCTCCCATGCAAGCAATAAAATCAAATTTATCAATCTTCCAAATCAAAATTGCTGCCTGATAGTCCACAAGGTTGATGACAGCCGAAATGATGATGGAAGCAAGAATTGCATTTGGAGTGTACTTAAAAAGAGGAGTGATGAATTGCAGTGTTAAAAAAACAACTATTGACATCACAATATTAGAGACTGCAGTTTGGCAGCCAGCCATGTAATTTACCGCCGACCGAGAGAAAGAACCTAAAACAAAAAAATAATGGATCAGATGCTAAAATACTAGTCTTAACACACTCTCGTCTTCTCTTCATGTTGAATAAATTGACAATTTAGTCCATAAAATTATAGATGTATGACACAAATTAATCTCTGATATCAGTGAAATTTAAATTTGATGACAAAAAGTAGTAATAGTTATAAATTTTGTCTTGGATCTTAATTCTTACCAGTTGCCACATAACAGGAAGTCATCGAACCAACAATATTCATTGTTCCTAATGCCACCATTTCTCTGTTTCCATCCAGTGAATAGTCCTTCATAGAAGCAAATGTTCTTCCAATAGCTATGGCTTCCTAATAACCAAAATGAAATAGTTTACTTAGAAATGAAGTTAATGGAGACATACTCATCAAGAGAGGCACTAGTATCGATTTTTACTTACGGTCAGTGCGATCATGCCTGCCATGACGCCAATTTTAAAGCCTTTTCCAAGGTAATCGCCGCTAAAATAAATTTCTTTAACAGATGAAGGATTGATCCCTTTCTCTATGTGATTTACCTTAACATATCAAAAGACAAAAACTTTAGTTCTGTGGTAGTTAAGAATGGAAACTCATTACGCAATATTCAGAATGAGAATGGAAAAATTCATATTCTTACAATTTCTACTCCTTGCTTATCTGCACGTGTTATGAATACAAAAAAAGTGGACAGAATAACGGATATCAACGGGGCGA